>NC_080025.1:112933749-113270535 GCF_030020395.1 Manis pentadactyla
AATTTATATTTTCATATGTTTATTTGTCGATGGGGTTTCATCTGTGATGTGATCATTTCCACTAATCTTTGCCAATATTTTTTTTATTGTGTTTCTTCTTGATTTAAAGGAGTTCTTTATATAGCTTGGATACTAATCTTTTGTTGTCTTTCTACAGTACGAATATCTTCTTCCTGTTTGTGGCTTATCTTTTTTTATGGTATTGCATCATATAGAATTTTCAAATTTAAATGCTGTCACATTTTTCACTGGGTGTCCTTGTAGTGTGTACTTTTAATCTTGTTTAAGTCCTTGCCTATCCTAAGATCACAAAGCACTTTCCCACTTGTTGTTCCAAAATTTTTAAAATTTGCTCTTGAGTTCAGTTCTTCAGTTTTTCTGGAATTTATCTTTTATGTACTAGAGGAGTAAGAATCTATTTTTCCTCATATAAAGTACCATTTATCAAGCGCTCCATTTTTTCCCCTCACTGGTTTGCAATTCTACCTCTGTCACCTATCAAGTTTTTCTGTGTGTGTTGCTCTGATTCTGGCCTTTCAGTGGTTTTCTAATGGTCTATTGGTTTTTTACTGCATTGGTAACTGCTTTAATCTCTGGAAAGTGAATAGATATACATGGTACAAGTGTGTGTGTGTGTGTGTGTGTGTGTGTGTGTGTGTGTGTAAAATATAATTTAGAAGAGAAAGAGAGAAAGAGTTTATATTTGGTAGGGCAAGTGCACCACTTGTTATTTTCTAAAATTGTTTTGGCTTTTCTTGACCCTTTATTTTCCTAAGTAAACATTAGGATGAACCAGTGAAGCTCTGTGAGAAGCCCTGTTGACTTTGCATTGATTACACATATTCATTTGGAAAGAATTTCTGCTTTGTACATGTGTTGATTTTGTATCCAGCTAATTTTCGAATACTAACTCTAAATGATTTGTCTATATAGTCTCTTGGATTTCCATGCAGACAATCACCTTTTCTCCAAAACATGACAACTTTGTCTCTCCACATCCTATTTTTAAACTTCATAGAACATTTTTAGTATTTTTGTATCAATTATGATTTTTAGTATACCTTGACTAGTACAAGGAACAGTGGCAATTGTTCTCCTGGTTTTTACTTCAGTGAGAATGTTTCCAAATATTCCTTCTTTACTGTTGGTTTTTCATAGGCTACTTAGAGTAAAAGCTCTCCCAAAGTAGTGATTCTTACCCTGGATATACATTGGACTTCCCTGGGGAACTGTATAAAAATGCCGATGCCTGGTTCCTACCCTCATAAATTCTGATTTAATTGGTTTGGGATGCAGCCTGAGCATTGGGACTTTTAAAAACTCCTAATGCTTCTAACATTCAACCAAAGTTAAGAACTACTGTTCTTGATTAATGCCTATTGGTCATGAGCCTATTAGTGATGGGTGACAGAAGCACAAGAAATATAAGCTTAAAATAATAAAGAGGATGAGGGTTTCTAAGCTTATAATATCTTGATGGTTGGAGAGCTAGCAGTATATGGATCCAGAGACTAAGGCTGCCTCCCTTCTCTCCATCTCTCCTCTCTGCTCTGTGAATGGCAGTTATTCCCCTATTACAGCAGTGGGCTGTCTCCATAGACTTCTGGAAAGCTCTGAACTCATCTTGGAATAGCTCTAGTGACAAGACCATATCTTTCTTGCCGGGTCCAACCAGATAAATCCCCAAGAAAGGCTCTAAATGACTAGGGTACCTGCCCTTCTCTGGATCAATCACTGTGGCCTACCTATTGGCAGGTGATTGAGGGGAAGACTTGTTGGGCAAACTGGAAGAGTGATTTATTTAACATTTAGACTTTCATTAACTTTAATTTTCTAGAATACAGCCATAAATATGATTGTAAGAAAAAGTCTCTGAGAAGGAATGAAAACAGTATTCACAGGAGAGATGTGAAACCATTCTTAAATATTGTGTTAAATTATGTTACTCCTTTAATAAAATCAGTAATTTGGTTTTCCCTGGCAAGTTGCCTAGGTTTCAGAAAAAAGGATACTAGGAGCAGTAAGAGATTACTGATGAAGTGGATACACTGAAAGTGATCATTGGTAGCAAGGGAGATGAGAGGTAAATTATCTACTAAAAGCTCAGCAACCTAGCCTGTTTAGTTATAGGGATAAACAGCCCTTGAGGGACCCCTAGCAAGAAATAGCTTTAAAAAGCAACTTTCAAAAGTTGGAGGGGAAGGCATGGAAAGGGGAATAGAAAACTTTCAGAATTAGACATAACTACATATAAATTCTAGCTAAAAATATGTTTGATTTTGGCCAAGTTAATTTTCTAAATCTTAATGTGTTTATCTGTAGCATGGAGATAAACATACCTAGTGTATAGGATCATTGAAGTGGTTAAATGTTATACACCAGGCACATAGTAGGTGCACAATAAATCTTGTTCTCATTCTTTCCTTCTTTTACCATAAAAAATGATGATCATAATGATGATCTTGAGCTTACAAGCAAGATTATGTTTTATGTCCAGTGTACCATGTATTGGGAGAGTAGGGAAATTTTAATGAGATTTACATGAAAAGATGGCTAAAATTAAAGGTTTGGTTGCAAAAGTAGTAGACTTTGTCTAAAAAATTTATTTATATGAATAAGACATTACTGTACTATACAATATGGAGGAATTTGAGAGTGCTAACTTTATACTTCCAACATATAAGTATTATCTCTAACTTATTTGTTAATAGGCAGATTTTGTCAACCTTCCATGACTTCATGCTTTCTAAAACTTTTCCCATTGATATGAAACTGACATGGGCCAGCTACTAACAGTGGGATAAACTCTTCTTTCTGTTCTGTAGAAGCCACGGGATTTCTGGCGGACCTGAAATAAGAGCACAGAGGAGGACTTTTCTGTCCTGGCCATTCCTGTCATGGAGGCGTCCGGAAAGGCTGGTGGGTGGTTGCAGGTGCACCCCACTGTTGCTCTTGGATACTAGAGCCTGAGGTCCTGGAGTAGACCTCAAGCCTCGTGCTCTTCTAGACAAGACTTCACTTGGGTTGGTCTGATGAGGAAGGAGCCCCTGACCCAGCCCTTCTCTTTCAAACTCTCCCCTCTCTTCTGTGTCACTGTCTTTCTTGGTTTCCCTGGAAGCTCTCTGTTCTTCCTTCTCACCATCTCTCCTCCTTTTCTACATTCTACATGTTTCTCCTCTGCATGATTCTCTCATTCTCCTTTACTCTGATGACATCAACTACCAATTCCATGTGGCCACTCACTGATCTCTGTTTCTATGCCTCGATCCCCCTCCTGACCACAGTTTCCACATATGCAACATAAGCTTGTTTCCAACTGGATGCTCCCCAAGGCCCTCTAACTCAGCGTCTTTTTCATCTTTTCCTCCTCTTGCCTAAACCTGTCTTTCCGTCTGTACTTCCAGCTCAGGAAAAATCATGTCTCTTTACCAGTCATGTATTCCAGAAACTCAGTAGTCATCTCTGTCACTCACTGTTTCACCCAATATGCCTAATAATCTGATAGCCACATTTCTGTTAGTCTTACTAAGCCAGGATTATTAATAGTATAGAGCTAGAATTCACTGGTGCAAGAATCCTGCTTTTAATCTACTTTCTCTGCCAGTCAATTCTCAGGTCTTACTGATTCTACCTCATTATTATATTTAGATTCTATGTTCTTAATGTGTAACATATTTGGCCTATCCTTTCTATACATTCTTACTGCCTTAATCCAATCCTCTATGTGGTCTCTCTGCTCCAGTCTCATCCTCTTTCCACCCTTTCCATACTGCAGCAAGATCTGAACCCCTTTCTGAGAGTGACCACATACCCAGTGAACCTTTGGCATTTACCCTTCTGTGTGGCACTACTTTATACACCCTCAAAGTCAATGTCTTGTGTAATACATTACCCATCTTCTCTTTCTTCCTAGAACCCAAGTGTAATAAACATTTTAATTCATTTTGAGCAACTGAAACACTAGCTAATCAGGTATTCTTGTACTTAGTCTCAGTGTATTTAGTATTCATAGAGGATTCATATCAGCTTTCTGCAGCACCTTGCTGAGATCCTCCCAGCTACAGCTCTCACTGAAGGAGATGAGCACTGTGAGGCAAGGGAATTAGATAAAAAATGTTATCATAATCTCTATCGACACAGGGATTGAGATGCTACATTAACACGGGAAGTAGGACTTGGTGGAGAGCCACAGGAGAGCTTTGTGAGAGCTGATGCTCAGTACAAATTGGCTAATTTTAAAGTAGAGATGATGCTACACACTAGAATCCTCCCTGTGGAGCTATCATGGTTAATTAAGGACAGGTTAAGGGTCATATGATCCTCTGTAACCAACAATAAACCATGCTGCTTGACAAATCGAAGTAAACAACAGGCTCTTTTCTTAACAAAAGGTTGAGATGAATAAACAGAAAAGTTTGTTAGAATTTAACTTGCTGCAATGTGGAATGACTTTTAATGAAAGATAAAAACCCATGGTATCTTACAAATTATTTTCTAGAAGATTTACAGAGTTTTATAGAATATTTTTTGAATACAAAATTCAAAAAGTGAAAAGGTTATACACTAAACATTAAATCCTCTCCTCAGAGGTAAACCTGTTAACAGTTTCTTGTGTTTCCAAAGACAGTCCATTGTAGAACAGATCTGAGTAAAGATTTTATCAAAATAAGCATCTCCATTTCTCCAATACCTAATGTGTTGTCTGCCATATAGTAAGTATTCTATAAATCCTCTTTCTGAGGGAATGTTTTAGCAAAGTTTTAGAGAGTATTTTTTATAAGCTAAATTTTCCCTTTGCTTATCACATAAAAATAATAACAACAAAAACATGATATTAAACAATGATATAACAAAGGAAAAAGAGGTATATGTAATCTCAATTATTTTATTGCAAACTCATGGGTAACATCATATTCACTGGTAAAAGGTTGAAAGCTTTCCCATTAAGATCAGGAACAAGACACAAATACCTACTCTTACCACTCCTATTCAGCATAGTACTAGAAGGCCTAGCCAGAGCAATTAGGCAAGAAAAGGAAATAAAAGCCATCCAAATCAGAAAGGAAAAAGTAAAACTGTCTCTGTTTGCAGATGATATGAATTTTATATATAGAAAATCCTAAAGACTCTACCAAAACACCATTAGAATAAATGAATTCTGTAGAATTTAGTAAAACTGCAAGATACAAAGTCAATATACAAAAGAATAACTTGCATTTCTATACACTAACAACAAACTATATGAAAAACATAAAACGATCCCACTTACAATAGCATCAAAAATAATTAATATCTAGGAATAAATTTAACCAAGATGAAAGAGTTGTGCAATGAAAATTACAAGACATTGATGAAAGAAATTGAATAAAACACAAATGGAAAGTATCCCATATTCTTGGATTGGAAGAATTAGTATTGTTAAAATGTTCATACTACCAAAGTAAGCTATAAATTCAGTACAATCCCTAATAATACAAACCAGTGTTATTTTTCACAGAAATAGAAAAACAATCCTAAAATTTGTCTGAAACTACAAAAGACCCTAATAGCCAAAACATTTCTGAGAAAGAAGAACAAACTTGGAAGTATCACAATTCCTGATTTCAAACTTTATTACAAAGTTATGTTAATCAAAACAGTATGGTATTGGCATAAAAAAAGAAACACAAACCAATGGAATAGAACAGAAAGTCCAGAAATAAACTCATGTACACGGTCTACTAATATTTGACAAGGGAACCAAGAATATTCAATGGAGAAAGAAGTCTCTTCAATAAATGGTGCTAGGAAAACTGGATATTCACATGAAAAAAAAAGAAACTGGATTTCTATCTTACACCATACAGGAAAATAAGCTCAAAATGGATAAAAACTTGAACATAAGACCTAAATGTAAAATTCTAAACTGTAAAACTACTGGAAGAAAACAGGGAAAATTTTCCTTGACATTTGTCTTGGCAATGATTTTTTTTTTTATATGACATTAGAAAGTGCAAGCAACAAAAGCAAAGACAAACAAGTGTGACTATGTCAAACCAAACTGCTTCTAAACAGCAAAAGAAACACTCAGCAAAATGAAAGGGCAGCTGGTGGAATGGGAGAAAATGTTTGCATGCCATCTATCTCATAAAGGGTTAATATCTAAAATATATAAATAATAACTCATACAACTCAATAGCAAAAAAAAACCAATCAGATTAAGAAAATGAGCAAAGGAACACAATAGACTTTATCCCAAAGAAGACATAGAGAATGGCCAACAGGTGTATGAAAAGGTGCTCAACATTATTAACCATCAGGAAAATGCAAATCAAAACCCCAGTGAGACAGCTCACACTTGTTAGAATGGCTATCATAAAAAAGATAAGAGATGACAAGTGTTGGTGAAGATGTGAAAAAAAGGCACCCTTTGTATACTGTTGGTGGGAATGTAAATTGCTATGACCACTATGGAAAAATATATGGAGGTTCCTCAAAAAATTAAAAATAGAACTCTCACATGATTCAGGAATTCCTCTTCTAGAAATAAAGCATCCAAAGAAATGCATCCAATTCATATCCAAAGGAAATGAAATCACTATTCTTAAGAGATACTTGCCCTCCCAAGGTCATTGCAGCGTTATTTACAATAGCCAAGACATGGAAACAACCTAAGTGTCCATGGATGGATGAATGGATAAAGAAAATGCAACACACACACACACACACACACACACACACACACATGCAAATATGGAATATTTTCAACCATAAAAAAAGAAGGAAATCCTGCCTTTTGCAACAATATGAGTGGACCATCAGGGCATTATGCTAAGTGAAATAAGTCAGAGAAAAGACAGTTACTATATGGTATCACTTACATATGAAATCTAAAAAAGCCGAACTCATAGAAACAAAGGGTAGAATGGTGGTTGCTAGGGGCTTGGTGGGGAGCAAGAAAGGTGTTGGTCAAAGGGTACAGATTTGCAGCTATAATGAGTGAGTTTTGGGGATCTACTGTACAGCATGGTGACTATAAACAATACTGTATTATATACTTGAAAATTTTAAGAGAGTATCTTAAATGTTATCATCACAAAAAAAGGTCATTAAGTGAGGCAATGGATATGTAAACTAACCTTATTGTGGTAATCATTTAGCAGCATGTATGTTTATCAAATCACATTGTAGACCTAAAATTCACATGTTATATATCAATAATACCTCAGTAAATCAGGAAAAAATACCTTTCAGATGAATCAAAGATTTTAATATAAAAATTAAACTTTAAAAGTTGTAGAAGAAAATATAGAAAGGAATTTCCTGAGGCATAGAGAGTGAAGGAGACTTTTCTCACTGTAGATGCTTTTGTACTTTATGAATGTTGTATTGTACCTATATTACCTAATGAAATATTTTTTAATAAAATGAAGTAACTAAGGATATTGTCTCTGATAAAATATTCAAGTCTAATTTGTTCCTTAAAAGCTGAGTATTAACTCATTTCTTTACAGCTTCATTTCTGCTGTAACAAAACAAACCTGAAGGCAGTGAATATGACATCTTTGTTCTTGCTCGCTGTCCAGGGAAACGGCAGAGAGGAATTGCAGGGCAGTACTGGGAGGGGTAAATAAAACAGATTGGATAATATTTGAAAGTATTTTCCTGGACTATCCTCTCTCCTCACTATTTCACCTTCTAATGAAGATACTTTTATGCTTTATGATCTAGTATTTCAAGGAAATGAGTGCAGTCTTTGGGTTTCCTGATCAGTGAGTCTGTTCTGATCTGTGTAATTTACAAATACAAGAACCTTGATAGAAACTGCACTCACTTTGTTTATTTTGTCCTCCCCATTCTAGACTGTAGCTAAGATGTTATCATGGTATAAGCACCATGACATGACTGGATAATATTCAACAGTTTAAGCCATGGAAAGTTGGTGTAACTTAGAGCAGAAAGGAATTCTAATCTTTATTTTAGACTTGTTAATTATTACTTACAAATTTTAAGAAATTGCTTTTAGTAATAATGGAGGAGTGAAGTGGCCCCACAAATTCTGAGCAGATAATTATAGAAGCTCGTTAAATAATTTAAAAAAGCTATTAAAGGTTGTGAAAATTATCTAAAGCAGTTGAAAGCCAGAGGAGAGTTTGATTTCTAAACCAGAGGAGTAAGAATTGTGAGTTTGTCCAATCCCCAGAATGGCAACGGAGGAAAACTGCAAAACACTGCTGAGAGAAAGTTTTGTAAAATTTAAACAAATAGAGAGATCTGCTGTGTTTGTGGGTTGGAGGATGTAGCATTACAGAGGTATCAGTTAATCCCAAATTGGTTTATGGATTAATAAAATCTCAATCAAATACCCCCCAAAATAGAAACTGACAAGCTGATTCTAAAATTTATATGGAAGTATAACTTACCTAGAATAGCCAAAACAATTTTGAGTGAGTGATATTGGATAGCTTTCAAGTGAGAAAAAGAACGAAGTTTTAACTGATTCATGATTTACTATAAAACTACTGTAATCAAAATGGTTTAATTAATTTAAGGATAGTCAGGTGAACCAGAGAGTCCAGAAGTAGATCTATACATGTATGGTCAAGTGACTTTTGCTGAATGTGCTAATGTAATTCAATTCAGTGGGGTAAATAAATATGTTTTTCAACAAATGCTGAAGCTATTTAATATCCACATGCAAAAATAGTAACTCCCATCCTTACCTCACACCATATAAAAATTTTAACACAGGTTAGATGATAGGCTTAAATGTAAGAGCTAAAACTGTCAAACTTATAAAAGAAAACAGGAGGAAATATTTATGATCTTCCATTAGTCAACAATTCTGAAGGCAGGACACAAAACGCGTGAAGAAAAAAATGGATACAGTGGAATTCATCACAATTGAACATACAAGTATTGGACCAGTCATTTTTTTACTGTCAGCCCCAACCCACCTTTCCTGGCTTTATAATAGTGGATCTGTAACCTGCAAACATTTTTTTTCTGCAAGCTAGTGTAATACTAGGATTTTTCAGTAGAGGGCATTGGAGTAACATTTCAAGGTGATGGCAAAGGGAACTTTTTGGGGTAATGGAAATGCTATGCACTAATACGGTAACCACACTTCACATGTAGCTATTTAAATTAATTAAAATTAAATAAAGTTAATAATTCAGCTCCTCAGTCCCGAAGCCACATTTCAAGTGTTTAATAGCCACTGTGGTCAATGGCTACCATATTGGACAGGGCAGGTATAGTACTTTTCCATCATCATCAAAAGTTCTATAGGACAGCATTGCTCTGTAACTTTATTGTGTTGAAGGGCACAGGGCTGGTTTGTCAAAACTCAAAAAAGTGTATACTCAGGATTAGTGAATTTTGTTAAAAGTTACATGTTAATGAAAATTTAGCAAAATGCCATTACTCTGATTCAAAAGGTGTTAGTGGGCTAGTGTAGGGTTTTAGTCATTTTTATCACTTGGACACAAACCATAATCTTTAGTTTATATAATTGAGTTCTCTGTGAACTCTGTTACAGTATAATGAGAAATACTATGTACAGGAAACTTAGTAATTTCCCATAATTACTAAACGAGTCTTTGCAATGTATTGCACTTTGTAAATGATGAGTACATAAATGAAGAGATGTGGTAAACAGACAAGGGCATATTGTCCCTGTGAATACACTAGATGGCATAATTAAAAAGTCTCTGTGAACTAGTTGGGATATGCAGTAATGGTAGGAATAGTACTCTACACAAAGCCAAACACCTCATTAACAGACTTGATGGGAATTGGTGATAATTCTGACCCTCAGAATGGAAGGGATGTTATTGTTGCATTAAGAAAAATGTGTTCGATATGAATATTAATCATGTAAACAAAGGAAATAGATAGCTTATGTGAATAAAGTCCTTTAGTCCAATAAGTTATTTTCAAAAGCATTTGGAAAGCCATATTTATAGTTATTGAATAGTGGAAATGAATGTTAAAGAAAAATGGTTATTTATTTACTGAAGAACTCATGAACATGTTCTAAGAACCACAGCCGTTTCACTCCCCTGCCAGTCTGCAGTGACTCCAGGTCTGCACGTCCTGAGCTCTGCTCCTTTAGTGTATGTTTATTACAGCTAACCCAATTAAAAATTTTTCTTTCCTCTCCAATCCATAAATATAAAAACAGGTGGGAATTTTATTGTAAGAGAGTATTTTGACACAGATATTCAGGCTTGTGAGTTACTGACACTAATAGTTTCCTTTGGCTTGTGATAGTTTCAAATGACTTGAAAAGATTAAGCGATGATTAGAAAAATTGAAGTTTTAAATTAAGGCCTCATTTTCCTATTCTTAGAACATATTATATTATGAGTTAAAATCATAAAATGAGAATACAAATATGACTCTATGACTATAAATTGAGCTAGGTTGTAAATTTCATGACTGCAGGGACCATCTCTGTGTTTTATCCCCAATACCTAGCTGAGGGCCTGGCTCATTGTGAGTGCTCAACAAATATTTCCCATAATGAGTATATAAAACATAACAAATAACTGACATTTTTAATGAATAGAAAACATTGACAGTTTGGAGACACTGTGCTATAAGTTATTTTCTTGTAGCTCAAGCTATGTAATTAAACATGTCTATTTAAATGAATTTGGTGTTAGGATTAAAGGCTTTCTGATGGGCATACATTTTTTGAGCCAGCTCTACATGATCAGCAAATACCATTACTATCTACTTATTTACATGGGGATGCAGAAATACCAAATGGTCAAGCAAATCATGGTGCACCAGCTAGATACTACAGCCAAAAAAATCTTGTGAAAAGTGGAAATAATCAATTACAAGTTTATTTCAATAAAGAATAGAGAAGAAACGCATTTAGGTTGCAGTTATTAGGAATTAAACCTTAAATACATGTTTTCTTTTTACTCATGTTAATTAGGCTTGCAACTTGAATCTTGGGCCACTGCCTAAATACCAACTTTTCTTACAGAATTAAGAGACGCTAACAGAAATACACATCGCCACAATGTTGGTAGAGTCTATATTCCCATTACTTTCTTTCTTTGTATGGATTTCATTTAATGGAAGTGGATTTGGAAAATGCACTTAACAGGTGTTTAATAAATATTAAGCAAACAAAGGAAAAACTATAAAGAAAATGATTTTTGTGAACTACTTTTATACTTGAATGTTCTGGTTCATTCATTTAGCAAATATTTATTGAGTATGTACTTTGTGCTGGGCACTGTCCTAGGACTGAAGATAGAGACAGATACAGTGGAGAACAAGTCCCTACCCGTGTGGCACTGACATTCTAGAGGGTCAGGGATAGCCCTGATGGAGGGCTTAGGACCGGGCAGAGTTCTAGCACATCCTACATATTAGCTTTAGTTTTCACAAGAGTTCTAAATGGTAAGCACAATTATTATCTGGCCTCATTTTACTAATAAAGAATCTGAGGCTGAAGTTAAGAAACTTGCCCATAGTCAACATTTCACAAGGGTTGACAGGTTCAAGCCCAGGCAGTATCACTCTATAGAGTCGTCTCTGTGATGTGTTCATGGCTATGGGAGAGAGTGAAATAGAGTTAAGATTTGGTGATGGGACTCCAAACAGGCAATGATTTTACTAATGGGTAAAAGTTTTATAGTAATTTAGTGTCCCTTGCCAATCAAAGATCTTTTCACATGTATAATTGCTTCAATAATTGAGTGACCCTTATTAGATGTTGGAAGAAAGTTTTGGCATTAATAAATGAAATTCTTGCACTGAATTTTGTCTTTGTAGGCTTTTCTGACAATTTTAATTGTCATGATTATACATTTTTTAAACAAGGAGTATGATGATAAATTTTGTTTTTTTTCCCCAGTTTAATTCTAAAGGTTTGAAAGAGAGGAGGCCCCAATAAGGAGTTAATACAAAGGTGTAATTCCAGCTTAGACATTCCTGAATGGTGGTGGTGGGAGAAGAAGCTTTCAGATGTACTTACAGAGGAATTCTATTAAATCCATTTACTATGGTACAAAGAAATTTGGTTTGAGTTATTTTTTATGCTCTGATCTGAATCAGATATTGCTTATTCATATAATCTATAAATACATACAGTTTCAGAGCTGAATAAGGTGCTGGTATTATGGTTGAGAAATGAAGAAGGGTAGAGTTGGACTATTTAGTTGATGTCTAGGCAGCCAGTCTTAACAGAGTAGGAGAGAAGAGGGTTGAGACTGGTTTGAAATAGGAGATTGAAGCCTCAAAAGACTTAAGAGGTGTGTGAAAGAGAATAAAGGTCCTGAAGAATATATATTAATTAGAAGGATCGTGAGATAATGTCACAAGAAGGAAAGGAGTAACAATATCCTTTGACAGACTTTTCTGTTCTAAAATTCCAGATATCCACTGGGGAACAAACAGTTGCTGAAGCAAGAGTTTTGATGCCCCATTTACACCCTCACTCATCAACATAGCTGAAACATTGCCTGGCGTCTTTTCGCATTCTACAAGCAATTGGGACTGAGCTGGCAAACAGGAGCAGGAGGGCTCAAAAATGATTTGCCTGAGTCCAGACCAAACTGTTTTTAGTATTAGTGTTTGGAATAGAATTCGAAGTTCTTAAGATTTCACATTATTTAGCCTTCAATAGATTTTCAAATGCATAACCTTCAACATACTGGACCCTCCATGCTTTTCCATTATTGGGCATATTTATGAGAACAACTGAAACTTTCAGTCTCCTACACTCATTGTCAGTAAAAGCAGGAAAAGTGACAGCAATAAAAAAGTCTTGGCTTCTGTTACTGAATCAATGACCGATGCTTTCATATCCAAGTAAGCTCATGTGACAATAAGCACCATTATCACTAAAGGCCAGCCAGCAATTTTGTTACAAAACCTTCTGAGGCAGCCTGTAATTTGGCTGTTTTAATTAAACCTTACCAGCCCAGACTGCAGAGGGAAAGTACTAGGAATTTTCCATTGAACTGTCACTCTACAACAATGTTCTACTACGGATTTGATGTCAAAAAATCATAACAATATTTAACTCCAGATAACTGATGTAACAATGATCTTGAGTGACAGCGTGCTTGCTTGGGAAGTTAAATTAAAATTGATATGCTTATTTGTCTCTTGAACTGTCAAATCAACATATGTACCTTTGCCTTTTCAGCACTGCTACATTTTGGGGCAGTTGGCTGCAGTTAGTAGTTACCTCTGTGCATATCAGCAAGAGACTGGATTTGGTCTGAGCTTTTCCTTTTTTTTCTTTAACCTTAGATGAGGATAATGAGAATAGAGGTAATGGTGAATTTGTCAATACAAACTAAGGCCATAAAAAGCTAAATGTTGCTTTAGAAAAATATTTTTTTTGGCTTAGTTCATCTGTTCAGGGAGTTTAGGACTGTAAAACAGCTAATAATGGCAATGGCTACCATTATTGAGTGTTTACCCTGTGCTGGGTATTAGGCTAAAACTCTACCATCCCCTTATTAAAAAAAAAAATTAGAATCACCCCATAGAGGAAGATAATAGCATCACTTGACAAAGTTCCATAGCCAGTAAATGATGTATTTATGATCTCAGCTCAGGTCTGCTTACCTCTGGAGCCCTGTTTTAACCTGTGATATCATAATGCTTTTCACCACAAACCCCTTCCCTCTCTACCAAAAATCAAGTTCTTTTTCCCAGGGTCTAAATGCTTTTTACCTGAAGGGAAAATATTTATTCTAGAGTTACATACCCAATAAGGAGATGAATATAAAACATTCAGTCCACCTTCTTTTAGCTTAAGAACAATCATAAAACAATATAATTTTACTAAAGTTAATATTACTAACTTTAACATTTAACTTTTAACAGTTTTATTTCACTTCTCTATTGTGACTAGATGGGAGAGAGAGAAGAGTTGAGGGAAGAAAAAATGGAAAGGAGAAATAAAAAGGAAGGAAGTTAAGGGGAATGAGGAGAAGGAGGCCTGGAAACAATTCCTTGGAACAGTGGGAGAGGCACTGAGAAGGCCCTTGTACCATGTTTGACCATCGCCACTGGACAATTTCTCCCATGTCTCTCTTTTAATCAAGGTATTTCTTTTAACTTGACCAATTTTGTTTTCCCATTGGCTTCATCTTCTTTGCTTTCAAAAATACATGGCTCACTTCTAACATAAAAAAACCTTCCCTTGGTCTTGAGCCCGATCACTGGCTGAATCAGGGATTGACTTGAGATGCAGTCCTGCACATCCATTTGCCAGACATCGGCTCCTAGTCCTAGAGGCCCAGGGTAGCACACAATAGGGTTCTTTCCTTTTCATAAGCAAGCTTCTGAATGGTGGAAAATTAATCATAAGCAGATAGCTATCTAAGACCATAGTTTTATAATGATAATTGAATCTGTTAAGAATAAAAATCTACCAAACCAGCCTCCAGTGTCATATAGACATATCAACCACAATAGTGATTGTTTCCCCTCTTTTCAACCACTTATTTCTTCTTTTTGTGGATAATGATTACTATCTTCATTTCCTTTCTGTCCACTAATTATGATAGTTTGGTACCCACCTATCCTCCTACTAAGGTGAACCCTTGAATGTCACCAATTACCTACTTACTGAAAAGTCATAAGTTTCTTAGCTTCATACTTACCCTTCTTTCTATTGTACAGATTGTAAATATATGCTGGATGATCTCCTTTGCCTCTTCTCCCCAACCTCAAATTATTTCCTTCTAGAATTACAGCTCAAATATTTATTCTAGTCTAGAAAAGCTTTATCTCAAGCTATAGGAGCTTGGTTAGAAAAGCTTTTCTTGAACTCTATGAACTTGACTTACAAAATTTGGGGCAAGCCACTCAATGGGACATTGAGGTTCTATTTATGCTAAGTCATATCTTCAGGTCATAGATTTCATTCTTTCATATCAGGAATGTACCTTCCAATGATGATAGTTCCTCTCCTGAAAGGAGATAGGGTCTTTATTGTGTGCAACTTTTTGGAGGGATAATTATTTTATATTTGATATGCATGTATCAGAAGGAGACATGGATTTAGAAATCTCATTTTTTTGGTATTCAATAATTCAGACCCTTTGGTTTTCTGGGTATAAGGGGTAGGGTATGGGGTAAAGTCCAACTTTGCTAGAAGTAATCTAAGTTGAATTCTAACTTTGTCATATCTACCTCTCTTACCTTAGTGGGAAGACTGGCAAACTCCCTGGATTTAACAATATCCTTATTATGATAGCATAAACCTGCTCAAATATTACATGACATTTTCACATATTGCTCAACTCTATTTTGTGTGCATTCATTGGGGAGTTACTTATTTTGGGAATTTAGTATCCTGTGAAGTTGGTTACCAAGCTTATTTATATAAATATTCACCCTTCTTTGTTAAGAATTAAAAAATTTGCTTTTTAAAATTTGTTCTATATGTTTTGCTTACTGACATAGAAAATGATTTGGGTTGAGTCCATATAAAGAATAAATAAGTGGTTGAAAAGAGAGAAAACACTATGGTCATTAATGTATTTATATGACACTAAACAACTGGTTTGGTAGACATCCACTCTTAATTGATTCAATTATCATTGTAAAATATGTTCTTAGATAACTACCAGCTCATGATTAATCTCTGATTCATAATCCTGCATTTTTTGACAATTTGCCTTTAGAAATTTTCCAATAGAAACAAAAGCTTGCAAAATGAGCCTTAGCTAATTTGAAGAACCTGGAGCCCAGATGATGGAAATAGAGCCAGTTTATATAATGAGGCTTTAATTCAACTTTAAAAGACTATTCAATAGTTGGGCTTTTTAATTCTTAAGAATATAGTTTAGATTTGGATTTGGTAGTAAATAACCACATTTACATTTATTATGCATAATTATTATTCCAGTAGAGCAGGTGAAGTCTGAGTTTTAATAGTCTTGGATAAAGAATGAGAAAAGAGATAAAACATGTGAACACACTTTGAGCTGACATTTCTGTACTGTTTATATCAGCAGTTCTCTTAACTGCCTCCGAAAGTCAGGCTGACTCTCCCATTACCGATGCCATGGCAGGTTGTGTCAGTCAGGATCCAGAAAGGAAATAAATAAGTGGCTCACTTAAAGCAAGCAATGGAGGAGAGTTTAATCAAAGGACTGTTTACAAAGATGTTAGCAAGGTTGGCAAGGTCAAAGTGAGCCAGCAAAGAATGATGAAGTGTACAGAGCTAGTGGTACCAGGGAGCCATTACCTTCCTAGGCCTGAAGCAGTAAGACAAGGAAGCAGCCACCAGATTCAAGAGAGAGAAATCAGTTGTAATAGTTTGTCTGATGGGTGCTGTGGTCCAAGGAAAAGGGAAAGAGCCAAACCCTGGCCCGGGAAACAGATACTCAGTCTCATTGTCCTCTGTCTCACTTTCGTCTTTTGACTAGTGCCTCCTTTAGGGTAAACCCAACTGGAGGCCAGAAGACAGCACAGCCCACTGATGCAATCCATACAAATCAGCCTCCAGACCACCCAGCAGGCAAGAGGAGCATGCAGAGTGAATTTGTTCTGCAAGAGCAAATGAAATACACCCAGCTCACAGGCGATACCTGGTATCTACTTCCTACCTCATTGGCATGGGTCAATTAACTTTGGCCCAGATATCAGCATCTTTCCCTTGAATGTTACCAATTACTTCCTTCCCAGAAATCAGCTGTTTCTTTTAATCTCACGCTTTCCTTTCTTTCTATTTGTACACACTGAATGATTTCCCCTACTTTTTTCCTGCCTCAAATTATTTATTTCAAGAACAATAGTTCAAATTTCAATTCCAGTTTAGAAGAGCAATATCATAAACTGGATGAGCATGGCTTCCTATGTTTGGGACAAGCCACTCAAAAGGAATAGAGGTTCTACCCTATACTTCCCCCACAAAGAATATGTAAAAAGAGATTGTTGCTTTGGACCATGACTTCTGAAGTCTGTGAATATTGTCAGAAGCATGACAATATTGTCAGCATGCTAAGGTACACAATAGTACACTCTGTAGATTTGCTGTGCCAACCTCTCCTGATAACTAACAGGCAAATGGGAAAAGAAAATATGTCATATATCTTTCTGAATTTACACAGGCACCGCTATATCAGTAAGTGTTGAGCTATTAGAAGATCTCGCTGTCTTTAAAACACATCTTGTAACAGTATCCAGTCTTATTATGTTTGTCTCAACGTGAATAGAGTCTGTTGAATAATGGCTCTCAGCAAAGTTTACCAACATACTTTAACAAGATGAGATTTCCTTTAATGAGGCATAATTTGGCCCCACTTTCACCCCAATCTCCTCTTTCACTATTCCTTCTAACACCTGTTGTGCACATGCACACACCCAGAATATAAGGCCTCCATATACAGACACTCAACTCCTCTATATCGTCTTTCTTAACTTTATGAAAAGTTAAGAAAGAAACAACTGTTCCCCCTGCCAACAACACTCTTTCTGCTCCTTGTATTTCTTCCATCCTGTCACTCATCATTTTGTATTATATTTGCTTATTAATAACATTAGGATGTGAGCACCCTGAGAACAGGAGCTATTTCTCACCTTATTGTGATTGAATCTCCAGGACAGTGCCTGGCATATAATAGCTTCTCATTATCTGTTGAATTAGAAAAAATGAATGAGGAAAATAGCAATGGGAAACGTTTATTCAGCCATGTTTATCCTAAAGTTATTTCTTCTTAGGATGGTCTCATTTGTAACTGGGAAAGAAAATTGGAAAGTGTCTGAATAATTTAAAAATACAGTCAATGCCTGAAAGAGTGGCAGAACAATAGACATTGTGAGAAATCTGGCTGCTATCTTTTCCTCTCAGGTTAATGTCCATCAGAATCCCTTCAGGTGACTCGTCACAATTACCAATGCCAGACTTTCCTCATCCCAGACCTTCTGCATCAACACCTCTGAGCGTGGGACCTGAGCATATATGTTTTATTAGCAGCCTCCACCAACTTCCAGGCGGTGGTTCTGGTGTGCATCCAGTGTTGGAAAATTGCTTGACCGGTGATAGGTCTTGAAGCTCCCTAAGGGCTTGTGATCTTGCCATGAATATGAGTCATCAACAGCCTTAAGTTTGTAAATGATATTTGTAAATATTCACAGTTATATGTTTCAATTTTTTATGACTTGTAGACTTCCCCCTGGGGAGATGTTTAATTTTCTTTTGCTGTTTTGAATTGCAGGGTCTTACTCACTTGATTAGTTTTGAACTGGAGAATCATGCTGTGCTATTTCCAAACTATGAGTGGAGGCAGCTCTGTATCGCTTTCCCAGTGGAGTTCTGATTCATGATGTCCTCTGTGGTCCCTGTGGACCACCAATTTCCTCATCCTCCTATTATATTTATTCTGTAGAGAGGGAGGCAGAACGTTGGGGAAAGGTAATCATAGCTAAGCAATGTTGAGATATGCTGGATGGCAGTGTTAAAACTTTCTTTTGTGTGCCTGTAGGTATGCATTTCCTTGCATTTCCTTGTAACCATCCAATGTAGTTTTGTCTCTTTGTTTTCATAATCACTTGCTTTTATTGGAAAATTGCTTGCTCTAAAATTAAGCACTTAACTTCATCAGAGAACTTTGCAACAATTTCCAAATGTGCATCCCAGTCTAGAAAATGATTGTTAGTCATTTCAGTTAGTTGGTTCTGCTGATTCATCTGTTTAGGCTTGTTGATGAAGCCACGCGAGTCATTTTCCTATAACAGCTCATTGTAACTCAACAAATTATCTTCAGAATGGCCAACAGATCTCTTCTGCTGGTCGCCAGGTGGCCTGGCTGTTTCTCCCTCTGAGTTAGATTTCAAATCTTCATACACATCTGTGTGAAAATGTTAGATACAAAATAAACATGACACATAAGTTCCCAGAAGGATAGTGTATTAGTTAGTTATTTCTGTGTAACAAATTATCACAAAGTTAGTGGCTTAAATGACACCCATTTATTAGCTCATGGTTCACTAGGTCAGAAGTCCAGCAGGAACTTGGCTGGGTTCTCTGCTTAGGGTCCCACAAGGTTGAAATCAAGGTACTGGTCTTGTGGGAGGGGGGCAACTCTAATCTGGAGGCTCTGGGGAAGGTTCTGTCCCCAGGCTCATTTAGGATGTTGGCAGAATTCAGTTCCTTCACCATAGGACTAAGGTTGTCATTTCTTTGTTGGCTGTTGCCTGGGGCTGTTTCTTAGCTCTCAGAGGCTGTTCTCTGGTCCTTGCATGCAGCCCCCTGCATCTGCAATGCCAGCAAAGGTGCATGGAATTCTTTTTTATGCTTCTAATCTCTCTGACTTCACTGTCTGCTACAGCCAGAGAAAATGCTGCTTTTAAAGGGCTCGTGTGATTAGGTCAGGCCTACCCATATACTTCTGAATTTAAAGGTCAATTAATTTGAGACTTTACATCTTAAAAACCCCTTTACAGCAGTACCTAGATTAGCATATGACTGAATAACTAGTGAACAAGAATCCTGAGAGTCTGTTTTAGAGTTCTGCCTAAAAGAGATGGGGACGTTATTTAAATGATAAGACAATTATTATAACTTGAAAATACGTGTAATCTATATTATATGTGCAATGAAGACTATTCAGTTTTATTTGTTTGATAATATGGCTGCTATCTTTGGGAGAAAGTGGTAGTATATAATATCTATACATTATGTGTAAGCCAGAAATCAGATTACAAGAATGTAAGATCTTTTACTGAATTTAAAGGTACACTTCCTCTTGATTTTTGAGCAAAACAGTTCATCTCTATAAGGAGGACTTTCAGGTTATCTAAATGCTCACTCCAATGCTGAAATCTATGAGGCATTTCCCAATAGTTACCTGTTAGGCCTGAGGGCCCATTCTTTTCCAAGTCTTTTGCCCAGTGTCAAGAATTCATTTTATGGACCATGATAGTACTGGTTTATAGTATGTTTAAAACCCCTGTCCTATTGGTTTATAGTATGTTTAAAACCACAAACACTCAGTGAAAAGCCCTTTTCCCAACCAGTTCAGAGGGTCAGCTAGCACATTTTATCAAAACACTTGAAGTTCTTGTTAAATGTAAACATCTTTTTTCTTTTATAACATAGAGTGGTGAGTGAATGGGATCTGTTTAGGATAATATACTTAAAATCAGTGAGACAGAGTAGTTTTTACAATGAGTAGGATCATAAGAACAGGGTCAAAGACTAGCACTGTAGTTGAACTGTGGGTTTGCTTACTGACATTGGGACCAAGAACAAAAGCTATAGCAGGTGTGCAAAGAAGAGGGGCGAGTCAGGGGAACGATGAAATCAGGAAAGGACCCAGGGGATGACAGCCAAGGGCAGCTCGGGGCTGAAGTGAGATGAGCTGTCCAACCTGGCCAGGGTGAGGCTGTGCTTCTGTAACTGAGCACACACTGAAGTCCAAGTTTGAAGCAAGGTAGTGAGTCAACGGAAAAAATGCAGAAACTAGGAGAACACAAATGGATATCAGTGGTTCGTAACTTCTAATAAAACCTATTGTCCTCCTTCCTAAAAAACCCCACACATATGGATTTGTACTTAATTCTATACCACAAAGGGCCTAATCACTCTGCAGAGAGATTTAGATCAGCAGCTACCTAGTACAGGCTCTGGAATGTGGATGCAGACCTGGGAGTCAGGGGTGAGCTCTGAAACCGCCTGTGGGAGCACAGCGGCAGCATCCCACGGGCCTTGATTCTGACGTTCCCCCCTTCACCAACCTCCTGACCCGTGTTGGGCACTCAGAAGCCAGCCTCAGGGTGCGGCCCCTGCACGGTTCAGAGGGAGCGAGGTTAAAGAGGACGGATCGGGCACGTAAGGCAGGAAGAAGGGCGAGCCCTACTATCTGGGTTGTATTCTCGGGCAGATGCAATGGATGCCATGAACCGGAGTCGCCTTTTATTTTTTCCTTTAAAATTTTTGGTCTCCTTACACATTTCTGGCACCTTTGTGGTATAATTCTTAAACCTGCCCAGATGAGAGAATTATTAAAATGCTTTTTAAGCTGGACATTCACACAAGTTTATTTACTTTATATTCCTGAGTGTTTAAATAAGTAAGAAGGAGTCTCAAGGAACGGTCAAATGAAACAGGTGCCTAATAATTGATGAAACACAAACGACTTCAAACTGGAAAGACAGAGCAAGGGCAGATTCAGCCTCCAAGGTAAGACAGTCAAGAGAAAGCCTTTACCATTTTTTCATTTTGGTTTTGTGAAGGAATATTTGTCAAAAAGTCACTAGAGTTCTATGGTGGCATTTTCTCCTCTCCCCTTTATCAACTCTGTAGCTGGAAAAACTATGTGGGTTAAGAAGTTTATTGACTGTGAGCTTCTATACTACATGCAGAAAGGCCTAGAGTTATCATGCAGGCCATCCCATCAGAGTGGACTGGCCTAGCCGGAATGTATGCAGCATTCATGCCAGCTTTCCTCCCTGACTGGTATCACCATCAGGGTTAATATTTAGTGTCAGAAAGGAAACATTTGGGGAATTTTAGGCTACCTGGAATGTCCTTGGAGTCCTAAATGAAGGTTGGTCTATGTTCTGAGCTTAGTTTCTCCTAGGAAAGAGATGTTACTACTAACGATCGACGTGCCAAATCCTTGGTACTCCTTCTTGGCTAGGGACTCATATACAAGGACAGATTCAAGGAAGGGACTCTGGAAATGAGGCTGTGTTGGGGAAATCTACTGTGAACAAATGAGTTTGGAAAGATCCAACTACTCTTACTTTTTAGTGAGTAATTGTTTGCATTGGACATGAATTAATTGATTATAAGTGGTAAATATGATTCATTTAATGTTTTGTTATCCTCCTGGCATGCACATACATATTCAGGATGCAGTGTCTTCTTAGCTGCAATATTTCATTGTTGGTTATAACTCTGGGAGGTAGGCAGGGGAGTTACTAATATTTTTTAGTTTTAAAAGATGTATATCTGAGGCACAGAGGGATAAAGTCACATGCATTGTAAATGGCCAACCTGGGGCTTGAGCCCGGTCTCCTTACTCCTCATATCTACAGATGCACTTCTGTTCCACCATCCTCAGAAAAGGTGTTCTGTTATTTGTTTTTCCAGAAGTATTAATAAGATTGTTCTTCTTAGTGGTGTATTTGGCAACACCCATGTCAGCAGTGAGTGGCACAGCCTGGGCACCTCAAGTGGGCTTATTCCTAGTGGCAACTAACTTGCATATTATTATTATCAAAACCATATTCTATTCAAGTTTAGTAGATGAATGTAAGCCAACCCCAATGAAATGGCTGGTAATGTGCCTGGTACCTGGTAGACACATAGAATATTTGTTGAGTTGACTGTTCTTACATTTATGATTGCTATATATGATCTATAGAGTGGGTTTTTTCAGAAGAATTTATTCATTAATTCAACATTTATGAAACACCATTCTGTGCTTGCAACTGCTCTGGGCTCTAGGAATTAAGGGGTGAGACAACAAGGTCCCTGTGTTCATGATGCTTACAGTCAAGTATGAAGAGACAGATATTTAATAAATAAGTAAATGTTATGTATGATGAGTAACCCAAAGAACATTTAAATGAATAAGCTGATAAAATGGCTGAGCCAAGGGGTAGGTTAGCATTTCAGAAGCTTCTACTCTGAGGAGGGAACATGTAGGCTGAGACCTGAATGATACGCAAGTGCTGGCTGTGCAATGAGCTTTCCAGGAAAGGGCTCTTAGAAGTTAATAGTGTTAAGAAGTATTTGAGGTGCCAAAAACCAGGGGACCAGAGGAGTTGGAGTATCTGAACTGAGGAGACAAAGAGAACATGAGATTAAAGATAGCTAAGAGTCTTATGGACCGTGACAGGAGTTTGGAATGTATTCTGATTATACTCAGAAGTTCAGGAAGGGTTTGAAGCAGGGTAGTCATAAAATCTGATCTGTATTTTAGATGATTCTGACTCTTGTGTAATGAGTGGACTGTAGGGATCAGGGTGCAGGTAAGAGGCGGCAGTGGGGGTACAGACAGGGTGTCAGAGGAAGTGGTGAGAAGTGGTTGGGTTCACGTACATACTGGAAGTAGGACTTGGCAATTCTGATTGGTTGGAAGGTGGGGTGGGGGGGAAAGAGACACATCCGGGATGACTCCTACAGTTTGGACTCAACACCTACGGATGACGTGCTGTCTTCTGAGAACAGGATTTAATAGTGTATGTGGTGAGATGAAGAACCAAGAATTGTTGCCCAAGGGCACCTTTGCCACCGAGGAAGCACTGCTTGGAAAGAGAAAAGGTGAGACAGAGGAATGGCAGGACTAGGGTATGAGAAGACTGGGGCTTTCTTTGATGTTGTTCTGCTGTGGTCTACAGGTCCCAGAAAGTATATTCATAATGCTCTATTTCCTGTCTTCAGGAGTGACAATATCAAATACTTAAAAATGAATATGCACAGTATTCATCCCTGAGAGTGTTGAGCTCCTTGGGTTTCAGTGTTATACAATCATAAATGGTTCCCCCAAAGGTCAGGCAGTTTATCTCCTCCAGAGTGATTTATGTTTAGCAGCCCTGGCTGTTTATCTCTTCAGCAACTCTGCTGCCAGGAATAGAAAGAATATCCTGAGACATCTTATTCTTCATTAGGCAGCCGGGGAAGTGCTTTAAAGTCCCTGTCCAAGTTATTAATTAACCACTTAACTCAGTTCTGTAATAAAATGTAAGGAATTCTCTCCCCTCATCTCATAGCAATACTGAAGGAGACAAAAAATATATAAAATAAACAATATGAATTGGTGTAGGTTAATGAAAAAAAGCGCTGGTTTCCTCCTGCAGTTCAGTCTCCACAAAAATAATTCAGCATCATTAATATTTGGTTATAATTTAATAAACCTTTTCATTCACTGGGGTAAAATAAGCTGTCACTAGGAGATAATATTTGGGTGCCAGACAAATGACTTCCCTGATTTCACCAAGGGTGCTCGAAGGTCTTTAGATTGGCACTAATAGGAGTAATGAGTGAGGTTAGCCAGAACGATCCTCTCCCATACACTGATGTGAACTTGTTTTTCTCTTCACATATTTAATACTCAAAGACCATCAAGCATTTTTAAAACCCTAACCTTGTGAGACTTTTGACAGCTGAGAATTTCAGGCTTTAAAGGGATTGGAGGGCTGATCTAAAGTTTGGTCAGAATTAGACTCTGAAGAATCTAAGCCTATTGTTGGTGAAAAGGTAGAAATTTAATTTCTAGTGACTAATGCCCCCACCTCCCTTATCTATATATCATTTCCCCAACAGACCAGGGCCTTCCTGAGTATTCTTCCTGGACCTCTCATTTCAGAAGAAAGGTTATGATTAATAAATTATTGCTTGAATCAGTTGGTGACAATTTAAAGTGTTATTCTTTGAGAGGGGAGTTGAATTTTTAAGAATAGATACTCAGAGGCTTGGCTTAAAGGGAAGAAAATGAATCTTTGATAGTGGACTTTTAGTCACATAGCCTCTGGTTGGACATGTGTTGGAGGCAAGGAGCATCTCCCTGGTCTCCTCAAGCCATAACACATCAAAGATTGCCTGTGTTATCATTGTGAGGACTTGGTTCTGGTACCACTTTATTCTCTGAAGCCCAAGACTCAGTAGAGACTGAAGTATCTACCCACTACTTGTCAGGCTGTTTTCTTTAAAGTGAAGCATATTTTTCCTCATGCTCCCTATATTAAATATTATTTACATACATATATTTGAGAAAAATAGCAAAATGTTTCTTTCTTAAATTCTCCTTCCTGCCATGCTTCCCCCTTCCTATTTGTACATAAATAAAAGATAGCTGGTTAAATGAAAGCCACTAGCTCATTGCACATCAGTCTCTGAGAATTTAACCTTAGCAGGTGGTCCTCAAACTTGCATATGCAGTGTGCGTCAGAATCACCTGAAGAGCTTGCTGAAAGGTTGCTGGACACCTGTCTCTGGGGTTTCTTATTCAGTAGGTCACATAGATGAGATATTTAATGTATTGTTCTCTTACTTGACTTTTAACTTAATATTCTATGTTTTGATTACTCTGGGTGCCAAAATCAGAAATTTATATATATATATATATATATATATATATTTTTTAAATAATTATTTTTTATTGAAGGGTAGTTGACGCACAGTATTACATTACATTAGTTTCAAGTGTACAACACAGTGGTAGAACATTTATATACATAATTCTAGGTCCCAGCTATCACCCTACCAAGCTGTTACAATATCTTGACTATATTCCTTATGCTATACATTACATCCCGGTTACTTATTTATTTTACCATTGGAAGTCTGTCCTTTTTTTTTTTTTTGTGAGGGCATCTCTCATATTTATTGATCAAATGGTTGTTAACGACAATAAAATTCTGTATAGGGGAGTCAGTGCTCAATGCACAATCATTAATCCACCCCAAGCCTAATTTTCATCAGTCTCCAATCTTCTGAGGCATAACAAACAAGTTCTTACATGGAGAACAAATTCTTACATAGTGAATAAGTTACATAGTGAACAGTACAAGGGCAGTCATCACAGAAACTTTCGGTTTTGCTCATGCATTATGAACTATAAACAGTCAGTTCAAATATGAATACTCATTTGGTTTTTATACTTGATTTATATGTGGATACCACATTTCTCTCTTTATTATTATTATTTTTAATAAAATGCTGAAGTGGTAGGTAGATACAAGATAAAGGTAGAAAACATAGTTTAGTGTTGTAAGAGAGCACATGTAGATGATCAGGTGTGTGCCTGTAGACTATGTGTTAATCCAAGCTAGACCAGGGCAATAAAACATCCACATATGCAGAAGATTTCTCTCAGAACAGGGGGGGTGAGGTTCTAAGCCTCACCTCTGTTGATCCCCAATTTCTCACCTGATGGCCCCCCTGCGACTGTGCCTGTCTTAGGTTGTTCCTCCCTTGAGGAATCTTACCCGTCTCTGGCTAACCAGTCATCTTCCGGGGCCATACAGGGAAATGTGAAGTCGGTAAGTGAGAGGGAAGCCTTATTGTTTGAAAAGGTTAGCTTTTTACTTCTTTGCATATTTATGCCCTGTGGCTTCTATGCCCAGCATTTGTCTTGAGGTATCTTTACCACTTGGAGGAGTTATGATACTTGGTAAATTTGATATGAGGCACGAATTCTATTTAAGGGTTGTAATTAGGAAGGAAGAAGAAAAGCTATAGAAGTAGCAGGCGGAAGAAAACATGGGAAGATTGATTATTTCTTTGACAAATCTTCTTGTAGAGTAACTTCAGCATATATAGGTTTTAAGCTACTACTTAAATTGCGCACACACATTAACATACTAGGAGTATAGTTACATAACCAAAGCATATCTGTAATTACCAGCCATCTCCAGTGAAACCAAGAAAACCATTAAGGCACCTTAGGCATTTGTGAAAACTTATCTATGATATGGTGGATATTGTCCAACTGAACTTGAACAGTCTGAGAGAAATCAGCCAAATTAAAACAACCCATTCCTGGGGACTGTTCACATGCCATATGTTCTTTTAACAGTAAATAGTCTGTAGTTGTAAGAGTTTGGAGCGCTACAATTTGCACTTCTCCAAATTCTTGGTTGACTTCCAACAGTATAGATCCAGTCAAATTTGTTGTTTTACTGTATGCACAGGCCAGCTTAGATATCTCCTTCCTCATTCCCATGGCAAGTCCAGGAACTGGTGGGATGAGGCATCTACAGCTGTAGCAGTGCGTGGATCTTTGTTGGGGTTTTTTGATGATCATCTTCTGGCATGAGTCTTCCAGAGAGTGCAGATGTTGGAAGTTCTTTTTCATATCGTATCTTAGTTCATTTTCGGGGTAGCCCAATTAGGCTTTGATCCTCTGTATAAACACAAACAGACCCTTTGCCTACACTTTTATATGCCCTTTATACCCATGTGTAGAACTCTTTGGAGGTTACCACACAGGAACTGCCCTTTTTTTTTTTTTTTTGCTTTGGTTTTGGTATCACTAATCTACACTTACATGACGAATATTATGTTTACTAGGCTCTCCCCTATACCAGGTCCCCCCTATAAACCCCTTTACAGTCACTGTCCATCAGCATAGCAAAATGTTGTAGAATCACTACTTGCCTTCTCTGTGTTGTACAGCCCTCCCTTTTCTCCTACCTCACCATGCATGTTAATCTTAATACCCCCCTACTTCTCCCCCCCTTATCCCTCCCTACCCACCCATCCTCCCCAGTCCCTTTCCCTTTGGTACCTGTTAGTCCATTGTTGAGTTCTGTGATTCTGCTGCTGTTTTGTTCCTTCAGTTTTTCCTTTGTTCTTATATTCCACAGATAAGTGAAATCATTTGGTATTTCTCTTTCTCCGCTTGGCTTGTTTCACTGAGCATAATACCCTCCAGCTCCATCCATGTTGCTGCAAATGGTTGGATTTGCCCTTTTCTTATGGCTGAGTAGTATTCCATTGTGTATATGTACCACATCTTCTTTATCCATTCATCTATTGATGGACATTTAGGTTGCTTCCAATTCTTGGCTATTGTAAATAGTGCTGCAATAAACATAGGGGTGCATCTGTCTTTCTCAAACTTGATTGCTGCGTTCTTAGGGTAAATTCCTAGGAGTGGAATTCCTGGGTCAAATGGTAAGTCTGTTTTGAGCATTTTGATATACCTCCATACTGCTTTCCACAATGGTTGAACTAACTTACATTCCCACCAGCAGTGTAGGAGGGTTCCCCTTTCTCCACAGCCTCGCCAACATTTGTTGTTGTTTGTCTTTTGGATGGCAGCCATCCTTACTGGTGTGAGGTGATACCTCATTGTAGTTTTAATTTGCATTTCTCTGATAATTAGCGATGTGGAGCATCTTTTCATGTGTCTGTTGGCCATCTGTATTTCTTTTTTGGAGAACTGTCTGTTCAGTTCCTCTGCCCATTTTTTAATTGGGTTATTTGTTTTTTGTTTGTTGAGGCATGTGAGTTCCTTATATATTCTGGACGTCAAGCCTTTATTGGATGTGTCATTTTCAAATATATCCTCCCATACGGTAGGGATCCTTCTTGTTCTATTGATGGTGTCTTTTGCTGTACAGAAGCTTTTCAGCTTAATATAGTCCCACTTACTCATTTTTGCTGTTGTTTTCCTTGCCCGGGGAGATATGTTCAAGAAGAGGTCACTCATGTTTATGTCTAAGAGGTTTTCGCCTATGTTTTCTTCCAAGAGTTTAATGGTTTCATGGCTTACATTCAGGTCTTTGATCCATTTTGAGTTTACTTTTGTATATGGGGTTAGACAATGGTCCAGTTTCATTCTCCTACATGTAGCTGTCCAGTTTTGCCAGCACCACCTGTTGAAGAGACTGTCATTTCGCCATTGTATGTCCATGGCTCCTTTATCAAATATTAATTGACCATATATGTCTGGGTTAATGTCTGGATTCTCTAGTCTGTTCCATTGGTCTGTGGCTCTGCTCTTGTGCCAGTACCAAATTGTCTTGATTACTATGGCTTTATAGTAGAGCTTGAAGTTGGGGAGTGAGATGCCCCCTACTTTATTCTTCTTTCTCAGGATTGCTTTCGCTATTCAGGGTCTTTGGTGTTTCCATATGAATTTTTGAATTATTTGTTCCAGTTCATCGAAGAATGTTGCTGGTAGTTTCATAGGGATTGCATCAAATCTGTATATTGCTTTGGGCAGGATGGCCATTTTAACGATATTAATTCTTCCTAGCCACGAGCATGGGATGAGTTTCCATCTGTTAGTGTCCCCTTTAATTTCTCTTAAGAGTGACTTGTAGTTTTCAGAGTATAAGTCTTTCACTTCTTTGGTTAGGTTTATTCCTAGGTATTTTATTTTTTTTGATGCAATTGTGAATGGAGTTGTTTTCCTGATTTCTCTTTCTGTTGGTTCATTGTTAGTATATAGGAAAGCCACAGATTTCTGTGTGTTGATTTTGTATCCTGCAACTTTGCTGTATTCCGATATCAGTTTTAGTAGTTTTGGGGTGGAGTCTTTAGGGTTTTTTATGTACAGTATCATGTCATCTGCAAATAGTGACAGTTTAACTTCTTCTTTACCAATCTGGATTCCTTGTATTTCTTTATTTTGTCTGATTGCCATGGATAGGACCTCCAGTACTATGTTAAATAACAGTGGAGAGAGTGGGCATCCCTGTCTAGTTCCCGATCTCAGCGGAAATGCTTTCAGCTTCTCGCTGTTCAATATAATGTTGGCTGTGGGTTTATCATAGATGGCCTTTATTATGTTGAGGTACTTGCCCTCTATTCCCATTTTGCTGAGAGTTTTTAACATGAATGGATGTTGAACTTTGTCAAATGCTTTTTCAGCATCTATGGAGATGATCATGTGGTTTTTGTCTTTCTTTTTGTTGATGTGGTGGATGATGTTGATGGACTTTCGAATGTTGTACCGTCCTTGCATCCCTGGGATGAATCCCACTTGGTCATGGTGTATGATCCTTTTGATGTATTTTTGAATTCGGTTTGCTAATATTTTGTTGAGTATTTTTGCATCTACGTTCATCAGGGATATTGGTCTGTAGTTTTCTTTTTTGGTGGGGTCTTTGCCTGGTTTTGGTATTAGGGTGATGTTAGCTTCATAGAATGAGTTTGGGAGTATCCCCTCCTCCTCTATTTTTTGGAAAACTTTAAGGAGAATGGGTATTATGTCTTCCCTGTATGTCTGATAAAATTCCGAGGTAAATCCATCTGGCCCGGGGGTTTTGTTCTTTGGTAGTTTTTTGATTACCGCTTCAATTTCGTTGCTGGTAATTGGTCTGTTTAGATTTTCTGTTTCTTCCTGGGTCAATCTTGGAAGGTTATATTTTTCTAGGAAGTTGTCCATTTCTCCTAGGTTTCCCAGCTTGTTAGCATATAGGTTTTCATAGTATTCTCCAATAATTCTTTGCATTTCCGTGGGGTCCGTCGTGATTTTTCCTTTCTCATTTCTGATACTGTTGATTTGTGTTGACTCTCTTTTCTTCTTAATAAGTCTGGCTAGAGGCTTATGTATTTTGTTTATCTTCTCGAAGAACCAGCTCTTGGTTTCATTGATTTTTGCTATTGTTTTATTCTTCTCAATTTTATTTATTTCTTCTCTGATCTTTATTATGTCCCTCCTTCTGCTGACCTTAGGCCTCATCTGTTCTTCTTTTTCCAATTTCGATAATTGTGACATTAGACCATTCATTTGGGATTGCTCTTCCTTTCTTAAATATGCTTGGATTGCTATATACTTTCCTCTTAAGACTGCTTTTGCTGTGTCCCACAGAAGTTGGGGCTTAGTGTTGTTGTTATCATTTGTTTCCATATATTGCTGGATCTCCATTTTGATTTGGTCATTGATCCATTGATTATTTAGGAGCGTGTTGTTAAGCCTCCATGTGTTTGTGAGCCTCTTTGTTTTCTTTGTACAGTTTATTTCTAGTTTTATGCCTTTGTGGTCTGAAAAGTTGGTTGGTAGGATTTCAATCTTTTGGAATTTTCTGAGGCTCTTTTTGTGGCCTAGTATGTGGTCTATTCTGGAGAATGTTCCATGTGCACTTGAGAAGAATGTATATCCCGCTGCTTTTGGATGTAGAGTTCTATAGATGTCTATTAGGTCCATCTGCTCTACTGTGTTGTTCAGTGCTTCCGTATCCTTACTTATTTTCTGCCCAGTGGATCTATCCTTTGGGGTGAGTGGTGTGTTGAAGTCTCCTAGAATGAATGCATTGCAGTCTATATCCCCCTTTAGTTCTGTTAGTATTTGTTTCACATATGCTGGTGCTCCTGTGTTGGGTGCATATATATTTAGAATGGTTATATCCTCTTGTTTGACTGAGCCCTTTATCATTATGTAGTGTCCTTCTTTATCTCTTGTTACTTTCTTTGTTTTGAAGTCTATTTTGTCTGATATTAGTACTGCAACCCCTGCTTTCTTCTCGCTGTTGTTTGCTTGAAATATGTTTTTCCATCCCTTGACTTTTAGTCTGTACATGTCTTTGGGTTTGAGGTGAGTTTCTTGTAAGCAGCATATAGATAGGTCTTGCTTTTTTATCCATTCTGTTACTCTGTGTCTTTTGATTGGTGCATTCAACCCAATAACATTTAGGGTGACTATTGAAAGATATGTACTTATTGCCATTGCAGGCTTTAAATTCGTGGTTACCAAAGGTTCAAGGTTAGCCTCTTTAGTATCTTACTGCCTAACTTAGCTCACTTATTGAGCTGTTATATACACTGTCTGGAGATTCTTTTCTTCTCTCCCTTCTTGTTCCTCCTCCTCGATTCTTCATATGTTGGGTGTTTTGTGCTGTGCTCTTTCTAGGAGTGCTCCGATCTAGAGAAGTCCCTGTAAGATGTTCTGTAGAGGTGGTTTGTGGAAAGCAAATTCCCTCAGCTTTTGTTTGTCTGGGAATTGTTTAATCCCACCGTCATATTTGAATGATAGTCGTGCTGGATACAGTATCCTTGGTTCAAGGCCGTTCTGTTTCATTGTATTAAATATATCATGCCATTCTCTTCTGGCCTGTAGGGTTTCTGTTGAGAAATCTGACGTTAGCCTGATGGGTTTCCCTTTATAGGTGACCTTTTTCTCTCTAGCTGCCTTTAACACTCTTTCCTTGTCCTTGATCTTTGCCATTTTAATTATTATGTGTCTTGGTGTTGCCCTTCTTAGATCCTTTCTGTTGGGGGTTCTGTGTATTTCCGTGGTCTGTTCGATTACTTCCTCCCCCAGTGTGTGGAAGTTTTCAGCAATTATTTCTTCTAAGATACTTTCCATCTCTTTTCCTCTCTCTTCTTCTTCTGGGACCCCTATAATACGGATATTGCTCCTTTTAGATTGGTCACACAGTTCTCTTAATATTGTTTCATTCCTGGAGATCCTTTTGTCTCTCTCTATGTCAGCTTCTATGCTTTCCTGTTCTCTGATTTCAATTCCATCAATGGCCTCTTGCATTCTATCCATTTTGCTTATAAACCCTTCCAGAGTTTGTTTCATTTCTGCGATCTCCTTTCTGGCATCTGTGATCTCCTTCCGGACTTCATCCCATTTCTCTTGCATATTTCTCTGCATCTCTGTCAGCATGTTTATGATTCTTATTTTGAATTCTTTTTCAGGGAGACTGGTTAGGTCTGTCTCCTTCTCTGGTGTTGTCTCTGTGATCTTTGTCTGCCTGTAGCTTTGCCTTTTCATGGTGATAGGAATAGTCTGCAGAACTGGGACGAGTGACGGCTGGAAGGACTTCCTTTCTTGTTGGTTTGTGGCCCTCCTCTCCTGGGAGAACAGCGACCTCTAGTGGCTTGTGCTGCGCAGCTGCGCGCAGACAGGGTTTCTGCTTCCTGCCCGGCTGCTATGGGGTTAATCTCCGCTGTTGCTGTGGGCGTGGCCTAGCTTGGGCAGCTACTCCAAAATGGTGGAGTCGCGTTGGAGCAGGAGCTGCTGGGAGGCTATTTATCTCGGTAAGGGGCCTCCCTGCTCCCTGCAGCCCAGTGGTTAGGGTGCCCAGAGATCCCGGATTCCCTACCTCTAGATTAAGTGACCCGCCCTGCCCCTTTAAGACTTCCAAAAAGCACCCGCCAAAACAAAACAACGCCCACCAAAAAAAAAAGAAAAAGAAATTTTTTTAATTTAAAAAAAAAAAAAGTTTTTAATTAAAAAAAAAGGTGGTCGTTCTTTTTTCTTTATTCTCCGGTGCCAGCCTCAGACCTCTGCTCACCGGTCGGTATTTCTGCCCTGTTTACCTAGTATTGGGGTCCCTATCCCTTTAAGACTTCCAAAAAGCGCTCGCCTAAACAAAACAGCAAAAAAGCAAAAAAAATGGTCGCGCGCTTTTCTTATGTCCTCTGTCGCCCAGCCTCCAGTGCCTGCTCTCTGTTCTTGCTGCCCTGTTTTCCCAGTATCGAGGGCCCTGCACTCTGTCCCGGATGGCTGGGGCTGGGTGTCCGGCAGCCCTGGGCTCCGTCTCCCTCCCGCTCTGCCTGCTCTTCTCCCGCCGGGAGCTGGGGGGAGGGGCGCTCGGCTCCCGCGGGGCCGGGGCTTGTATCTTACCCCCTTCGCTAGGCGCTGAGTTCTCTCAGGTGCGGATGTGGTCTGGATATTGTCCTGTATCCTCTGGTCTTTATTCTAGGAAGGGTTGTCTTTGTTATATTTTCATAGATATATGTTGTTTTGGGAGGAGATTTCCGCTGCTCTACTCACGCCGCCATCTTCCACCCCTCCCCAGAAATTTATATTTTATTCATCTGTTTATTGTCAGGAGAGTAATGTTCTCATGTTTCCCCATAGTTTGGTTTCATAAGCAAAGGAAACCACAGGTGACAGAAGTCTCCATTTTCTCAGATCCATTTGTTCCTTACATTGAAGGATGTTAGACCTGGATCTATCTGCACCCATCCAAAGAGTAATAAGCTTATCTCTTCCAAACTGTGGAAACATTCCAAAGTTGTAAACTCAGAGATGCTTATTTTCCCTCTGGAGACATTTATTTATATGCCAAAGGGTAAGAGCCTGGCATCCTCACCCTTTTGTTCCAAAGGAGAATTTATTTATATTCATGAACAAAGGTTTCTCTCCCTTGTAAGAGAGAAGATGGGGAGCAACTGTTCCTCTTTTGTAAATAAACTCCCAATTAATATTTTTGGGGGTTCTTTACCTATCAGACTCTTGCATATGTAGGGTGACATCTGTCTGGCTCTCTTTCTATCATCCCAGAAAGGGGAAGAATTGGGACAAAGGGGAAACATTTTTGTGATGTATGTTCCTGCCCCAGAAATCTTGTATCTATTTTCAGGATACTATGAATAAATGCAAGTATTAAAAATGATCTCTTGTTATTTCATGGAATGGCTGTACATGAATTATTCAACACTTTTTCCTTCTGAAAGCATTTAGTTGTCTACCTTTTTCACAATCACAAATGATGCTTCATTAAATAGATTTCTTTAAATTGGATTCCTAGAAGTGAAAACATTCAGTTAAGTGGCATATGCATTTACAATTTTGTCAGATATTATCAAATGGCCCTCCAAAAGGACAACACTAATTCATACTTCCATCAACTGGGCATATTGCCAATTAAATTTTGTTAATCTGGTTCATAAAAATTTTACTTTGTTTTAATAAGCATTTCACTCTTTACTGGTTAGGTTAAGATTCATTTTGTATGTTTATTCATGTATATTTTTCAGTTCATTACTTGCTCAGATGCTTTGTTCACTTTCCTATTGTGTTTTCCTTAGTGATGCAGAGATCATTATATGAGGATTGATTCATCTGCTCTATATATTGCAACTATTTTCCCCCAGTATGTTGCTTTTTGCTTTTGTTGCTTATTTTACTTTGTTTATGGCTTCTTTGGCTATATCAAAATTTAAAATTTTATGCAGTCCACCTACCAATCTTTTCCTTTATGGTTTCTGAATTTTCTCTTTCTTATAATGAAAAGAATTGGAAATTGACTCTTGGTGAAATTCCAGCTTCCTTGTAGCATGCCTTACTTCATGCTAAAGGCTAGTGGGTAGAAAGACTGCATTTCACAAAATTCATGAAAGCTTGAATTCTGCATGTGAGCAAATTCCTAGCAGACAATGACCTTCTTCCCAAGTTTTAGAAGATGAGAATGAGGTGGGTTCATGCCTGTGCTAGTCTAGCTGTTTCCCCAGGTGAGCATGGTGGGAGGGTACATTTGGTTTTAAGAGAGCAATAGTGGAATCCCAGTTCCTGGTCTTTACTTCCATAGATGGAAAGGGCAGATGCGGGGGATCCATTTAGCTGTTACGGAAGAGCTAAGGTGGAGTGGTCTTAAAGCTAGCTGATTCCCCAGCTTTCTGATCATGGAATTTCCTGATCACAACACAGTTTCTGACTATTTTGGTGGACCAGGTTTGCAGTGATATTCTGAAAACCTTTTTTTGAAAGTTCTTAGATCTTGCTTTTCAATCTCTTCTGATAATTTTCTAAGCATTAAGTTCTCTATTTTAATGTTTTTCTACTTAAGCCAGGTAGAATAATTTCTGTTATGTTCAACTAAATCCTGGTTAGTATACTTTCTAATGCCTCCTTAAAGTTATGCATTCATTCTCTTTTATTTTCTTCTAATACTTTTATAGTAGTTTTTCATTTACAGATTGGGACTATATCTGGAATTATTTTAGAGTTTGGTGTTGTGTAAAGATAAAATAATTATTAGTCCCAACAAAACTCTTTGAATATACAATTCTTTCAGATGTTACATTTATCTTAGATCATATCCCACATACACAAAATACAAGAGTCTGTTTAGGACCTTTATTTTACTCTGATCTTTATTTTTGGAAAGATTTTTCTGTTATTTTAGTAAGTACTACACTATTTTAGTTACTGAAGTTCTCCAAAGTATATTTTGAAATCCTGCACAGCAAGTCATACTCATAAGTTTTTATAATTTACACAGGTAGTCTTAACATGTATATTTGTAGATGAACTTAAGAGTTATCTTTTTCATGCTCTGTAAAAATCTTTTTGGGATTTTATTTATAATTGCATTGAAATTATAGATTAATTTAAGAAGAATTGATTTGTTTTTACTAATAAAAATAACTATATTATACTTTATATAAATTAACTCATTTAGTTCTTATAACAACTCAATGAAGTGGATACTATTTTCATTTCCAAACAACAGACAAGAGAGAGAAGACACAGGGAGGTTAAGTAATTCACCTTACTGTGCAACTGGAAAGATTGTATATCCAGAAACAGAGGATGTCATTCTACTTAAATGAGTATTTCTTTCAATAAAGGTTTATGTTTTTTTTTCTCATAGGTTTTATATGCATTCCAATGTGTTTTATAGGTTTTGTTGCCAATGTGAGTGAATGTCCTCCCCATTGCTTTGTAGATTAAAGCCAGCATGCAGGAAAGCACGTCCTTTCATAGTTGATCTTGTATTTGGCCATCTGACAAAATTCTCTTGTGAGTTTTCATAGTTTTAAAATATTTCATGAGTATTATATATTCACTGTGAAAACTGACAAGCCAAATCCAGAACATCACATATGGGAGTGTACAAGCACACAGATGTGTGCACACATACACAAAGGACACACACACACGAGCATACATAAGCACCACACACAATATGCTGCAGAGTGCATGGACATATCCAGGGTGGCAGCCCTGCTTATTTTTACTTTTACAATCCCTTGGCATCTACCCCTCCAACAACAAGGTCTTGGCTAACACAGCCAAAGCAACATACCAGTCGGCTCAGGTCATTCCTCACTGTTCAAGTCCCCACCTCTATAAAAACTTCAGTGTTTTCCTTATTTGGGTTCTCAGTCAAGCTATTAGTTCCTTTCAAATTCTACCCAAAGCTCTTTTCTGACTTCTCTTGGATAGTCTAGCTCAAATGCCCTCAGGTAACCAGATTTTCTAATCACAAAACTGAATATCTTCAGGGTAGTCAGTACTTGATTGCTAACTTCTTTACTAGTCTGGAGACACAAAAGCTCCATTCCAGCTGGTGGTAGGGAGAACCTAGGCCATAGCTTGGCTCTCCTCTTGAGAAGGGGTCAAACTATCTTTTATTCCTAACTAATGCTTCTGAAGGAGTAAGAATAAAATTTGCATTAATTTCTCATAGAGCATCCTATTTCATGCTATTCCTAGATTCCTGAGTTCATTTCACAAATAGGTTTGGGATATTTTTCAATGCCTTTTTCAGCATCAATTGCAAGAATCATATAGATTTTCTTTGTTTTCCTATTTATACAAGAAATTAATACATTTCTCATTGTTTAAGCATTTAACTACCCTTTTATTCTTATCGAAAGTACTACTTGGTCATGACATATTATTCTTCTAATACAGTGCTAGTTTTGATTTGTAATTTAAAAAATATCTTTACTTTTATAATCTTATATGAAATTTAGAAAAGGCTATTTTGGGCAGCCTTTGCTCAAATTTGGTGTTATGTCAGCCTCATAGAACAAGTCATGGAGTTTTATTTCTATTCTAAGTCCTAAAACAGTTGAAATAAAACATGAAAACAAAAAAAATCTGTCCTTTAAAAATTTTGTAGAACTCACTCATAAAACAGTCTGGAACTGATACCTTTTTTTAAAGGGTAGATTTTTTAAAACTACATTTTGCATTTTTTCTATGGCTACTCAGTTTTACATCTTCTCTGACATTATTTTGATATCTAGATGTCCCAAATAACTTTTTCTTCTAAAATTTAAATTTTATTGGTATAAGTATTTGATTTAGCAAGTGTTTTCTGTATTTGTGGCTATGTCTTAGTTCTTATTTCTGGTGTTCTTTCTTTCTCTCTGTTATCAAATTCCACTAGAGGTTTGTGTACTTGTGTTTGGTCTGGTTCTTTTTCTGTCATCATAAGTTGAAAGCTTAATGCATTTATTATCTGTTTTTCTTGTTTTCTAATAAGTGACCTTAAGGATGTATACTTCTTTTGGCTGCATGCCCTAGATGGAACTGTAGTACTCTCATTGATGTTCATTTCATTGATAATTTTAGATTTGATTTCTCCTTTAATCCAAGAATTACTTAGAAAAATGGTTTTAAATGTCTCAAAATGCCTTTATTTTACCCTTGTATCTGTCTTTCAATAGATGAATTCAGGATACTCTTTGAATATTGCATACTGGTCTTCAGTATCATTCACATCTCATTGTTGCCATAGCTGGGCAGCTTCCAGATGTTACTCATCTGCCTGCTAACCTGTTCCTTTATCAGAAGCAGATACCATCCAAAGCCTTTCTAATATCCTTGTTTTAACTGTTGTGGTTTTTTTTGAATTAAAGCAGCTGAATTTAGTACAAGTTTTAAGTTGTTTTCTTCAAAAATTAACTCATCTTTCTCAGTGTGAACTACTGAACGAGTAATGGACTGGCCTTATCCAAACCTTACGGATGTATTTTTTACCCAAGCAATTTCAGATTTCAAGATGAGACCCATTCTCCTGAATAATGGTGCCATTGGGGAAGTGGTGTACATGGACATCATCTTGTAATGAAAGACCAGCGTCACAGCCTTGATGAGGTTTGCGTGTGATGGCAGAGTGGGAACTGTGTGTGGTGAGTTCCTTTTCAGTTTCTCACTAGTTGTCAAACTGGTTCTTATTCTTTTTCTTTCCAAGAAGCTTGAGTTCTATGCTGATGTGATTGAAGTCCCTCTGAAGTGTTCTTTTGCAGTCCTTTGTAATAAATGTGCATCCCTTTGGGTTAATTAACTCTATGCTCTTGGAGTTAAAAAAAAAAAAGAAATACAATCCCTGACAAAACAAAACAAAACATAAATGCTAGCAAAGTGTGTCATTCTCCCATCTTTTAGGACAGGGAGGTCTTGGCCTGGCTCTTCTGTATCTCCACAGAAAATAGAAAACACTGGGGATCAAGGACCACCACAGGCCAAGCTTTCTCTATAATCTTCACCTACAGGTCTTCCCTTCCCCCTGGGCCTCATTACTGCTGCTTCCCTGCTGCCCCCTGGGTTCACCTCCCCTTCAGGACTGGCAGAGCCACAGCCTGCTCAGCCTCTCTAAGCCCAGGAGTCATTTGGCTGGGAAGTAGTGTGGCAGGTGGGTTGGAGGTGGGAGCCAGTGAACGTGAGAGCACAAGGACTAGTTCAAGCCACTGCCTTCCTCCCTTTATGTTTTTGCCAGTCTTATGAGCACAAAATGGCATTTTGTTGTGTTAATTTGACTGTCTCTGATTACTACTAAGTTTGAGTATCTTCAATATGGCCATTCAAACTCTGTCTTTGGTAAATTGCTACTTCATATTACTTCTTGTTTTCCTGTCTATTTTTTCAAATAATTTTGTAGAAATAGAAATATGTATGTGTGTATATATTCTAGATACTAATTTTTTATTGTTGAAAGCATCACAACTATCATTTGGAAGCTTGTCTTCATTTTGCAGTCTTTTATTGTACAAAAGATTTTAATGTTTATCTAAGCAGCTTATTTTTTTTCTTAAGGAAAGAAATAAAATTGACTGAGAATGTCCTATTTTCTCCACTGCCTCCAATTCCTAAGAAATGTTGAAAGGAGAAATTGATGATTCACTTCTCTGACTATGATAATAAATAATAGGCAATGTTAACAGGAAAAATCCAGGCTGTTTAAACATTTTTATATTGGAGCTTTAAAGAGCTGCTTAAATGTCCATTTGTGCTAAATGACAGGCTTTAAAGGAGGCCCACAAAATTAACTGTCAGGGTTATAAATCCTAAGAAAATCCCCAAACCTTAGGTCACATGGATGTCTGCCAGGACTGTGTAATTCTCACTTTAACCACGTTTTAGTTGACAGGAGTAATCTGTAAGTGTTGAAACCTTATTATTTACAGGACAGAGTGGCTGAGTCATCTTGATATTCAAAGCAAAGGGTTTAAGTGTGTTGTGGATCATCTTAATGCTGTGATATTAATGGGGAGACACATATAGAAGGAACAGAGGTGAAAACAGTGGGTCTAGAACATTGCTACTCACCTTTTATCTTCTTAGAAAGGGCAGACTCTGACCACCATGGCAGCCGCTTTTACCTGTGAACTCAGTATCACCTAAGTATACAGAGGAGACTAGAAATAGTAAAGATGCCAGTTTTTACAATTCAAAACCAAAAGTGAATTCTCTCATATAAAATTGTATTTTTGTCATTATGTATGTAATGGCCCCATAGCCTCACCCCAAAGTCTGTATTTAACTCTTGATAAGAGCATTCTAGTTGTCGTATTAATTCTGAGAACTTTCTTATGACATTTTTGACAATGTACACTGGTATACTGCCTATAATTGCTATTATTTTTTATGTCAATGCATGACATAGGGAAAAAAACTCTAATCAACCTCTGAACTAATAATTGAAGGAGTTGATTCCTCTGGTCTTTAAAAGCGACTGGCTACAAACTCCTTCCCTCCTCCCAGCCCTCCAGGGCAAGCTGAGCCCTCTAACAGGCAGGGGTCCCTGTCACAGGGCCAGGCTTTCATCGGCTCCATCGTTAGGGGAACCAGCAGGCCAGGTGCACCGAGGCTGGACAGCGACCTCCTGAGTTGTTTCCAGATGTTGGTCTGACACCCACTTCTATATGACCTAGACGATTTTTCTGTCTTCTTATTTGTAGACTTCACTCAAGTCTTCTTTGTCCCTGACATCCTTGCCCTGTGACCTGGACCTTGGTGCCTTGACACGTGGTCTATCATTTCTCTGTTGCAGCCTTGGGCTCAAACAGCAGCCCCGCTCCACCCCAGTTCTTTGGGTGGTTCTTGTGTCCTCAGCCCTGTCGTCACCTCCAAGCCAGATCTTCAACTTGTTTTAGATGGGATAGACAGAAACTTTAAATCATCATAAAGATATTCTTCTCTCATAATAGTTTGTTCTTTTTCATTAGAAAAATTGGTGCATTGATGGGAACATGTGCCTATATCTTGGGGTCCTCTGTCTCCTCCCAGAGGCTGTTACCACCTCCTTCCATGTGAGGAGGGCTTTTTGCTCAAACAGTCCAACTTTGGGGACTTCAGCTTTCAAGTTGAAGGCTTCACATTCTTCCCCAGAGTGAGGGAGCCCCAAATTCTCCAACTCAAAGCTACTCTCTTGGAAGAGAAAAGAAAAATGCCCTCCTTTGAGAAGGGACAGGACTGGGTAGAGAGGGTGGGGCACCCTGAGCCCGGTCCCTAAATGATGCAGAATACATAGTGAGGCTGTCTACTTGGCTGTTGTTATTATTGTTACCATTGTTAGGTTTTTCATTTTGTAAGGAAATAGCTTGAGTCTCCTTTTCTAAATGTTCCTGTGCTTCCAAAGTAATGATAGTTAATGTGTTAAATTCTCTCTAAGAGCTTTGCATGCAATACCCCCTTTTATCCTCACAGCCACCCTGTGATACAGGGACTGTGATCATTACCATCCCCACTTTACAGATAATGACACTGAAATCTAAAGTTGCTAAGTAATTGCCAAAACCACACAGTAAGTGATGGCAGACGCAGTTCAGAAACCCTTACTGGGAGAGACCAGAGGCCACGTTCTTATAGGCCGTGTCTCCCAGGACAGTGCCTTGCAGCCGTGCCCTGAGGCCAGCTGCAGCAGAACCATTCCTCACTTCTAGCAAATGCCGCCCCGAGCTGCCTTCTCTAAGGGGAGATTTCAGGGGTCCATCCGGATTCCCTCAGCTCCCCTGATTCCTGCCCTGGTTCATCAGGTGAGTCTTTGAAATCTGTCCATCTAAATTTGACTTGTGGCTGAAGATTTTTTTCCCCCTCAAAGGCTCCTTAGCACTCATATAAGTCAGAGGATGAGAATGAGTATTTACTTGCCAAGCAATTCCATGTTCTGGTGATAGTTTCATCAGAACCTGTGCTACTTGCAGGACCCGTGATTCTGAAATGCAGATCCTTCCCTCCTTCCCTCTTTCCCTCCCTTCCTTCTTTTATAGAAGCTATTTATTCCCCCTACTCACTAGGTCTATAATGCAGGAAAATTGCTACCAGGTGAACGACAGCCCAAGGACTGCATTTTTATAGTGTGAATATGGATTTGGTTTACTGAAAGTGAGCAGCCACCTTTACGCTCAAGTCAATCAATCAGTCAATCAACTGATCTTTTTTCCTTGTAGAGCTAATATTCAGGAGGCATGTATTAGTATGACCATACTGGTCATTTGTAGGCACCTTTGTCATGATTAGTTGGTGCTGAACTGGTTGTGAAATATTTTGAATATCACTTCTGTGTATGTGTGCATATTCACAGAATTAAAATAACAAATCCATAAACTCAGAGTCATATAATTTTAGATTTTTAGATTAGTACACTCTGAACCATACACAGAGAAGCAAATTATTAACAGCAATATTGGAAACCAGAGAGCTTCTGTGGCTGATGGTTTACCCAAGGAGACAGAGCTAATAAGAGACAGAATCAAGCCTATACTCTAAATCTGTCAAGACCCAGGTTCAAGTGCACTCTGCTCTCTGCTGACAACTTCCATCAGAGATTAAGGCTTTAAAAAAGATAAATATCTGGCTATAGTAAGGCAGGTTGCCCTCTACCTTTTAACAGAGCCCATTCATCTTTATTCTAGGCTTTGGTTCTAACTGACCTCAGTATTTTAACTATTGCTAAAAACAGTGAACATAAATACTTCAGTGTAGAATTTTTGCCTTTTTTTCCAGCTTCCCTGGCTTCCTAGAATTCCCATTCCATGGAAGGAATATAGGTAAGAGTGCAAGGTTCTCTCAGACCTGTCTGGGACAACTTTCTCTACTTCCTAGTTTTTGTAGTCTGTCTTTTGCCACAGATTGGTTTTGAAAGACATTTGAGATATTAAGTTGCAGTATGTCCCTGATAGAACTTTTAAAAGTACATTTAAGGGAATAAAAATAAGATTTCTATTTGTATGGTTCTTCCACATATATTTCCTAGTCTGATAATTGAACTGATTTTGTGCTTACAACAGGTTCCAGAACCTCTAAAACAATTTAATATTGAACGGAAGGTTTTCATCTTGATAAATCTTATGATTTAATTCAGTTTTGGCACTCTTCCCATCAATCTTTTGTATTTTTAAGTCACTATCAAAATGTTCACAAAGAAAGGCACTTTCTTCCTTTTCATTTTAGGAAATGAAAAATGAGCAATGCTAAGTATATAGCAACAAGGAGAACTTGTCAGGACTATAAAAACACAACTTAACTAAATTCTGTGTGTTAGTCAGAAGGATTCTGGCACTGAAAAAAGTGAAGGAGCCTCAGTTCACCTCAAGGAAGATGGAGTTGTCAGACTTTTGTTTCTGAATATAAACAAGCTTAATGACATTCTTCATACTTTTAAAACTACAGAGCTGTGGTTATAAGATATGCTTATTTATTCACCTGGCACTGAAACTCTTCTAAAATATTTTTGCAAATTTTGGACCATGCAAGGGAAGACGACATACTTCCTGTTCTTAAGGATAATTTGGCAGAGAGCCACATTGAAATAAATATAAGTACAATAAAATGTAATTATGTACAAAATGATCATGTCAACAACCTTTACTAAGTGCCTGCCAAGTGCAAGATAATATAATGTCAGTCTGGATGAAAATTGTTGCCTTCTTCTGCCTTCGTGATAGTAGCAAATGTTTACTAAGTATTTCTTGAGTGCCAAGTGATTCTCAAATAACAGTTCTCATGGGTGGAATTGTACCACTCCCAATATGTTTAAATCCTAGTGCCCAGTACCTAAGGATGTGACTTTATTTGAAAATGGGGTGGTTAAAAATATCATTGGTTAAGATGAAGTCATGCTGGAGTAGGAGAGCCCTTAATCCAGTCTGAACGGCGTCTTAATAAGAGGAGGAGAGAAACACATGGGGAGAAGATGGCCATTGATGACAGAGGTGGAGACTGGAGTGATGCGTCTATAAGCCACGAAACACCAGTGACTGCCAGCCAACACCAGGAGCTAGGAGAGTCAAGGAAGATCCCCCCTCCAGGCTTCAGACAGAGCATGGTTCTACCAAAACTTTAATTTTGAAGTTCCAGCCATCAGAACTGTGAGACAATAAATTTATGATTATTTTAAGCCACCCAGTTTGTGGTTCTCTGTTACAGTAGCCTTGGGAAACTAATGCATCATCTCATTTAATCTTCTCAATAAACATATGAGTTAGGTAATATTATTACCCTCATTTTAGGGATTAGGAAATGGAGTGACTTGCTCAAAATTACATAGCTGGCAAAAGAAAGAGTAGAGCTAGGATTTGAAGCAAGACTGTGTATAACTGCTATCCTTACCTACCACCCTCAACACCTTCCACAGATGCAAGAGGTGACATTCTTTCCCAATACCAGTTACCAAAAGGTCATCAGCTAAACTGCACCTGCAAATTGCATGGAGCTGTTCTTCATGCAATCCTATCCAAGGGCAGTACGGCAATATATAAGCTCCTTATGTAGTATTATGGATACAAGCCTTCATCTGTTTTACAATATTGAATATTTTCTGCTAGTCTCTCCTCCCTTTCCCCTTTTAAAACTTTATTTATGATATATTTTACCATATAGAAACTTTAAGTTTTGGTGTTGTCTAACTTCTCAGTCTTTTTTCTTCTAATTTCTGGGTTTTGTGTCTTGCTAAGCAAGACCCTTCCTTTCCAAGATTTTAAAACTTTTTCATTTTTTAAAAATCCTTTTATGTTTAGGTATTTAATTGTATGGTTGGTGAGGAGAAGAGATATAATTCTCCCCCACTCTAAGTTATGGCCAGTTATCACACAATAGTTAGAAAGGTTTATCATTTCCATATTGATATTAAACATCAACTTCATCAAGTATTCTGTTTCCACATATTTAAAGAGCAGTTTCTGGACTCTTCAGTCTGTTTCACTGATCTGCTTTTGTATATGTCAGTGCCAACTCAACTCTGTTTTTATTATCAAGGCTTCATAGTATATTTGAATAAATGTTAGTGCAGTTCCTTTTTCAAACATTTTTGGATATTATGGAGTATTTTTTTCTTCCAGATGAACTTTAGAATCAGCGTGTTAAGTTACATATACAACAAAAATCCTGGTAGGATTTTGAATGAAAACATATAACATTAGTAGATTAATTTGGAGAAAACCATCCAAGAGCAAGGTGGGCCTCTGTATTTATTCAAATATAATTTTATGTCCTTCAGTTAAATTTTAGAGTTTTCTTCATATGTATTTAGAAAATTTTTGATAGGTGTCTTCCTATATATTTTATATTTCTTTTGCTATTATACATGGTTTTTCTACTATATTAAAATAATTGATTATTACTAAGTATATCATAATGTTTCCAGTGTTTTTAAACACTGATCTTATATCTGCCCATGCAATTAAACCTTCTAAAATAATTAACAATTTTCTGTTGGTTTTTCTTGATTTTCTGGGTAAGCAATCATAGTTCTTTACAAATAACAACAGTTGATTACTTTTCTATGATTTATCTCCTTGATTTAATCATCTGATAGTGTCGGGTAGGATCTCAGGTGCATGGCTGAATAGTCCTGGTGAGAGTGACATCTTTGTCTTATTGATGCATCACTGGTAGTGGTTCAAATGTGTTCATATTGAATATTCTGTTTGCTCTGTTTCTGGTAGATATCTTTTATGAATTAGGAAAATTTCCCACTATTTCTAGCTTGAAAAAATTCAGGGTTGTATTGTTTTTGGTGAGTAAGAGGTGTTGAAATGGTTTTGGGTTGTTTAATCTGTGGCTCTTCTTTTTAATCTGTTCATGCAATGAATCTCTGTGGTTGATTTATTAGTGTAAATGATCCTTGCATTAGTGGGATAAATGCTACTTTTGTCAGCATATAAGTCCGTGTTCTTAGTTGCAAGCATGAAACTGACTCATGTTAAGTTAAACAAAAAAGCAATTTATAAAAAGCTATCAGGAAACTTTTGGAATTTCTGGGAAGTCAAAAGAGTCAGGCTTGTAGACTACACAGTCCAGAGCAAAGCTTCACATAATTTTGTAAAAACGGTCCATCAAAGACACACCGCAGAAACTGCTGGGCACAGATGCCATAACTTTTATCACCTAAGTTGGACAGTGGGTCCTCTCTTTGACCTTATCAGCTCCACAGCCCAAAAGATGGGTTCTCAGCATTCCCTGCTTCTTCACATCAGTTGCTTCCACTTAAAGTCTGGAGTGGTGGGATCTGGTGGGGAAAGTCTAGGTCATGTACCTCTGGCTTTAGCTTCGAGGAAAACAGGGACAGCTTCTTTGAAGGGAGATGGGAATTCCCTGAACAAAGGGAACGTTGTCAGATACCAAATAGCCCAGAGGAAAGACTAATGTCCTGGATAGTTATGAGGTATTTTAAAAATAAACTTCTGGATTCAGTTGGACAATATTTTTGTGATTTTTACATCAGTGTTGTCTTTTTGAGCTATCCTTATTTGTTTTTGCTATAAAGTTGGGCTACTCTTATTGAATGATATGAGAAAAAAATTACCTGCTGGGTAATTATAGGTAGGTGAAACTTATAGAACCATCTGGGACTAGAACCTGTTTTTAGGATAGAGCTTTGACATACTATGTTATATGTGAATATTGATATATTGACCCTTTTTCCTTCTCTGTTTCAGTTTGATAATTTACATTTTAAAGAGACAATAATTTCATCTACATTTTCAAATGAATTGGTGTTAGAAAGTTTAGTATTCTTTTATAGTTTAAACAATCTCTGTGTTTGTAGATATAATCCTTTTTCTCATTATAGATGGTGTTTATTTCTTCTCTCTTATTTTTAGTATTCAAAGCTGTTATCTATTTTATGGGACTTTTCAAAGTGCTATCTTTTGGTTTTATTGACCAACTTTACTCGTTTATATTTTCTAGTTCATTTTTTTAAATTTAATCTTTATAAATTACTTTTTCTTCTTCTCTGGAGATATTATTGTTTTTCTAGCTATTTGATCTGAGCAATTAGCATATTTATTTTTTCCTAAAATTATAAATTATATCAAGCAAACAAGAAAGTATAGCAGAGGACATGTCTATATTCCCCACAGAAATTTGGCAAGTCTTAATATTTTGTCAAATTTGCTTCAGATAGTTTTTTTAAGAAACAAAATAATTCTTTTTGTATCCTTATGAATTCCTCACCAGTGATAGCTACTATCCTAAACTCTGTATTCATTATGCTTTTGTTTACTACAGTTATAGGTAGCCACAAGCAACATAGAGCTTATATAAAGTTTTTAAAGTCAAATATTTGGTAAATTGCCTTTGCTTCTGCTGAGCATATTGTGTTTAAGATTTATCTCTGAAAATACATGTAGCACCAGTTTATAAATTTTAGCTACTCGACAACTTCCTTTGATGAATGAGTCACAGTGTATTTATACAATATCACGTTGATGAGTCTGCGAAAAAAAAAGCTTCATCTGTGATGATACTAAAAGGAGTAAAAGACTGTAGAACGAGATCTGAGGGTTCAGACATTGCAACGAGAGTGCAGCCGAACTTAAATTGGCATAATGTTTGAAATGGACTATCATCTTTGCCATTAAAACTTTTTGACCAGGTTTATTCAGAATATTTTTATGGAAATATTTCCAAATGGAAATCACTTAGATACTGTGATTAAGCATTTCATATTAAAACTCGGTTTTCGTTCAACAGTCACAAATTTTGTAAAGCCTTTTCTTTTTTTCCAGTTTTAAATTAGGAAAATAAAAATAGTTTTTAAAGAAGTTGTCTTTCTGAGGTTAGGGATGACTTCAAGTCGTACTAGTGAGTCCACTCAACATTTGTCCTTTTCAGAACGAGATGATTCTTCATCTGCTTTCTTAGATGATCCTTCTTTCTCTCTCCTTCATCTGTCACACTATACCTTAACTGAATACAGAGCAGAACTAGAATATGGAATGTCTTGATGCTCTGTGTTCTAAATTTTAATGTGGAGAATTTATTTCTTCGTTAGTATAAAAATTGATTTTGATGGATTTTTATTTAGGTCAGAAACCTCAATTTAAAAATGAAGGAGGAGGGGGTCACCTCATCTGATTTTGTCATTTGAAACTACAGAAAAGCCTTTGAAATGGGCAGCTTTCTGTAATGTTTCCCAGAAGCTTCGCTCTCCAGGGCTGACCTGCGCTGTTTGGTCTGTCTACATCATGGTGACAAATCTCTCCTTAAAAGCATTCTGCAATGTTTCCAGGCCAAAATTTTCTACATATACTTACTTAAATGTCTCAAAACTACTATTTATCCTTAGGCATTTTATTAAAGAAATATATGTGATTATTAAAATCGGATTATCTTTTTCTGACTTTAGGCATATTAAAACAGAGCTTCAAGGGCCAATTATATGTTGCTAAAACTGTGTAAGACTGAGACAAAAGGGTTGACACATGGAGAATAAGAAGGATTGGTAACATTTTGAAATGTTTTATCAAACTATATTTTAAATTTGAGGACAAAACTTAAGAAAGTTAGGCTCTGACGGAGAGTATCGAAGAATTTGAAGCGAATGACTGTCGTTCATAAATGTTCCTCTGAGGAGATGCCACCAGGTGAGGAGTGAGCAAAGGTGGGTTTCTCTTTAGTGCCTTCCTTCTTAGCATCGTGGCTAGACTTGAGAAAACTCAGGAAAGTAGCCTGCAGTTCCTACTCACTTCTTTGTGATTTAATCACAGTCGAAAGAAAACTGCTGAAGCTTCTTGTGGCATTCACCGTTTATTTATTTCGTTAAGAAAAATATGTTAAGTATGTACGCTGTTAGGGGCTGTGCTATTTTCCAGGTATACACTGGTGAATTGGTTAGATATAGTCCATACCCACAAAGGGACCTGTCTAAGCCATTCATTTGTTTGGGTACACTAGGAGGTTTTTTTTAAACCTGTACTTTCTAGATTGGAGACTTTGAGTGCTTTAATTCTCTATTAACGACCTGAAACCTTCATTTGTCTTCACTTAAAGAATGAAAGTGTCCTCTGTCTTCTTTCGTGCCTTTTCAGAGAGGGGCCCAGTGAGCAGGACCTAGTTAATAGCAGTAAGACAGAGCCCTCTGGGAAGGCCCAGAACACAGCATCAGGCAGACGCTGCAGGACAGATGTGTGCTGTGGTGCTGAGACCCTCATCTAGTGGGTGCCTGATAAAAACAGCAAATGCTTGCATCGCACGTCGTATGTTCCAGATGTAAATCACAGCATGCTTGTATGAACTTGTTCACTGCACACCATACCGCCATGAGACAGATACTAGAGTGTGCCTTCCTATTTTAATTCAGGAACCAAACAGAGTCAAATTTTATGGGAGCCTCTCTTATTAACCCACTTTAGAGATGAGGAAACTGAAGCATGTAGGGGTTAGTGAACTGCCCGAGGTCCCATGGTTGGAAAATTCAAGGTTCAAATCCTGGTAGTCTGAATCAAGAATCTGTGCTGTTAACCACTGCATTTCACAGCCTCTCCTTCTTCAAAATACATATTATCATAATAAGTTTTCAAATAACTGGAAAACTTCTGGATCCAAGACAACCTTCTGTTGGTTGAGGGCAGGCCTGAGCATAGCTCCGGCTGCAGGGAGAGCCTCCGTGCAGGGCTGATGCTCTAACAGCCTCTCCACCAACATGTATCTCTCTACCACTGTGTACTTCTGTCAATGCATTTAGCCATATTACACTAAAAGTATTCACTCACATGTCCTCATCCCCACCAGAGAGAACCCCAACCTATGCAGCCTGCAACTCACATAGTCTCATACTTCTGTCTCTTGGTGATCCCCTCCCATCTGATCTGGATGTGGTTCCTTGGGAAATGTCCCTTCGTCCCTCCAGAAACTTTATGGAACCCCAGCTTGTGATGGTAAAACTTCTTAAAATCCCCAAGACAAGCAGGTGTGCTGATTTTTCTCCATTTGTTCTCATGTTGACATGGTATCTCTATATTATGAGGGGCTGGAGAATTTTAAGAGAAGTCTCACTGCTTTTTAGAGACTGTGAGTCAGCTACCCTAACATGCATTATCCCCGTGTGACTTGGTAATAAAGCCCCCAGATTATGACTGGGCACATGGCTGTCTCGAATCAGGACTAAATCCCACAGCCTTTCTTTCAGTTAGGTACGGCTATGTGGCTAGGTTCTAGCCAACGAGATGTAAGTGGAAGCATTATGTGCAACCTTTGCAAGTTTCCTTAAAGAGATGGAGTATGCCTTTCCTTACATTTCTTCCTTCCTGCTGACCGCGGTGCAAACAGGTAGTTGGAGCTTGAGCAGCCACCTTGGATCTGTGTCCTGACTGTGACAGAGCAGTAAGAGGAGACTGGAGATCATGCAGCCACCATTCAACCCTGGATAGTTTATCTCCAGGTTTTATGAGAGAAACATAAAATTCTAAGAATTTAAAGTCACTGTTATCTTACATTCATCTCTCTCATGGTTAAACCTAGTTCTAACTAATACTGATACAAGTGAGATCTACTCTCTACCCCTATCTTGGTGGCAGTACTCGCCCATATATCTTTCCTCATTCCCCTTTTCTGCCAACCAGCATTATTCCTTAGAGAACAAGTAAACTTCTCACCACAGTCCACTTATCCTGCCTCTCAGATTGGCCATGCTTGAGAGCTGGCTGATGCCTTAGGGAGTACATGGGAATTTTGAATAGGATAATGAGATTCTCTAATTAGTAAGGAAGATTTGATATTGTCTCATGACTGTCTGTATTTGGAGAAGGCAGAGGTGAGGAGGTGGGGGGACTTTGTGACTCCTTCGTGTTTAGGGTTATATTTTTGTTGTGACAATCGTTGTGTGAATAGGTATCCTGTGGGCAAAATCATGGTCATGCCTTGTCCCTCATCCTTACTGAGTGTTCTGGCTGATGGTCCCTTGTGTTCAGTGTTTACATGTGGGTTCATGCTCTGCAGTGTCGACCGGATTTTTGATCTCTTAGATTTCTTATTTCTTCCTTTTACTGGTTTCTTCTGCAGCGGTCCTCAAGGTGGTACCCATGTACACCTGAGGCATTGCTTTGAAGTTGAGGGGAACCTATGAAATCTTCCTACATTGCATATGGACTTTAGCAGACATACATGGGTGCATTTCTTTCTTTTTATCCTAGGCAAAGAAGCCTACATTTCATCAAATTCTCAAAGGGATTTCTAACTATGAGAGGCTAAAGATTTTCTTTTTATTAAATCTTGATTGAGTCAAGAAAAATAGAGAGTTGCAAACATGTGCCATGTTATTTGATATTATGTAGCCTGCATTTATTAAATTGCTTTTTAAAAATTTCTTTTTTTATTGAAATGTAATTGACATATACCATTATGTTCGTTTCAAGTACACTGTATAATGATTTGCTATTTGTATATATTCAAAATGATCACCATAATAAATATGGTTAACATCCACACTGCACAGAGTTACAATCTTTATCTTACAGTGAAAAATTTTAAGACCTATTCTCTTAACAGTTTTCAATGATTCAATGCAGTATTACTAAGTATAGTTACCATATTGTATATTACACCCCTAGGACTTATTTATTGTGTAACTGGAATTTAGTATTTTTTGACCACATTCACCCATATCACCCACCAAACCCCTTCCTCTGGCAACCACCAATCTGTTCTCTGTATCCTTGAGTTTGATTTTTTTGTTTGCTTTTGTTTTTGTTTTGTGTTAGATTTTACATTAAGTGAGATCATATGGTATTTCTCTGACTTATTTTACTTAGCGTAATGCCCTCAGGGTTGTTGCAAATAGCAAGCTTTCCGTTCTTTATGTCTGAATAATTTTCTATTATACACACACACACACATACACACATCTTCTTCATTCATTCATCATTGATGACACTTAGATTGCTATTATAAATAGCAACACTTGGAGACTTGGCTATTGTAAATAATGCTGCAATGAACATGGAGGATACACATATCTTTTCAAGTTAGCATTTTTGTTTCTTTCAGATAAATGCCCAGAAGTGGAATTGCTAAATCATATGGTAGTTCTTAGTCTTTTAAGAAAACTTTTTATTTATTTCTGCCATGACTACACCAATTTACTTCTCCACCTTTTTCTCTCCATCCTTGCCAGTATTTGTTACCTCTTATCTTTTTAAATAGACAATCTGAGAGCTGTGAAGTGATATCTCTTTGTGATTTTGATTTGCATTTCCCTGATGATTAGTGATGTTGAATACCTTGTCATGTACCTGTTGACCACCTGTATGACTTCTTTGGAAAAATATCTATTCAGATCCTCTGACCATTTTTAAATTGGATTGTTTGCTTTCTTTCCTATTGAGTTGTATGAGTTCTTTATATATTTTAGATATTAACCCCTTATCAGGTATCTGATTTGAAGACATTTTCTCTCTTTGGTAGATTGCCTTTTCATTTTCTTGATGGTTTTCTTTGTTGTACCGAAGGTGTTTTGTTTGATGAAGTCCCATTGTTTATTTTTGCTTTTGGTGTCAAATCCAGTAAAATCACTGCCATGACCAGTGCCAAACAGATTTCCATGTGTTTTCTTCTAGGAGTTTTCTGATTCCAGGTCTTACATTCAAGTCTTTATTCCATTTTGAGTCAATTTCTGTGTATGGTGTAAGATAGGGATCCAGTTTCATTCTTTTGCATGTAGCTGTCCAGTTTTCCTGTGTCATAAATTAGTTAACCATCTTAGCATGGGTTTACTTTTGGCTGGCTGTTCTGTTTCATTGATCCTTGTCTCTGTTTTAATGCCAGTATATATGGTATTGTTTACTACAAGCTACAGTAATGTAGCTTGAAATTAGAAAGCATGATTCCTCCAGCTTTGTTCTTTGTCAAGATTTCTTCAGTTTGGTAACTTCTCTATTAAGTTTCTCTTATTTTACTGTAAGAAACTAACCAAAATGTATGGCCTAACTCTAGCTTAACTAAAATATTGTTTTATTTTTCCCAACACAATTTTATAATCCAATCATTGCTAATCTCTTATGTGTATATTAAGTAAACTGCGTTAAATTGTTTTTTAGAAGGACATATAATAAAAAGTATATAATCATGCCTTATTTAAAGGACTCATCATTAATTTCCTATGTCAGACTCTAATGTTGTGCTAAGAGTTGCATTACCATCTATGCCCAGCTTATTAAATTTAACTTTCCCTTTCATCTTTAGGCTTGGTAAAAGCAATTTTGATCCCAGATGATATCAGTCTGAAATTATCTGTGGTCTCTTAATGGGTAGGGGATTCTGAAATTTAGGACAGAGGGAAATGGTTGAAAAGATCAGAGAGAGAGTCTATGAAGATGACATAGATTTTAAAGGAGGAAGTGATATCTCTTTACAGACAGAAGGGATGGAGGTAAAGACAGATATTCTAATATGGATAGAAGATGAGATAAAGGAATAAACAAGTGATGGCTCAATATTTCAGGAAAGAAAGAAGGGGAAGATTTTAAGTAATTTGCATGAAAAAGGGAGGGACAAGAGTTAGTTCTATATGAACAGCCTCACTCAGGTGAAAGGAAGGAGTCAGTAGAAGAGCGACAAAAATCAGTGCGGAGGTCAGTTCAGTAGTTCATCGCACTTCAATGAGCATCACCATGATAAGATTCTGTATAAGCACAGGGTCAGAGAACACACAGTCCCTTCCTTGTGGCTGTCATACTCAATGGAAAGCTGTCACCAGGGCCCAGGTGAAAGCAGGTGAAGGTGAAGCACGAGCTTGTTGGATTTAGGAGGAGAGGAAGTTGAATTGGGGGCTGTGAAGATTCGGGTTTACTGAAGACTTCATGGAAGTATTCAGGGGAACACTGGTCCTGGTGGACATGCTGTCTAGACTAGGAGAGGAGATGTGTAGACTGAGGGAAAGCACTGCTCCTCCGTGGAACAAGTAGAATAGGTGTCCAGAAAGGCAGTGCAACTTTTAAGGAGGCCATTAAGTTAGAGTTTTTTAAGTGATAAGAAGTCCCATGGTTAAGGCCTGATAGTGAGTCACTGAGGCAGTGGAGGGACATGGATGAGCAAGAAGTGTTGTGAAGATGTAATAAGGGATCACACATGTCATAATATGATTGGAACAAACAGGGAGTATCCAGGGGTTGTGGACAGTTGTCTCCCCACAAATCTGAGAGAGACCAAAGCATATAAGGTTCTGCTCACCGTGGAAAGTCTCAAAGTCCAGGAATACTGAGTCTAAAATCATCTCCATTCATATTGGTTTCTCTTTTTAAGACACTTAGTAGTTTCTGAGCCGCCTTGCCATTAAGATCCATTACCTTTTCTTAGCTCTCCTTTTCTTTGGCCTGTTGTCTACCTCAGGGAAGACTTCAGCAGTAGGAAGGGAAGGGTTGATGCAAACAAGAAGGCTATATAAAATGACACAACAATCATTCTTTGGCAATAGTACTTCCTAGGTGCTTAATGAATGTTTTAAATGAATGAATTATTGTTTCTCTGGAAATTATCCACTTGTATATTCCTTCATCTCATCTTCTATCTACATTAGAATATCTCTGCCTTTACATCTATCACGTATTTTTTTTGTTTCTAAACAGATATCACTTCCTCCTTCAAAAGAATAGAATAGAATTTGGGGAGAATAGGGGTAATTTGCAAAGAAGAGAATAGAATAGAATTTGGAGAATTCCAGGATTCCCTTTCTATTTCATAATGAATTTCTCATCTCACTATAAGGTAGAATCCTCTTTTCCCAGAAGAGGAGCTCAGAGGTTATCTCATCTGCCCCTTAATTTTACAAAATGGTGTTGAGACTTTGAGTCCAAGTCCTCTGACACCCAGTAATTGTATCATGCAAGTTTTATTTTCACTCTCATGTTTCTCTGCCTATTATAAGGAAGATACAAGAAGCATCCATTTCATAGTTCTATTTGAGTCTGAAATACGCTCATCCATGTAAAGGGTTTTTAAAAAGTATTTGATAAATAATAAGTGATCAAGAAATGTTAACCCTTACTATTGTCATTTTACAATTTTTACCTCTTCTCTAGTTTATTTGTCCCCCTTAGTAATTTTTCCTTTCAGTTCAGGATATCCTCAATCAGGATAAACCCAGTAAAAAGCTCTGAAGTTGCTGGAGTTTATCTTTAGAGCTTTAGGTGTCTATGAAGTGGTAAGGGCCTGCTAGGCTTAACAGTGGAAAGGAAGGGATGGAGGAGAGAGAGAATATCAGGAAGATGAAAGTGTGGATGATGTGAAGGTGAGAAGAGGGAAGAAGAGTCAGACGGCATCTGGGGTTTGGCTGAGGGATTTAGAAAGTTTTGGGGCCATTCATAGAAATGTGAGTGGAGGGAAAGGGACTGGTTTGGGGATGAAACCACTTTAAATGATTTTAGAAATATTACTTGGAAGTGACAGTAAGACATGCAAGTGGAAATAATCTAGTAGATAGACAAGTCGGGATATGAAAGTAGGAGAAAGCTTGTGGCTGAAGATAAACATGGTGGAACCTTCCAAGAAGTGTGACAGCTGAAGTTTTGTGACTCGATTCCTACTTCAAGGGCACCCGTCCCTGTCGCCTTTCCCCTTCTCTCAGGCGTTCATGTTCTGGGCCTGGAGACGACAGGCGCGGTGCATCAGTGGAGGACAAAGACAGCGCAGAAAACCACCCATCTGTTTCCTTTCCCTCCTGCTTACTCTTCTCTCCCCTTTGCTCTCTCTCTACATGTATTTCTTGTTCCTGAAAATAAAGGAAGTTTAGAAATCCCATATAATAAGTTTTTTAAAGCTAAATAATTAGAAGATTCAGGCAGAGGAAAATCAGCTTAGAAAAAAATGATCTGGAACAGTTGTGCTCGTGTGTTCCAAAGTGACCCCTGGGGGAGGCAGCCCACAGGGGAGGGCAGACGGGAGTCCTTGGAGTTCAGGGAGGAGGGCACTGGTCTAGGCCCCCTCCCGAGAAGCTGCACTCACACCTCATGAGCCTGTTTTCCTCACCTGCCCCGAGTGGCAGGATATCCAGCGCGGCATGATCTTCTAGAAAGGTCAGCACTGGCCTTTCTCCTAGAATTGTTCAATAACGCTGGGCGTATGCAGGCCAAAGGGAGGTCAGTCCGTCTTCTACACCAAGACAGAAGCACCTGAACTTCCTGTCAGTTCTTTCTACCATGTATTTTTTTTTTTAGCATACATATTGTTTTAATAAAAGTAGTACATTTAACATGATTTGAACTTACAGAAAATTAAACTGAAGTGGAATTAAAGGGAATTGCTGTAGTTCAAATATTTCATCACCACAAAAAGCATTAGTTCCTTAAAGTTCTTTTAAATTTGGAGTGCTTTATGAAAATACTGAGTTTAGTTATTAAAATGGTGAAATATTTTCATTTAGGTCACATTTAATGGTTTCCTCTTATGAAAGTCAGTACACTTATAATTTTCCCTCACTTTTGGAATTGTTATATTATTGTTTAGGTTCACACATTTATATGAAAGTTTGGTGATGAAATTTCCCATCACTCTTTAGTTGTGGTTCTGTATTTAGATGGTTTCATTGCATGTTACCAGTCTTTTTGCCATAATCTTGTCATTACTAAGTTCTTCATTCAGGTTCACCTTTATCTCTCTGTCAGCTGGATATCAACTTTAGTGAATGGTTTTCCTACCCTGAAGGTCTCAGGTGAGTGATGTCACGAGTTCCCACCTGCTTAAAATACATCTGTTGAACTTGATAGGAGTCTTAGGTCACACCCGTTTTTCCCTTGGAAGATGTATCACGTTTCCTGTTGTGTGTTACCAGACAGAAATCACCCCACCCACCCGTCCCACTAGAGTCCTGCTTTTGCTATGATATGGTCATAAATCACTTCATTTTCTTAAAGTTCAGTAATGTCACCAGGATATGTCTTCCTATTGCTTTTATTATATTTTCCTAGACATGTCATACATTTATGACATGCAATTCCAGATATTATTACCTGCTCAATTATTACTATCAGTTGGCAATAATAAGTTCTTTATCTCTGTATAACATTTTAGTTTTCTTTTTCCTAAGCTCTGACCACTTGTTTTAAAATAAAAAATAAAAGAGTTCTCTTTTACCTTAGAATCTCTTCTTTGTTACCTCTGCTCTGAGCTTTACCATTAGAGATCGTATTTTTTTAGACTCGAACTATGGACAATTACTTGTCTGAACTTTTTCCCTATTCCTATGAGAAGGCTTTTGGGGAACTTTTGTAATTATGGAGAGGTGCTGTGCTGGATTCTTGAAGATTATTACTCTCTGAATGGGGCTGGCTGTTTATTGAGTAATAGGCAAATGGGTAGGAGTAGGGGTCTGTCACATGACTGTTCATGGAATCGTATCACTCTCTTTGCCAGGGAACCTATCCACCCTCAGGTTTTGGGCTGTAGGAGGCTACTGTGGCTCCTGGCACACCCTAAAGGTCACAGCCTCCCTGGGCTGCGTCACAGCCATGTTTACCTCCATCATTCCTCTGGCACCCGTCTCACTCAGAGCTTCTCCCTGCCTTGTGAGTGGGTCTCTACAATGGATAAGCCACTTGAACCTGATTTCTCTTTCAGCTCCTCCTTCTCTGACATTCTGTGGCACCAAACTGGGGCTCTATGGGGACATTTCCTCAATTTCTGGTGGCAGAAATCCTTAGATGTCACATCCTTAGATTGTTAGGCAAACCTTTCAGTACTGTGATCATTTATTCTTTGGAAAGTATTTTCTACTGTTGGCACTCAAGAAGATACAGGTTTTCTTTCAGTACCTGTGGTTGTTTTCCTTCAGAGTTCATAGTATCTCACCTGTAAGCTCAAAGTCTGTGCCTTGGGCTTGTGGCCATTTCCTTCATTTCTTTGAAGATGGGCATGTCTGTCTGTTTGGCATTCCTTCTTGCTTACAATGACTTTTGAGGGAGACTTGAAAAGGGAAAATGTCCATTCATAACTATCTTTCATAGGAACAGCTAATTGGAAAAGACCTGCACTCAATTTCACTTTCACTTAAAAATGTCTATAATCCCAGTAAGTTTAGATGTTTCAGAGATGATAGATTTACTTGCTTGCTCAGCCTCAGAATAATATTTTGGCCAACTTCTTTTCTCCATTGTAATAACTTCCTGTTGCCCAAGTACCCAATGCCTCTGGCTCTGTGAAGAAACTTTCCTGATTTGGTCTAACAACATAGCAAGAAAATTTAACATGAAATATATAAAGCTTTTCTTGTTTTAAAATGCTTATTTAATCATGGGACTCTGAGTCTTGTGTTCCTAAGTGAGCCAAAAGGAACAGAACCAACTCACATGAAATACTGCAGAGTGTACGTGGCTTCAACTCCTTGCAGGCCCTCTGGTGGACTCCACTGTAGGATGTTCTTCATGTTTATGGATAAGAAGGTGACATTTGTAGGCTTAGGCAAACTACCCGAGACACAGGGAACTGCGCGTCCCGACGGCGCGGCCGCGAGCAGCCCCAGCAGCAGCGGCAGGGCCGGGAGGCCGCGCGCCGGAGCCCCTCTGGCCGCCGCCCTCCCTGGGGGTCGGGGAGCCCACATGCGCGGCGCGGCCCGGTTACATCTCAGCGCGCGGAGCAGCCTATCATGTATTTTTTAACCTGATTGAAAACTATTTTGTTCCCATGGGCCACTGTCACTGATAATTCCACAGTCTTTATATTTGCAGTCTCTACTAGAACTCTGTGAGTATATCTGCAATAAGGGGAAGTCCTCTGTTCTCGCTGATTTATTCATCTGCTTGATTTTAGGAAATGAAGATGCTCACAAGGTCACTAGCTTCCTGGAGTGTAAAAATCAAACACTGTGTAATTCTCCAAATGGAAATGGAAGCTGCTCTCATGCTAAGAAGGAAGTTGGAATGTGTCTTGTGTCTTAGAAAACTGCAAATTAACTAGCCATAAAGAAATAGAAAAATTAGGAAAATGGGATGAACAACTCCCTTGTCTTACTAAAAAATAAAGGCTGTGTTCCTTTTTCTCTCTTTTCTATAGTGACACATTTATTCATTGACAGTTTAGACAAGAGTTTATGTTTATATATTTAAAGGCATTATAATGAGAGCGACCATTTCTTCTTTAGTTCCGATGGGCCAAGAAAAATGACAAAAATAGAAGGAGAAGTGTTCCGTCTAGGTTGGGGTGGAAAGTTTAGGGGAATGCGAAGTGAGAGAGGAAGGGGGTCTAGAGGCATCTGTGGTGTGTGAGTGAGTTACGGAAAGGGCAGACTGGAGGGGAGTTCCTGCATTTTACTGTGGATTATGGAGTCTTGCCCCTGTGTTGCGCGGGTCTTGGTAGTCTTAATTTGCTTTTCAATCATTATGTTTTCCCTTGCTGTGCAGAAGCTTTTTACTTTGATGTAGTCCCACTTGTTTATTTTCACTTTTGTTCCCCTTGCCAGGGAACATACCGCCAATGTTTTCCTCTAGTTTTACGGCTTCATGCCTGACATTTAGGTCTTAATTCATTTTGAATTTATTCTTGTGCGTGGGAGGGGCTACAGTCATATCCAGGGCCCGGGCAGCAGAGAGGCAAGCAGCCATTCACTACCACACCTCGCCGGAAGGCCCACAGCCTGCTGGGAGGGAGTTTCTGCCTCACCAACAGGGGAAATCCAAGGAAATATGAGGGACAAATTTCACACAGGTACAACAATCTTTTCTCTTATATTATTAATAGAACAGAGGGCAGCAGTAAGGCTCGTAAACAGAAACACAGCGATGAATGTCATTTGGGGAGCACTGGTCTGCCAAGTGAAGTATCCAGTGAGGCAGCTTCAGCCCTACCCTGGGACCTCGGTAGCCTCCAAGAGAAGTGTGGTACATTCCCTGGGTACTCCGTAGCCTCTTGAGATGCGCTGTCCCTTCCCAGGGTCCTCGGCAGCCTCCTGGAGAAGTGTTATCCCTCCACTGGGTCCTCCGTAGCCTCTTGAGAAGCTGTCTCTTCCTCGGTCCTGGGCAGCCTGCTGAGAAACTGTGCCTTACATGTGTGCTTGGCAGCCTCCTGAGAAGTGCTATCCCTTACCTGGGTCCTGGGCAACCTGCTGAGGAACTGTGCCTTACCTGGGTCCTCGGCAGCCTCTTGAGAAGTGCTGTCCCTTCACTGGATCCTGAGAAGCCTGCTGTGAAACTGTCCCTTACCTGTGTCCTGGGGAGCCTGCTAAGAAACTGTTCCTTACCTGGTACTTGGGGAACCTGCTGAGAAACGGTGCCTTACCTGGGTCCTCGGCAGTTGGCTGAGAAATTGTGCCTTACCTGGGTCCTCAGCAGCCTTCTGAAAAGTGTCATCCCTTACCTGCGTCCTGGGAAACCTGCTGAGAAACTGTGCATTGCATCGGTCCTCGGCAGCCTCCTGAGAAGTGCTATCCCTTCCCTGGGACCTGGGCAGCCTGCTGAGAAACTGTCCCTTCCCTGGGTCCTGGGGAGCCTGCTGAGAACTGTACCTTACCTGGGTCTTGGGCAACCTGCTGGGAAACCGTGCCTTACCTGGGTCCTGACAGCCTCCTGAGAAACTGTGCCCTACCTGGGTCCTCGGCAGCCTCCTGAGAAACTGTGCCTTACCTGGGTCTTCAGCAGCCTCCTGAGAAGCGCTGTCCCTTCCCGGGGTCCTGGGAAGCCTGCTGAGATACTGTCCCTTACCTGAGTCCGGGGCTGCCTGCAGAGAAACTGTCCCTTACCTGGGTCCTGGGCTGCCTGCTGAGAAACTGTGCCCCTTACCTTGGTCCTGGGCAGCCTGCTGTGAAATTATCCCTTACCTGTGTACTGGGCAGCCTGCTGAGAAACTGTTCCTTACCTGTGTACTGGGCAGCCTGCTGAGATACTTTACCTTAGCTGTGTCCTGGGCAGCCTCCGGGATAAACTGTGCCTTTTTTGGGTACTGGTCAGCCTCCTGAGAAACTGTGCCTTACCTGGGTCTTGACAGCCTCCTGAGAAACTGTGCCTTACCTGTGTCATCGGCAGCCTCCTGAGAAACTGTGCCTTACCTGGGTCATCGGCAGCCTCTTGAGAAACTGTGCCTTATCTGCGTCCTGCGCAGCCGCCTGAGAAGTGCTATCCCTTCCCTGGGTCCTGCGCATCCTGCTGAGAGACTGTGCCTTACCTGAGACCTGGGCAGCCTGCTGATAAACTGTGCCTTATCTGGGTCCTCGGCAGCCTCCTGAGATATGCTATCCCTCCCTCGGTCCTGTACAACCTGCTGAGAGACTGTGCCTAACCTGGGTCCTCGGCAGCCTCCTGAGAAGTGCTATCCCTTACCTGGGTCCTGTGAAGTCGGCTGAGAAAGTGTGCCTAACCTGGGTCCTGGGCAGCCTGCTGAGAAACTGTACCTTACCCGTGTCCTGGGCAGCCTGCTAAGAAACTGTTCCTTACCTGGTACTTGGGGAACCTGCTGAGAAACGGTGCCTTACCTGGGTCCTCAGCAGTTGGCTGAGAAATTGTGCCTTACATGGGTCCTGGGCAGCCTCCTGAGAAGTGCTATCCCTTACGTGGGTCCTGGGAAACCTACTGAGATACTGTGCCTTACCTGGGTCCTCGGCAGCCTTCTGAAAAGTGTCATCCCTTACCTGCGTCCTGGGAAACCTGCTGAGAAACTGTGCATTGCATGGGTCCTCGACAGCCTCCTGAGAAGTGCTATCCCTTACCTGGGACCTGGGCAGCCTGCTGAGAAACTGTCCCTTCCCTGGGTCCTCGGCAGCCTCCTGAGAAGGGCTGTCCCTTCCCTGTGTCCTGGGCTGCCAGCTTAGAAACTGTCCCTTACCTGGGTCCTGGGCAGCCTCCTGTGAGACTGTACATTACCTTTGTACTGGGCAGCCTGCTGTAAAACTGTGCCTTACCAGTGTTCTGGGCAGCCTGGTGAGAAACTGTGCCTTACCTGGGTCCTGGGAAAGGTGCTGAGAAACTGTGCCTTACCTGAGTCCTCGGCAGTCTGCTGAGAAATTGTGCCTTACATGGGTCCTGGGCAGCCTGCTGAGAAACTGTACCTTACCTATGTCCTGGGAAGCCTGCTAAGAAACTGTGCCTTACCTGTGTCCTAGGCAGCCTGCTGTGAACCTGCCCCTTACCTGTGTCCTGGGCAGCCTGTTGAGAAACTGTGCCTTACCTGTGTCCTGGGCAGCTGGATGAGAAACTGTGCCTCACCTCATTCCTGTGCAGCCTGCTGTGAGACTGTACCTTACCTTTGTCCTGGGCAGCCTGTTATGAAACTGTCCCTTACCTGTGTTCTGGGCAGTCTGGTGAGAAACTGTGCCTTACCTGTGTCCTGAGCAGCCTGCTCAGAAACTGTTCCTTACCTGTATCCTGGGCAGCCTGCTGAGAAACTATGCCTTTCCTGGTTCCTGGCAGCCTGCCGAGAAACTGTGCCTTACCTGGGTCCTGGGAAGCCTGCTGAGAAACTGTACCTTACCTGTGTTCTGGGCAGCCTACTGAGAAACGGTGCCTTACCTGGGTCCTCGGCAGTCTGCTGAGAAATTGTGCCTTACATGGGTCCTGGGCAGCCTCCTGAGAAGTGCTATCCCTTACCTTGGTCCTGGGCAGCCTGCTGAGAAATTGTCCCTTACCTGGGTCTTGGGAAGCCTGCTGAGATATTGTCCCTTACCTGGGTCCTGGGCTGCTGGCTTAGAAACTGTCCCTTACCTGGGTCCTGGGCAGCCTCCTGTGAGACTGTGCCTTACCTGTGTCCTAGGCAGCCTGCTGTGAACCTGCCCCTTACCTGTGTCCTGGGCAGACTGCTGTGAAACTGTGCCTTACCTGTGTCCTGACAGCCTGTTGAGAAACTGTACCTTACCTGGGTCCTGGGCAGTGTGCTGAGAAACTGTGCCTTACCTGGGTCCTGGGCAGCCTACTGAGAAACTGTGCCTTGCATGGTTCCTCGGCAGCCTCCTGAGAAGTGCTATCCCTTACCTGGGTCCTGGGAAACCTGCAGAGAAACTGTGCCTTACCTGGTTCCTCGGCAGCCTCCTGAGAAGCGCTGTCCCTTCCCTGGGTCCTGGGCAGTCTGCTGAGAAACTGTGACTTACCTGGGTCCTGGGCATCCTCCTGAGAAACTCTTCCTTACCTGCAACCTGGGCAGCCTGCGAGAAACTGTCCCTTACCTGTGTCCTTGGCAGCCTCCTGAGAAGAGCTGTCCCTTCCCTGGGTCTTAGGAAGCCTGCTGAGAAGCTGTGCCTTACTCGGTACCTGGGGAAACTGCTGAGAAATGGTGCCTTACCTGGGTCCTGGGCAGCCTGATGAGAAACTGTGCCTTACCTGCGCCTTCAGCAGCCTCCTGAGAACTGCTGTCCCTTCCCTGGTCCTGGGGAGCCTGTTGAGAAACTGTGCCTTACCTGTGTCCTCAGCAGCCTCCTGAGAAGTGCAATCCCTTACCTGGGTCCTGGAGAACCTGCTGAGAAACTGTGCCTTACCTGTGTCTTCAGCACCCTCCTGAGAAGCGCTGTCCCTTCCTTGCATCCTGGGTAGCCTGCTGAGAATCTGAGCCTTACCTGGGTCCTGGGCAGCCTCCCGAGAAGAGCTGTCCCTTCCCTTGGTCCTGGGCAGCCTCCTGAGAAGCGCTATCCTTTTCCTGGATCCTGGGCAGCCTGCTGAGAAACTGTGCCTTACCTGGGTTCTCGGCAGTCTCCTGAGAAACTGTCCCTTACCTGGGCACTGGGCAGGCTGATGAGAAACTGTGCCTTACCTGGGTCCTGGGCAGCCTGCTGAAATACTTTACCTTAGCTGTGTCCTGGACAGCCTCCTGAGAAACTGTGCCTTACCAGGGTCCTCGGCAGACTCCTGAGAAACTGTGCCTTACCTGCGTCCTGCGCAGCTGCCTGAGACGTGCCATCCCTTCCCTGGGTCCTGCGCATCGTGCTGAGAGACTGTGCCTTACCTGACACCTGGGAAGCCTGCTGATAAACTGTGACTTATCTGGGTCCTCGGCAGCCTCCTGAGAAGTGTTATCCATTACCTGGGTCCTGGGAAGACGGCTGAGAAACTGCCTTACCTGGGTCCTGGGCAGCCTTACGAGAAACTGTGCCTTACCTGGGTCCTGGGAAGACGACTGAGAAACTGTGCCTTACCTGGATCCTGGGCAGCCTTACGAGAAACTGTGCCTTACCTGGGTCCTGGGAAGCTCACTGAGAAACTGTGCCTTGCATGGTTCCTCGGCAGCCTCCTGAAAAGCGCTGTCCCTTACCTGGGTCCTGGGAAACCTGCCGAGAAACTGTCCCTTACCTGTATCCTGGGAAGCCTGCTGAGAAACTATGCCTTTCCTGGTTCCGGGAAGACTGCTGAGAAGCTGTACCTTACCTGGGTCCTGCTCATCCTTCTGAGAAACTGTACCTTACCTGCATACTGGGAAGCCTCCTGAGAAGTGCTATCCCTTCCCTGGGTCCTGCGCCTCCTGCTGAGAGACTGTGCCTTACCTGCATCCTGGGTAGCCTCATGAGAAGAGCTATAACTTACCTGAGTCCTGGGCAGCCTGCTGAGAAACTGTGCCTTACCTGGTTCCTTGGCAGCCTCCTGAGAAGTGCTGTCCCTTCCCTGGGTCCTGGGCAGCCTCCTGAGAAGAGCTGTCCCTTCCCTTGTTTCTGGGCAGCCTGCTCAGAAACTGTGCCTTACCTCGTCCTAGGCAGCCTTCTGAGAAGTGCTGTCCCTTCCCTGGGTCCTGGGAAGCCTACTGAGAAACTGTGCCTTTCCTGGGTTCTCGGCAGCCTCCTGAGAAACTGTTCCTTGCCTGGGTCCTCGGCAGCCTCCTGAGAAGTGCTGTCCCTTCCGTTAATCCAGGGCAGTCTGCTGAGAAGCTGTCCCTTCACTGGGTCCTCTACCTCCCCAGGTGGGCGGTTCTCTTTGTGAAGCTCATAAAGGTATCGCAGGAGGATTATGACATCGATTCCAACTGTCACCCTGTCGTCACGGCCACCGGACTTCTGGCCGGCAGGTTGGTCGGGCGGGTTGTGGGAGTGCACGCGGGGTGACATAGTCCCCGAGGCCGCTGTAGGAATCGTCCTCAGCAGCTCAGTGGCCGGGCAGGTCAGCAGACCCAGGTGCATGGACAGCACCCGTGAGCAGCGCGTGGGTAGAGGTGGGATCAGTTGCTGTACAAGCGGGTCCGGAGGCTTGCAGTTCCACTCCCACATACCCTCCGTGGCCGGTGGATCACAGACTGTCCCCCAAAGAGCCTTCCCAACGTGCTGTGTGCTGCAGCATAGGTGCATTAAACACACGTAAAATGTCCATGTGCTCACTTTTCACTGTCATAAGTGCATCATTTTGTGTTTCGCTGCATGTGCCCCCCAAATGCCACGGGATGGTTGCCCTAGTTATCCAATTAGCCTCCCAGCCTCAGGCTTGCTCTCGAAATAATCTTTCATTGTCTTGTCAGATGTGTGTGTGTCTGTGTAAAAGAATAACAGGAAGGAGATCCTTTGGTTTATTTCTCTCAGGGGAGGAGCGTGCATTTTATATGCATGGACTCGTGTACTGGTATGTGTCCTCAGAGAGGACCTGAGTGTGTGTATGGTGTCATTTCCAGTCTCTGGAAAATTCCATGGGCTTTGCTTTGGCTTGGCAAGCCAAGGTGCACTGAAATCCCAGGCCTCCGGAGCAGGGCTGGTAAATTAGAAAGGAAAGACTATTACTCCCACCAGGGCTGTGTTGTAGGCAGGCTGGGGTTGCAAGTGGCACACTCCTCATGTCCCCAGAACAGACAGACAAATAATAACGACAGGCAGTGACAAAACAGCCAGGTGAATTGATGATAATTAATACTCAACTACCCGTGTGAGGTGGGTAGTATTTATCACTTGTGTACAGAAGAAGAAACTGAGGCACCTGAAAGGATAAAGAACCTTTGGGATCTTGTGGGTTGTGAGGGGTGATGCCCAGATTCAGGTCTGCACAAGGAGGCATGGTGGCCCTTTAAGTGCAGGAGCTGGGAGTTGCATACAGCCACAGGCTCTGCCGGTAATATGCAGAGCAGGAAGCAACGTTAAAACGTGGTCCATGTTAGAAAAAGTCCTTTCAGTCTATTGTATCGCTAAAGATCAGTTAAAAATATAAATACATTAAAGAGACTTCTGTATCTTTGAGGAAAAATAATGTGTATTAGTATCTGAAAGACACCAACTGGATTACTATGCTTTTAGATAGTGACTGCAATAGAGGAAGTGTGGACTTGATAATATGGGTGAATGTTGAAACCAGTGTTGCTTATGTGAAATCATGATAAGATTGTATATCAATGATACTTTAATTAAAAAAAGAAGAAAAACAGCAATTGGAATAAGCCCTGATCTAGTCACATTAAGATATGAACTTGACCAAAAGGCTTTGAAATTGACAATGATATAATGATATATGGATATTTGAAATTGACAATGATATATGTACCAGAAAACAGAGTACATATCAGCACATTTATATGTGAATTTATACAGATTGGTTGAAATGAAGTATGTTAGGCATTGCTCGCCTATTTTCCAAGCAATGTTAAAAACATTAACAAGATGATTTTGAAGTTCCAAGCTGAACCTGAAAACACCACTGTTGAGTTTGTACTGTTGAGCAGCATCCTGATGTGCTGTTGGAGGAGAGGATTCCAAAGGACACTCTGCCTGAAATACCCAGCCAAGTACTCTGCGGACCTCCTCAACACAGCTTTGGAAAAGGTATTGTTATGGAGAAAACTGGAAAACCTGGACTGGATCGCTGGTAGAAGACCCCAACGGCACTCGGAGGTCTTGGAGTGTTGAAGTTTTATTTTTCCACTGGCGGGCTCAGAGGAAAGTAATCTCCCAAGGTCCGAGCCCTAAACAAAGGCAAGGGGGGCAATATATATGTCTTTCTTATTCCATATCTGCAACATTTCTACGTGCACAGCAAGCAAGCAGGGGGAAAAGGGGGTTAGGGGAGTGAGTGCCTGGTGGAGCAAGGAGTGAAGGGGAGGGGGTAGTGGGAGATTTTTTTTCTGCTGACTTTGCTAAAGAAGAGAAGCAGAAGGGAGTCACCTGGACTAGATTGCTGGCCTTGTAAATATTTCCCTATCAGTATCAGAGCCTGGGCTCATTAGGAACAAATTACGAAAACAAATGAAATATTTTGATTTCAATTTAATTCAGCAAGTTTGTTGGGTAATGACTGTGCTTACTACATAGTCTCAGTTTAAATATAATTCTGCATTTGGGAGTCTCTGGGTCTCATTTATATAGCAACACCATTTAAACTTCCATAATATAAGTTATTTCATACAGTTGCCTGAGATAATGGGGTGACGTTTTTACCAACCGAGTAGGCAAAGATCATATTTAGTCCTGGCAAGAGTGGGGGATAAAGTTGGTACTATCTTTCTGGAAAGCTGTTAGTTTGGATCGAGAGACTTTAAATGCTTTTTAATCCTAGTAATTCCACTTCTAGATTTATATAAGAAATAAAATTAGAGATGTGGATAGAGATTGGGATAGAAGTGTGTATACTGCAGTTTTTTTCTTCTAGCTCCTATCATTTTGTATCTGACCACTCTCCTCATTCTCTACTCTTTTTCAAGACCCCTTCTTCTTGGCTATGATTTCAGTTACCTTCTCTTTGTAGAAACCTGAAAGTTTCCTTTTCCTTGCAGAGTATAGCCAGCTGACTAACTGGCACTCTACTTGGATGTCTCAAGTTTAAATTCAGTAGCCCAAAATTGAACTCTTGTTTTTTCTACCTAGTCCTCTTCCAGGTTTCCTCTGAGAAAATGACATCACTCCTATACTAAAGACACTTCAATGACCTCTCATGCTCTGAAAATAAGGCTCTGCCATGGTAACTGAAGGGTGAAAATCAAATTCTAGAAATTAATATAACCAAGTTAGGTAATTTATCAAGCTTTACTTTTCCTTTTAATTTTAGTTTGTTGAACTTAACACTGAACTACTGGACATTCTAAACCAAGTGGTAGTATATCTGATATCTGACTCTGTCCTTTCTTTAGCCCAACAGGCAATTTTTAACTTTCTTGCCAGTGAATCTTATTATGGGTACTAATAGGTGATCCTTGAAAAAAAGAATTAAATTTCTGGAACAAAAAATGCAAAGCATATATTATGAATTTAATACCTGAGTTTTGTTGATTATTATCCTAAGTATTCTGTTGCGGATAGAAAATAATTTGGAAAAAATGTGGGACTGGATCAGAAACAAATGTATCTTCATATGTCCTCCTTACATGATACCTGAAGCAGCATTCTTTTGGATTCACTTTTGCAAAGCATAGAACAAAATAGAAAATTATTAGACAGAAAAACCAACTCTATCCACTCTGCTCTAGGAGTGTACAACCTAATGAGGCTGATAGACATACAAACTTTGTACTGTGAAGGGCACCAGTGCTCCACAAGATTTTCAAGAGCGGCTCACATGAGATTCACCTGGGGAGCTCATAAAAGTTCAAATGCCTTGGACCTGTGGCAGAATCTCTGTGTTTGTGACCCAGGATGAGCAATTTTAAAGCTCCCAAGGCAATTTCAGGGGGCAGTCAAACTGGAGAATTATGAATCAACAGATCGAATTGTTAATGAATTTCATTCTTTTAAATGTGAGCCTGATTTTAAATCAAATGCACATTTTAATGTGGGAATCTCAGAAGTGGATTTGAGATTCTTTTATTACTGTTTCACCGGTTAAGAAGGGGAAGAATTAGGAACCAAGATGGTATGATTTTTAGGCAAGGAGGCAATGTGTGAAAAGATTCCTAATTCATTGTGTTACTTCAAAACCCAATGTCTTAGATTGGGGGAAGGAAACAGCTGAGGAGACAAACTTGTTTCATGGCAGTCTCTGGAATCGTATCTGTCAGCATGGCTTGGAACCTGAGTGTTGAGAGAAGTCTTATCAAGGCCTGTCCTCTCCTGGGGAGGCACAAAAGTAGTTGATTTTAGAAGTAATCACTTTTTTTTTTGCTCCAGATGATTTTCACTTATTCACATATTGAGGTTGATCTAACCCTTCTGATTAACTTATTTTCTTCCTCTTGAAGATATCAAAGAGGTAGAACTAAAGCTATGCTGAGTTTTGAATGTGCACTTGGAGCTGTTTCTGAATGTCTTCTCTGATGACACCCTTCATCTTGCCAACCAGCACTTCTCTTAACATCTTAGTGGTCTCATCCTCTTTAGAAAGCCACCCCACTCATTCTGAGCTCAATAGTAGATATAGTTTTTCATGCTTCTGAAATATGACTGATTTTCAAAATCTCTCTGGAACAAGCCCTAACAAAGCAGAACTAGCCCCAAGGCATTTTCCAGTGAAGGCTGTCCCAGTCGTACCATTAAGTTGGATTTAGACAATTTTAACAAATCATTTTCTAGATGATTAATTACTAAAAGGTTTCAATAGGAGATTTTGAATTCCTCACTTTTATCAAATCCCATAAATTTTGTTGATCTCATTTTTTAGGAATGAATAACCTGTCTAAATTTATTAGACATCCCATATTTAGAGGATTTTTTGAAAATGTGCTGAAGTTGTAATTTCAAGTAGTGAAATTCAACATTCTTTCCAATTAATGGCTTCCATAAATATTGTTCCTAGTATGTTGGTGGCAATGATATCCAGTGGAGATGTTATGAAACAGTAAAATGACAAGTGTCATGAATAAATAGAGAAGACTATTAGCAAAATTATTTTGGGCAATATTACAAAAACCTTCTTGGGCCTGACTACTGTTTGAAAGAATATTCACACCGGAAGGAACCCTGATTGTTGAATTGCAGGTCAGATTTAGAATTCCTGGCAACCTGACTTATGTTCTTAACAGCAATAGGGGTATTCTTCAGAGGTCATGTTTGCCTTTCATGATACTTCAAAAGGCTAAACTGTCACTCAAACATCCCTTTTTTAATGCCTTGGTTATACATTTATCATGAAGTTCCCTAACTATTTTTTGAATCTGTCTTTATTTTTAATTTAGACTACAGGTGCTGTACGGGAAACTTAAGATTTAAACACAGGCAGTCTGACTCCCCTTAACCAGAGCAGAATACAAAAGTCTAAAGCTTTTTAAATTAATGGCTTGAGAGACTAGAAGTATTATTAAGAAAATGAAAGGACTGGAGAGATGATCTAGCCTGGATTTGTCTTGGCAAACAGAGAAGGGGGAAATAATAAATTTAACTTTGGGCATGTTAGAATGACATGATGTCAGGATATACAAATATCGTCCTATGGACAGCTAGACACCTGTGATGAGGGCAGAGCCTGCAGTGTGGGTATGGATCGGAGAATCTTAGACAAAGTAGGATATAGATGAGAAAGTATGATTTTTCCAAGGAAGTGAATGTATAGAGAGAAGAGCAGAGGAAATGTATTTATGATAAATACATAGTTAAGATGAGGGTAAAGGAAGGGAAACTGAAGTAAAATAAAAATAGTCATGAAGGTAGGAGGAGAATGGCAGTAGGCTAAGACTCCAGTTCAGAGAGAATTTCCCAGCAGATGAGCACCTGTAGAGAGGGTCAAGTCTTCAAAGAAACAGAGGAGAGTGATGAATGAGAAAAGATAAATTTGGGGAAACGTTGGTTATTGGTGACCACTACAAAGTAATATAAGTAATGAGTATAAATATGAGTAGATAGTCTAAATATTAAGGGTAAATAGAAAAATATACTTTATTTTGTCTTATTTGTTTTTCAATCTTATTTTGTTTCACTTCTGGCATTTTATTGTTTGTGTTTGGTAGACAGCAAGAGTGAATTATTGCTCCTCCGGGCTTTTTTGGGTCAAACTCCAGAAATTGTGCGTAGAATTTGGCATCAGCCAAGTTAGAGAACCAGAGAATGTTATCAAAGAGAAGGACCTCAGGAGTTCATCCTGGTTCATTACATCTTATTCCTGGGGAAATTGAGGTACCGAGTGGGTGAGTGACTCTCACCAGAGAAGCTCCCTGAGGTGGGGCTGAATCTATGTTCCTGCTCTTTCTGATGTGTCTTGATGCAGCTTTGGAACGAAAAGTAGTCAGCTCAAAGCCGAACGCTCTCTTCTGACTTCTGTATCTGCTCTTGCACCTGTGTCACATCATGGAGGGAGACCCTAGACCAATTGAAGAGATTTTTAAATATTCTCCCTTGTTGAATCAGACATTAAGCTATGCCCGGTTTGTTGGGTTAATGCTTTCAGTGCCTCAATGTCTCTTTAATATTTAATAAGAGAATATTTAGAATCAGTTGTGTCAAATGAAATACATACCCTCTGGAAATGGATATCTATTTAAAGATTTGAAAATTATGACATATAACTTGTAGCATCTGACTATACTAAAAATAGTAGTTGTTGCAATGTTAAGAATGAATTTCTGTGTAATTTGGGGTAGTTTAGCATCTCACCAGAACTGTGATCTTTCTGCCTATGCTGCCTGTCCTTCTGGCTGTTAATGCCAAGAGATGTACTCATAAGCTGAGAGATTTGTCCTTACATGGTTAGGAATGTAAACTGACTGAAAAAGCATGTCAGGGTATCCAGGAATCCATAGGAAGTATGTGTCATTGTTTTGAGAGGGAACTGGGAGTTAGTTTATAATATAAAAGAATGTACGTGCCATTTCAAACTACTAAACTCCTGGGCCAGTGAGGCTTTGGCACTGTACTGGATAGGGGACCTATGTAAGTGTAATCATAGTCGTGAGCTTCCTTTAGCTTCTGCGCCTTTGGACGGGTCCATTCTCAGTGGCATGGGGAGATTGAGGCAACTTGTCCAACTTCACGGAGGACATTAGTAAATACGCAGAAAGAACTTCTGTTTTATGGTTTAAACTTAGACGAAAGCTTGCTTCTTAAGAAAACAAAGCAAGCAAAACAAAACCCCAAAACACGTTAAGTATTTTGACACCATTTAATCTTTCAGCTCTACGAGAGTCATTTCCATTTAGCAGTAGCTCCCCAAAACTTGAATCTTCACAAGAAAGCCATACAGCATTTAACAAATGCTGCAAAGATTGCTTCCATACCCAAGGTAAGCCTGGGGAACTATTGCTTAGAAATTTCAAAAATGTGAAAATTATAGAAGTATAATGTGCTGGTTTTGTCATAGCATGTTTATTTGAAGGTGACTGACAGCCATGCCTTACCAGCAACATTACATGATGTCATGTAAAATACATGAATTACTCTAGCCCAGAATACACAACACAATGCTTGGATCATATCAGGCAATAGCATAAACACTTTTAGCTGAATATTTTAGGCTGCTTCATGGTTTTGTAAAAGTAAATATTTTTCCATTTGTAGAGGGCATACTCAACTCTGTGTTGAGTTTGGAAAATAAGGAAATGTACAAATGCCACCACTATAGCCTCTCTGCATTTCCTAAAGTGATATCATTTGTAAATATGTAAATGAGAAACTTGTTAAGAACAGAATTTTTTCTTTTATGTTAAATTTGCATCTAATTCACAAGTGTAAGGAGAAATTAGCCTGTTCTTCAATATCATTTAACTGACATTGGTATTATTATTAGTATTAATATTAAACTTTCTCCCTGAGCTCCCACCATCAGTCAGGCAAAGTGCTAAGCACTGCACATACATGATCTCAGTCTTCACAAGAAACCTAGGAAACTGGCACTATCCTTAGTAACTTTATACAGATGGGTTAGTGGAAGCAGGGCATGATTATATAATGTGCCCAAAAGGTAAAGTGGCTGGTAATGAGGGCACCAAGAGTCAAAGCCTCCTCTAATATTATTACACTAACAAAAAATATATGACAGAATAGGAAGGCTAGGCAGAAACCTCCTCCCACATGCACACCAAGAAAGCGACTACAGCAAATACAACTAAGCCTGAAAATGAGCTGAAGACTGCAGAACAGGCCACCTACACCTGGGGAAGAAGAGAAGACCACAGAGAGAAGGCTAAAGGGGTAAAGCTGCTATTGAGTGGGACCCAAATCCTTCCCCCACCCTAGCCCACAGGCAGGAGGAAGAGGAACACAGTGGGGCAGAGAGAGGCACCCAGGAAATCTGCACACCTGGCCCTGGAGATCTGCTCTGGGAGCATGAGTCCATACTGCATTGGGTTCTGGTGATTAGTGGGGTTGGATAGCAGGGACAGTTGGAACTCTCCGGGAGGCTGAGACTCCTGCCACTTGTGGAGGACAGGCACACTCCACAGGTCCCGCTGAGACCCAAAGCAGAGGAGGAGGTTTGCGAGATTTGTGAGCAGTGGGAAGGGTGCCAGAAGGGTGAGGACTGTACAGAGCTCTCTCCACAGGAGAAAAGGCAGGTGGACGATATCTCCCCAGGCTTCCCTCAGTTGGGCACTCTCAGGAGCCTCAGACACACCATCCCCCTCACTGGTGGCTCAGCCCCAGGGTGCTTCCCTGCACACCTCCAGTGTGCCAGCCCATTGGGCCCAGCAGTGTCAGACATTGCTGCCTGGCAGGCAGAGGGAGAATTTCCCAGCTTTTTCAGCCCTGTGTCAGCCCAACTGGGGAGGTATCTGTAGGAGCCAGCCCCAAGCATTCCTTCCTCCCTGCTGGTGGCCAAGCCTGGTACTGGTGCCTCACTGCGACCAGGGGGCTCCCATACGACTTGCTGTAGCAGCCGCATGCTTGCCCCAGAGCCATGCATCTGCCCCACCCACCCCATTAACCCTGCAGTCCGGCTGCAGAGAAGGCAGAGGGAGGCTGAGCCCACAACGACCCCAGCAGAAGATGCAGCTCTGATCACAAAGGGCTAGCTGAGGGAAACTGCCTGCTGCAGTGGACAGACCGCTGCCAGCCAAGCGAGAGAAAGGTGGTCCCATCCATAGCCCACCAACAGCAATGGGATCCACCACAAAGAACCAGGCACTGAAGAGTAAAGAGCTTCCACTTAAAGTCTGGAGTGGTGGGATCTGGTGGGGAAAGTCTAGGTCATGTACCTCTGGCTTTAGTTTTGAGGAAAGCAGGGGCAGCTTCTTTGAAGGGAGATGGGAATTCCCTGAACAAAGGGAAAGTTGTCAGATACCAAATAGCCCAGAGGAAAGACTAATGTCCTGGATAGTTCTGAGGTATTTTAAAAATAAACTTCTGGATTCAGTTGGATAATATTTGTGTGATTTTTACATCAGTGTTATCTTTTTGAGCTATCCTTATTTCTTTTTGCTATAAAGTTAGACTAATCTTATTGAATGATATGGGAAGAACATTACCTGCTGGGTAATTATAGGTTGGTGAAACTTATAGAACCATCTGGGACTAGAACCTGTTTTTAGGATAGAGCTTTGACATATTAGGTTATATGTGAATATTGATATATTCACTCTTTTTCCTTCTCTGTTTCAGTTTGATAATTTACATTTTAAAGAGACAATAATTTCATCTATATTTTCAAATGATTTGATGTTAGAAAGTTTAGTATTCTTTTATAGTTTAAACAATCTCTGTGTTTGTAGATATAATTCTTTTTCTCATTATAGATGGTGTTTATATCTTCTCTCTTATTTTTAATATTCCAAGCTGTAATCTATTTTATGGGACTTCTCAAAGTGCTAGCTTTTGGTTTTATTGACCAACTTTACTCGTTTATATTTTCTAGTTCATTTTTAAAAATTTAATCTTTATAAATTTCTTTTTCTTCTTCTCTGGAGATATTATTGTTTTTCTAGCTATTTGATCTGAGCAATTAGCATGTTTAGTTTTTCCTAAAATTATAAATTATATCAAGCAAACAGAAAAGTATAGCAGAGTACATGTCTATATTCCCCACAGAAATTTGGCAAGTCTTAATAGTTTGTCAAATTTGCTTCAGATTGTTTTTTTAAGAAACAAAATATTTCTTTTTGTATCCTTATGAATTCCTCACCAGTGATAGCTACTATCCTAAACTTTGTATTCATTATGCTTTTGTTTACTACATTTATAGGTAGCCACAAGCAACATAGAGCTTATATAAAATTTTTAAAGTCAAATATTTGGTAAATTGCCTTTGCTTCTGCTGAGCATATTGCGTTTAAGATTTATCCCTGAAAATACATGTAGCACCAGTTTATAAATTTTAGCTACTCGACAACTTCCTTTGATGAATGAGTCCAGTGTATTTATACAATATCACGTTGATGAGTCTGAGAAAAAAAAAGCTTTATCTGTGATGATACTAAAAGGAGCAAAAGACTGTAGAACGAGATCTGAGTGTTCAGACATTGCAACGAGATTGCAGCCAGAAGTTAAATTGGCATAATGTTTGAAATGGACTATCATCTTTGCCATTAAAACGTTTTGACCAGGTTTATTCAGAATATTTTTATGGAAATATTTCCATATGGAAATCACTTAGATACTGTGATTAAACATTTCATATTAAAACTCGGTTTTCATTCAACAGTCACAAATTTTGTAAAGCCTTTTCTTTTATTCCAGTTTAAAATTAGGAAAATAAAAATAGTTTTTTAAAAAGTTGACTTTCTGAGGTTAGGGATGACTTCAAGTCGTACTAGTGAGTCCACTCAACATTTGTCCTTTTCAGAACGAGATGATTCTTCATTTGCTTTCTTAGATGATCCTTCTTTCTCTCTCCTTCATCTGTCACACTATACCTTAACTGAATACAGAGCAGAACTAGAATATGGAATGTCTTGATGTTCTGTGTTCTAAATTTTAATGTGCAGTATTTATTTCTTCGTTAGTATAAAAATTGCTTTTTGATGGATTTTTATTTTGGTCAGAAACCTCAATTTAAAAATGAAGGAAGAGGGGGTCACCTCATCTGATTTTGTCATTTGAAACTACAGAAAAGCCTTTGAAACGGGCAGCTTTCTGTATTGTTTCCCAGAAGCTTCGCTCTCCAGGGCTGACCTGCGCTGTTTGGTCTGTCTACATCATGGTGACAAATCTCTCCTTAAAAGCATTCTGCAATGTTTCCAGGCCAAAATTTTCTACATATACTTACTTAAATGTCTCAAAACTACTATTTATCCCTAGGCATTTTATTAAAGAAATATATGTGATTATTAAAATTGGATTATCTTTTACTGTCTTTAGGCATATTAATACAGAGTTTCAAGGGCCAATTATATGTTGCTAAAACTGTGTAAGACTGAGATAAAAGGGTTGACACATGGAGAATAAGAAGGATTGGTAACATTTTGAAATGTTTTATCAAACTATATTTTAAATTTGAGGACAAAACTTAAGAAAGTTAGGCTCTGACGGAGAGTATCGAAGAATTTGAAGCGAATGACTGTCGTTCATAAATGTTCCTCCGAGGAGATGCCACCAGGTGAGGAGTGAGCAAAGGTGGGTTTCTCTTTAGTGCCTTCCTTCTTAGCATCGTGGCTAGACTTGAGAAAACTCAGGAAAGTAGCCTGAAGTTCCTACTCACTTCTTTGTGACTTAATCACAGTCGAAAGAAAACTGCTGAAGCTTCTTGTGGCATTCACCGTTTATTTATTTCGTTAAGAAAAATATGTTAAGTATGTACGCTGTTAGGGGCTGTGCTATTTTCCAGGTATACACTGGTGAATTGGTTAGATATAGTCCATACCCACAAAGGGACCTGTCTAAGCCATTCATTTGTTTGGGTACACTAGGAGGTTTTTTTTAAACCTGTACTTTCTAGATTGGAGACTTTGAGTGCTTTAATTCTCTATTAACGATCTGAAACTTTCATTTGTCTTCACTTAAAGAATGAAAGTGTCCTCTGTCTTCTTTCATGCCTTTTCAGAGAGGGGCCCAGTGAGCAGGACCTAGTTAATAGCAGTAAGAGAGAGCCCTCTGGGAAGGCCCAGAACACAGCATCAGGCAGACACTGCAGGACAGATGTGTGCTGTGGTGCTGAGACCCTCATCTAGTGGGTGCCTGATAAAAACAGCAAATGCTTGCATCGCACGTCATATGTTCCAGATGTAAATCACAGCATGCTTGTATGAACTTGTTCACTCCACACCATACCACCATGAGACAGATACTAGAGTTTGCCTTCCTATTTTAATTCAGGAACCAAACAGAGTCAAATTTTATGGGCGTCTCTCTTATTAACCCACTTTGGAGATGAGGAAACTGAAGCATGTAGGGGTTAGCGAACTGCCTGAGGTCCCATGGTTGGAAAATTCAAGGTTCAAATCCTGGTAGTCTGACTCAGGAATCTGTGCTGTTAACCACTGCATTACACAGCCTCTCCTTCTTCAAAATACATATTATCATAGTAAGTTTTCAAATAACTGGAAAACTTCTGGATCCAAGACAACCTTCTGTTGGTTGAGGGCAGGCCTGAGCATAGCTCCAGCTTCAGGGAGAGCCTCCGTGCAGGGCTGATGCTCTAACAGCCTCTCCACCAACATGTATCTCTCTACCACTGTGTATTTTTGTCAATGCATTTAGCCATATTACAGTAAAAGTATTCACTCACGTGTCCTCATCCCCACCAGAGAGAACCCCAACCTATGCAGCCTGCAACTCACATAGTCTCATACTTCTGTCTCTTGGTGATCTCCTCCCATCTGATCTGGATGTGGTTCCTTGGGAAATGTCCCTTCGTCCCTCCAGAAACTTTATGGAACCCCAGCTTGTGATGGTAAAACTTTTTAACATCCCCAAGAGAAGTAGGTGTGCCGATTTTTCTCCATTGTTTCTTATGTGGACATGGTATCTCCATACGATGAGGAGCTGGAGAATTTTGAGAGAAGTCTCACTGCTTGGTAGAGACTGTGAGTCAGCTACACTAACATGCATTATCCCCGTGTGACTTGGTAATAAAGTCCCCAGATTATGACTGGGCACATGGCTGTCTCGAATCAGGACTAAATCCCACAGCCTTTCTTTCAGTTAGGTACGGCTATGTGGCTAGGTTCTAGCCAACGAGATGTAAGTGGAAGCATTATGTACAACTTTTGCAAGTTTCCTTAAAGAGATGGAGTATGCCTTTCCTTACATTTCTTCCTTCCTGCTGACCAGGGTGCAAACAGGTAGTTGGAGCTTGAGTAGCCACCTTGGATCTGTGTCCTGACTGTGACAGAGCAGTAAGAGGAGACTGGAGATCATGCAGCCACTATTCAGCCCTGGATAGTTTATCTCCAGGATTTATGAGAGAAACAGATAAAATTCTAAGAATTTAAAGTCACTGTTATCTTACATTCATCTTTCTCATGGTTAAACCTAGTTCTAACTAATACTGATACAAGTCAGATCTACTCTCTACCCCTATCATGGTGGCTGTACTCGCCCATATATCTTTCCTCATTCCCCTTTTCTGCCAACCACCATTATTCCCTAGAGAACAAGTAAACTTCTCACCACAGTCCACTTATCCTGCCTCTCAGACTGGCCATGCTTGAGAGCTGGCTGATGCCTTAGGGTGTACATGGGAATTTTGAATAGGATAATGAGATTCTCTAATTATTAAGGAAGATTTGATATTGTCTCGTGACTGTCTGTATTTGGAGAAGGCAGAGGTGAGGAGGTGGGGGGACTTTGTGACCCCTTCGTGTTTAGGGTTATATTTTTGTTGTGACAAACGTTGTGTGAATAGGTATCCTGTGGGCAAAATCATGGTCATGCCTTGTCCCTCATCCTTACTGAGTGTTCTGGCTGATGGTCCCTTGTGTTCAGTGTTTGTACGTGGGTTCACGCTCCGCCGTGTCAACCATCTTTTTGATCTCTTAGATTTCTTATTTCTTCCTTTTACTGGTTTCTTCTGCAGCGGTCCTCAAGGTGGTACCCATGTACACCTGAAGCATTGCTTTGAAGTTGAGGGGAACCTATGAAATCTTCCTACATTGCATATGGACTTTAGCAGACTTACATGGGTGCATTTCTTTCTTTTTATCCTAGGCAAAGAAGCCTACATTTCATTAAATTCTCAAAGGGATTTCTAACTATGAGAGGCTAAAGATTTTCTATATATTAAATATTGATTGAGTCAAAAAACATAGAGAGTTGCAAACATGTGCCATATTATTTGACATTATGTAGCCTGCATTTATAAATTGCTTTTTAAAAATTTCTTTTTTTTATTGAAATATAATTGACATATACCATTATGTTTGTTTTAAGTACACTGTATAATGATGATATTTGTATGTATTCGAAATGATCACCACAATAAATATGGTTAACCTCCACACTGCACAGTCACAATATTTATCTTACAGTGAAAAATTTTAAGACCTATTCACTTAACAGTTTTCAATGGTACAATGCAGTATTACTAAGTATAGTTACCATATTGTATATTACACCCCTAGGACTTATTTATTGTGTAACTGGAAGTTGGTATTTTTTGACCACATTCACCCATATCACCCACCAAACCCCTTCCTCTGGCAACCACCAATCTGTTCTCTGTATCCTTGAGTTTGATTTTTTTGTTTGCTTTTGTTTTTGTTTTGTGTTAGATTTTACACTAAGTGAGATCATATGGTATTTCTCTGACTTATTTTACTTAGCGTAATGCCCTCAGGGTTGTTGCAAATAGCAAGCTTTCCGTTCTTTATGTCTGAATAATATTCTATTATACACACACGCACACATACACACATCTTCTTCATTCATCATTGATGACACTTAGATTGCTATTATAAATAGCAACACTTGGAGACTTGGCTATTGTAAATAATGCTGCAATGAACATGGAGGATACACATATCTTTTCAAGTTAGCATTTTTGTTTCTTTCAGGTAAATGCCCAGAAGTGGAATTGCTAAATCATATGGTAATTCTTAGTCTTTTAAGAAAACTTTATATTTATTTCCGCCATGACTACACCAATTTACTTCTCCACCTTTATTTCTCCATCCTTGCCAGTATTTGTTACCTCTTATCTTTTTAAATAGACAATCTGACAGCTGTGAAGTGATATCTCGTTGTGATTTTGATTTGCATTTCCCTGATGATTAGTGATGTTGAATACCTTGTCATGTACCTGTTGGCCACCTGTATGACTTCTTTGGAAAAATACCTATTCAGATCCTCTGATTTTTTTTTAATTGGGTTGTTTGGTTTCTTTGCTATTGAGTTGTATGAGTTCTTTATATATTTTAGATATAAACCCCTTATCAGGTATCTGATTTGAAGACATTTTCTCTCTTTGGTAGATTGCCTTTTCATTTTCTTGATGGTTTTCTTTGTTGTGCAGAATGTTTTTAGTTTGATGAAGTCCCATTTTTTATTTTTGCTTTTGGTGTCAAATCCAGTAAAATCACTGCCTCAACCAGTGCCAAACAAATTTCCATGTGTTTTCTTCTAGGAGTTTTGTGATTCCAGGTCTTACATTCAAGTCTTATTCCATTTTGAGTCAATTTCTGTGTATGGTGTAAGATAGGGATCCAGTTTCATTCTTTTGCATGTAGCTGTCCAGTTTTCCTGTGTCATAAATTAGTTAACCATCTTAGCATGGGTTTACTTTTGGCTGGCTGTTCTGTTTCATTGATCCTTGTCTCTGTTTTAATGCCAGTATATATGGTATTGTTTACTACAAGCTACAGTAATATAGCTTGAAATTAGAAAGCATGATTCCTCCAGCTTTGTTCTTTCTCAAGATTTCTTCAGTTTGGTAACTTCTCTATTGAGTTTCTCTTATTTTTACTGCAAGAAACTAACCAAAACTTATGGCCTAACTCTAGCTTAACTAAAATATTGTTTTATTTTTCCCAACACAATTTTATAATCCAATCATTGCTAATCTCTTATGTGTATATTAAATAAACTGCCCTAAATTCTTTTTTAGAAGGACATATAATAAAAAGTATATAATCATGCCTTATTTAAAGGACTCATGATTAATTTCCTGTGTCAGACTCTAATGTTGTGCTAAGGGTTGCATTACCATCTATGCCCAGCTTATTAAATTTATCTCTCCCATTCATCTTCAGGCTTGGTAAAAGCAATTTTGATCCCAGATGATATGAGTCTGAAATTATCTGTGGTCTCTTAATGAGTAGGGGATTCTGAAATTTAGGACGGAGGTTAAATGGTTGAAAAGATGAGAGAGAGAGCCTATGAAGGTGACATAGATTTTAAAGGAGGAAGTGACATCTCTTTACAGACAGAAGGGATGGAGGTAAAGGCAGATATTGTAATGTGGATAGAAGATGAGATAAAGGAATAAACACGTGACGGCTCAATATTTCAGGAATGAAAGAAGGGGAAGATTTTAAGTAATTTGCATGAAAAAGGGAGGGACAAGAGTTAGTTCTATATGAACAGCCTCACTCAGGTGAAAGGAAGGAGTCAGTAGAAGAGCGACAAAAATCAGTGCGGAGGTCAGTTCAGTAGTTCATCACACTTCAATGAGCATCACCATGATAAGATTCTGTATAAGCACAGGGTCAGAGAACACACAGTCCCTTCCTTGTGGCTGTCATACTCAATGGAAAGCTGTCACCAGGGCCCAGGTGAAAGCAGGTGAAGGTGAAGCACGAGCTTGTTGGATTTAGGAGGAGAGGAAGTTGAGTTGGGGGCTGTGAAGATTCGGGTTTACTGATGACCTCATGGAAGTATTCAGGGGATCACTCGTCCTGGTGAACATGCTGTCTAGACTAGGAGAGGAGATGTGTAGACTGAGGGAAAGCACTGCTCCTGTGTGGAACAAGTAGAATAGGTGTCCAGAAAGGCAGTGCCACTTTTAAGGAGGCCATTAAGTTAGAGTTTTTTAAGTGATAAGAGGTCCCATGGTTAAGGCCTGATAGTGGGTCACTGAGGCAGTGGAGGGACATGGATGAGCAAGAAGTGTTGTGAAGATGTAATAAGGGATCACACATGTCATAATATGATTGGAACAAACAGGGAGTATCCAGGGGTTGTGGACAGTTGTCTCCCCACAAATCTGAGAGAGACCAAAGCATATAAGGTTCTGCTCACCGTGGAAAGTCTCAAAGTCCAGGAATACTGAGTCTAAAATCATCTCCATTCATATTGGTTTCTCTTTTTAAGACACTTAGTAGTTTCTGAGCCGCCTTGCCATTAAGATCCATTACCTTTTCTTAGCTCTCCTTTTCTTTGGCCTGTTATCTACCTCAGGGAAGACTTCAGCAGTAGGAAGGGAAGGGTTGATGCAAACAAGAAGGCTATATAAAATGATACAACAATCATTCTTTGGCAATGGTACTTCCTAGGTGCTTGATGAATGTTTTAAATGAATGAATTATTGTTTCTCTGGAAATTATCCACTTGTATATTCCTTCATCTCATCTTCTATCTACATTAGAATATCTCTGCCTTTACATCTATTGCGTGTTTTTTTTTTGTTTCTAAACAGATATCACTTTCTCCTTCAAAAGAATAGAATAGAATTTGGAGAGAATAGGGGTAATTTGCAAAGAAGAGAATAGAATAGAATTTGGAGAATTCCAGGATTCCCTTTCTATTTCATAATAAATTTCTCATCTCACTCTGAGGTAGAATCCTCTTTTCCCAGAAGAGGAGCTCAGAGGTTATCTCATCTGCCCCTTAATTTTACAAAATGGTGTTGAGACCTTGAGTCCAAGTCCTCTGACTCCCAGTAATTGTATCATGCAAGTTTTATTTTCACTCTCATGTTTCTCTGCCTATTATAAGGAAGATACAAGAAGCATCCATTTCATAGTTCTATTTGAGTCTGAAATATGTTCATCCATGTAAAGGGCTTTTAAAAAGTATTTGATAAATAATAAGTGATCAAGAAATGTTAACCCTTACTATTGTCATTTTACAATTTTTACCTCTTCTCTAGTTTATTTGTCCCCCTTAGTAATTTTTCCTGTCAGTTCAGAATATCCTCAATCAGGATAAGCCCCAAAAAAAGCTCTGAAGTTGCTGGAGTTTATCTTTAGAGCTTTAGGTGTCTATGAAGTGGTAAGGGCCTGCTAGGCTTAACAGTGGAAAGGAAGGGATGGAGGAGAGAGAGAATATCAGGAAGATGAAAGTGTGGATGATGTGAAGGTGAGAAGAGGGAAGAAGAGTCAGACGGCATCTGGGGTTTGGCTGAGGGATTTAGAAAGTTTTGGGGCCATTCATAGAAATGTGAGTGGAGGGAAAGGGACTGGTTTGGGGATGAAACCACTTTAAATGATTTTAGAAATATTACTTGGAAGTGACAGTAAGACATGCAAGTGGAAATTATCTAGTAGATAGACAAGTCGGGATATGAAAGTAGGAGAAAGCTTGTGGCTGAAGATAAACATGGTGGAACCTTCCAAGAAGTGTGACAGCTGAAGTTTTGTGACTCGATTCCTACTTCAAGGGCACCCGTCCCTGTCGCCTTTCCCCTTCTCTCAGGCGTTCATGTTCTGGGCCTGGAGACGACAGGCGCGGTGCATCAGTGGAGGACAAAGACAACACAGAAAACCACCCATCTGTTTCCTTTCCCTCCTGCTTACTCTTCTCTCCCCTTTGCTCTCTCTCTACATGTATTTCTTGTTCCTGAAAATAAAGGAAGTTTAGAAATCCCATATAATAAGTTTTTTAAAGCTAAATAATTAGAAGATTCAGGCAGAGGAAAATCAGCTTAGAAAAAAATGATCTGGAACAGTTGTGCTCGTGTGTTCCAAAGTGACCCCTGGGGGAGGCAGCCCACAGGGGAGGGCAGACGGGAGTCCTTGGAGTTCAGGGAGGAGAGCACTGGTCTAGGCCCCCTCCCGAGAAGCTGCACTCACACCTCATGAGCCTGTTTTCCTCACCTGCCCCGAGTGGCAGGATATCCAGCGCGGCATGATCTTCTAGAAAGGTCAGCACTGGCCTTTCTCCTAGAATTGTTCAATAACGCTGGGCGTATGCAGGCCAAAGGGAGGTCAGTCCGTCTTCTACACCAAGACAGAAGCACCTGAACTTCCTGTCAGTTCCTTCTACCATGTATTTTTTTTTTTAGCATACATATTGTTTTAATAAAAGTAGTACATTTAACATGATTTTAACTTACAGAAAATTAAACTGAAGTGGAATTAAAGGGAATTGCTGTAGTTCAAATATTTCATCACCACAAAAAGCATTAGTTCCTTAAAGTTCTTTTAAATTAGGAGTGGTTTATGAAAATACTGAGTTTAGTTATTAAAATGGTGAAATATTTTCATTTAGGTCACATTTAATGGTTTCCTCTTATGAAAGTCAGTACACTTATAATTTTCCCTCACTTTTGGAATTGTTATATTATTGTTTAGGTTCACACATTTATATGAAAGTTTGGTGACGAAATTTCCCATCAGTCTTTAGTTGTGGTTCTGCATTTAGATGGTTTCATTGCATGTTACCAGTCTTTTTGCCATAATCTTGTCATTACTAAGTTCTTCATTCAGGTTCACCTTTATCTCTCTGTCAGCTGGATATCAACTTTAGTGAATGGTTTTCCTACCCTGAAGGTCTCAGGTGAGTGATGTCACGAGTTCCCACCTGCTTAAAATACATCTGTTGAACTTGATAGGAGTCTTAGGTCACACCCGTTTTTCCCTTGGAAGATGTATCACGTTTCCTGTTGTGTGTTACCAGACAGAAATCACCCCACCCACCCGTCCCACTAGAGTCCTGCTTTTGCTATGATATGGTCATAAATCACTTCATTTTCTTAAAGTTCAGTAATGTCACCAGGATATGTCTTCCTATTGCTTTTATTATATTTTCCTAGACATGTCATACATTTATGACATGCAATTCCAGATATTATTACCTGCTCAATTATTACTATCAGTTGGCAATAATAAGTTCTTTATCTCTGTATAACATTTTAGTTTTCTTTTTCCTAAGCTCTGACCACTTGTTTTAAAATAAAAAATAGAAGAGTTCTCTTTTACCTTAGAATCTCTTCTTTGTTACCTCTGCTCTGAGCTTTACCATTAGAGATCGTATTTTTTTAGACTCGAACTATGGACAATTACTTGTCTGAACTTTTTCCCTATTCCTATGAGAAGGCTTTTGGGGAACTTTTGTAATTATGGAGAGGTGCTGTGCTGGATTCTTGAAGATTATTACTCTCTGAATGGGGCTGGCTGTTTATTGAGTAATAGGCAAATGGGTAGGAGTAGGGGTCTGTCACATGACTGTTCATGGAATCGTATCACTCTCTTTGCCAGGGAACCTATCCACCTTCAGGTTTTGGGCTGTAGGAGGCTACTGTGGCTCCTGGCACACCCTAAAGGTCACAGCCTCCCTGGGCTGCGTCACAGCCATGTTTACCTCCATCATTCCTCTGGCACCCGTCTCACTCAGAGCTTCTCCCTGCCTTGTGAGTGGGTCTCTACAATGGATAAGCCACTTGAACCTGATTTCTCTTTCAGCTCCTCCTTCTCTGACATTCTGTGGCACCAAACTGGGGCTCTATGGGGACATTTCCTCAATTTCTGGTGGCAGAAATCCTTAGATGTCACATCCTTAGATTGTTAGGCAAACCTTTCAGTACTGTGATCATTTATTCTTTGGAAAGTATTTTCTACTGTTGGCACTCAAGAAGATACAGGTTTCCTTTCAGTACCTGTGGTTGTTTTCCTTCAGAGTTCATAGTATCTCACCTGTAAGCTCAAAGTCTGTGCCTTGGGCTTGTGGCCATTTCCTTCATTTCTTTGAAGATGGGCATGTCTGTCTGTTTGGCATTCCTTCTTGCTTACAATGACTTTTGAGGGAGACTTGAAAAGGGAAAATGTCCATTCATAACTATCTTTCATAGGAACAGCTAATTGGAAAAGACCTGCACTCAATTTCACTTTCACTTAAAAATGTCTATAATCCCAGTAAGTTTAGATGTTTCAGAGATGATAGATTTACTTGCTTGCTCAGCCTCAGAATAATATTTTGGCCAACTTCTTTTCTCCATTGTAATAACTTCCTGTTGCCCAAGTACCCAATGCCTCTGGCTCTGTGAAGAAACTTTCCTGATTTGGTCTAACAACATAGCAAGAAAATTTAACATGAAATATATAAAGCTTTTCTTGTTTTAAAATGCTTATTTAATCATGGGACTCTGAGTCTTGTGTTCCTAAGTGAGCCAAAAGGAACAGAACCAACTCACATGAAATACTGCAGAGTGTACGTGGCTTCAACTCCTTGCAGGCCCTCTGGTGGACTCCACTGTAGGATGTTCTTCATGTTTATGGATAAGAAGGTGACATTTGTAGGCTTAGGCAAACTACCCGAGACACAGGGAACTGCGCGTCCCGACGGCGCGGCCGCGAGCAGCCCCAGCAGCAGCGGCAGGGCCGGGAGGCCGCGCGCCGGAGCCCCTCTGGCCGCCGCCCTCCCTGGGGGTCGGGGAGCCCACATGCGCGGCGCGGCCCGGTTACATCTCAGCGCGCGGAGCAGCCTATCATGTATTTTTTAACCTGATTGAAAACTATTTTGTTCCCATGGGCCACTGTCACTGATAATTCCACAGTCTTTATATTTGCAGTCTCTACTAGAACTCTGTGAGTATATCTGCAATAAGGGGAAGTCCTCTGTTCTCGCTGATTTATTCATCTGCTTGATTTTAGGAAATGAAGATGCTCACAAGGTCACTAGCTTCCTGGAGTGTAAAAATCAAACACTGTGTAATTCTCCAAATGGAAATGGAAGCTGCTCTCATGCTAAGAAGGAAGTTGGAATGTGTCTTGTGTCTTAGAAAACTGCAAATTAACTAGCCATAAAGAAATAGAAAAATTAGGAAAATGGGATGAACAACTCCCTTGTCTTACTAAAAAATAAAGGCTGTGTTCCTTTTTCTCTCTTTTCTATAGTGACACATTTATTCATTGACAGTTTAGACAAGAGTTTATGTTTATATATTTAAAGGCATTATAATGAGAGCGACCATTTCTTCTTTAGTTCCGATGGGCCAAGAAAAATGACAAAAATAGAAGGAGAAGTGTTCCGTCTAGGTTGGGGTGGAAAGTTTAGGGGAATGCGAAGTGAGAGAGGAAGGGGGTCTAGAGGCATCTGTGGTGTGTGAGTGAGTTACGGAAAGGGCAGACTGGAGGGGAGTTCCTGCATTTTACTGTGGATTATGGAGTCTTGCCCCTGTGTTTTGCGGGTCTTGGTAGTCTTAATTTGCTTTTCAATCATTATGTTTTCCCTTGCTGTGCAGAAGCTTTTTACTTTGATGTAGTCCCACTTGTTTATTTTCACTTTTGTTCCCCTTGCCAGGGAACATACTGCCAATGTTTTCCTCTAGTTTTACGGCTTCACGCCTGACATTTAGGTCTTAATTCATTTTGAATTTATTTTTGTGCGTGGGAGGGGCTACCGTCATATCCAGGGCCCGGGCAGCAGAGAGGCAAGCAGCCATTCACTACCACACCTCGCCGGAAGGCCTGCAGCCTGCTGGGAGGGAGTTTCTGCCTCACCAGCAGGGGAAATCCAAGGAAATATGAGGGACAAAATTCGCACAGGTACAACAGTCTTTTCTCTTATATTATTAATAGAACAGAGGGCAGCAGTAAGGATCGTAAACAGAAACACAGCGATGAATGTCATTTGGGGAGCACTGGTCTGCCAAGTGAAGTATCCAGTGAGGCAGCCACAGCCCTTCCCTGGGACCTCGGTAGCCTCCAAGAGAAGTGTGGTACATTCCCTGGGACCTTCGTAGCCTCTTGAGATGCGCTGTCCCTTCCCAGGGTCCTCGGCAGCCTCCTGGAGAAGTGCTATCCCTCCACTGGGTCCTCCGTAGCCTCTTGAGAAGCTGTCTCTTCCTCGGTCCTGGGCAGCCTGCTGAGAAACTGTGCCTTACATGTGTGCTTGGCAGCCTCCTGAGAAGTGCTATCCCTTACCTGGGTCCTGGGCAGCCTGCTGAGGAACTGTGCCTTACCTGGGTCCTCGGCAGCCTCTTGAGAAGTGCTGTCCCTTCACTAGGTCCTGAGAAGCCTGCTGTGAAACTGTCCCTTACCTGTGTCCTGGGGAGCCTGCTGAGAAACTGTACCTTATCTGGGTCCTGGGCTGCCTGCTGAGAAACTGTGCCCCTTACCTTGGTCCTCGGCAGCCTGCTGTGAAATTATCCCTTACCTGTGTACTGGGCAGCCTGCTTAGAAACTGTTCCTTACCTGTGTACTGGGCAGCCTGCTGAGATACTTTACCTTAGCTGTGTCCTGGGCAGCCTACGGAGAAACTGTGCCTTTTTTGGGTACTGGTCAGCCTCCTGAGAAACTGTGCCTTACCTTGGTCTTGACAGCCTCCTGAGAAACTGTGCCTTACCTTGGTCTTGACAGCCTCCTGAGAAACTGTGCCTTACCTGTGTCATCGGCAGCCTCCTGAGAAACTGTGCCTTACCTGGGTCATCGGCAGCCTCCTGAGAAACTGTGCCTTATCTGCGTCCTGCGCAGCCGCCTGAGAAGTGCTATCCCTTCCCTGGGTCCTGCGCATCCTGCTGAGAGACTGTGCCTTACCTGAGACCTGGGCAGCCTGCTGATAAACTGCCTTATCTGGGTCCTCGGCAGCCTCCTGAGATATGCTATCCCTTCCCTCGGTCCTATACAACCTGCTGAGAGACTGTGCCTAACCTGGGTCCTCGGCAGGCTCCTGAGAAGTGCTATCCCTTACCTGGGTCCTGGGAAGTCAGCTGAGAAAGTGTGCCTAACCTGGGTCCTGGGCAGCCTGCTGAGAAACTGTACCTTACCCGTGTCCTGGGCAGCCTGCTAAGAAACTGTTCCTTACCTGGTACTTGGGGAACCTGCTGAGAAACGGTGCCTTACCTGGGTCCTCGGCAGTTGGCTGAGAAATTGTGCCTTACATGGGTCCTGGGCAGCCTCCTGAGAAGTGCTATCCCTTACGTGGGTCCTGGGAAACCTGCTGAGATACTGTGCCTTACCTGCGTCCTCGGCAGCCTTCTGAAAAGTGTCATCCCTTACCTGCGTCCTGGGAAACCTGCTGAGAAACTGTGCATTGCATGGGTCCTCGGCAGCCTCCTGAGAAGTGCTATCCCTTACCTGGGACCTGGGCAGCCTGCTGAGAAACTGTCCCTTCCCTGGGTCCTCGGCAGCCTCCTGAGAAGGGCTGTCCCTTCCCTGTGTCCTGGGCTGCCAGCTTAGAAACTGTCCCTTACCTGGGTCCTGGGCAGCCTCCTGTGAGACTGTACATTACCTTTGTACTGGGTAGCCTGCTGTGAAACTGTGCCTTACCAGTGTTCTGGGCAGCCTGGTGAGAAACTGTGCCTTACCTGGGTCCTGGGAAAGGTGCTGAGAAACTGTGCCTTACCTGAGTCCTCTGCAGTCTGCTGAGAAATTGTGCCTTACATGGGTCCTGGGCAGCCTGCTGAGAAACTGTGCCTTACCTATATCCTGGGAAGCCTGCTAAGAAACTGTGCCTTACCTGTGTCCTAGGCAGCCTGCTGTGAACCTGCCCCTTACCTGTGTCCTGGGCAGCCTTTTGAGAAACTGTGCCTTACCTGTGTCCTGGGCAGCTGGATGAGAAACTGTGCCTCACCTCATTCCTGTGCAGCCTGCTGTGAGACTGTACCTTACCTTTGTCCTGGGCAGCCTGTTATGAAACTGTCCCTTACCTGTGTTCTGGGCAGCCTGGTCAGAAACTGTGCCTTACCTGTGTCCTGGGCAGCCTGCTGAGAAACTGTTCCTTACCTGTATCCTGGGCAGCCTGCTGAGAAACTATGCCTTTCCTGGTTCCTGGGCAGCCTGCCGAGAAACTGTGCCTTACCTGAATCCTGGGAAGCCTGCTGAGAAACTGTACCTTAACTGGGTCCTGGGAAGCCTGCTGAGAAACTGTACCTTACCTGTGTCCTGGGCAGCCTACTGAGAAACGGTGCCTTACCTGGGTCCTCGGCAGTCTGCTGAGAAATTGTGCCTTACATGGGTCCTGGGCAGCCTCCTGAGAAGTGCTATCCCTTACCTTGGTCCTGGGCAGCCTGCTGAGAAATTGTCCCTTACCTGGGTCTTGGGAAGCCTGCTGAGATATTGTCCCTTACCTGGGTCCTGGGCTGCTGGCTTAGAAACTGTCCCTTACCTGGGTCCTGGGCAGCCTCCTGTGAGACTGTGCCTTACCTGTGTCCTAGGCAGCCTGCTGTGAACCTTCCCCTTACCTGTGTCCTGCGCAGACTGCTGTGAAACTGTGCCTTACCTGTGTCCTGACAGCCTGTTGAGAAACTGTACCTTACCTGGGTCCTGGGCAGTGTGCTGAGAAACTGTGCCTTACCTGGGTCCTGGGCAGCCTACTGAGAAACTGTGCCTTGCATGGTTCCTCGGCAGCCTCCTGAGAAGTGCTATCCCTTACCTGGGTCCTGGGAAACCTGCAGAGAAACTGTGCCTTACCTGGTTCCTCGGCAGCCTCCTGAGAAGCGCTGTCCCTTCCCTGGGTCCTGGGCAGTCTGCTGAGAAACTGTGACTTACCTGGGTCCTGGGCAGCCTCCTGAGAAACTCTTCCTTACCTGCGACCTGGGCAGCCTGCGAGAAACTGTCCCTTACCTGTGTCCTTGGCAGCCTCCTGAGAAGCGCTGTCCCTTCCCTGGGTCCTGGGCAGTCTGCTGAGAAACTGTGACTTACCTGGGTCCTGGGCAGCCTCCTGAGAAACTCTTCCTTACCTGCGACCTGGGCAGCCTGCGAGAAACTGTCCCTTACCTGTGTCCTTGGCAGCCTCCTGAGAAGAGCTGTCCCTTCCCTGGGTCCTAGGAAGCCTGCTGAGAAGCTGTGCCTTACCCGGTACCTGGGGAACCTGCTGAGAAATGGTGCCTTACCTGGGTCCTGGGCAGCCTGATGAGAAACTGTGCCTTACCTGTGCCTTCAGCAGCCTCCTGAGAACTGCTGTCCCTTCCCTGGGTCCTGGGGAGCCTGTTGAGAAACTGTGCCTTACCTGTGTCCTCGGCAGCCTCCTGAGAAGTGCAATCCCTTACCTGGGTCCTGGGGAACCTCCTGAGAAACTGTGCCTTACCTGGGTCTTCAGCACCCTCCTGAGAAGCGCTGTCCCTTCCTTGCGTCCTGGGTAGCCTGCTGAGAATCTGAGCCTTACCTGGGTCCTGGGCAGCCTCCCGAGAAGAGCTGTCCCTTCCCTTGGTCCTGGGCAGCCTGCTCAGAATCTGTGCCTTACCTGGTCCTAGGTAGCCTCCGGAGAAGTGCTGTCCCTTCTTTGGGTCCTGGGCAGCCTCCTGAGAAGCGCTATCCTTTTCCTGGATCCTGGGCAGCCTGCTGAGAAACTGTGCCTTACCTGGGTTCTCGGCAGTCTCCTGAGAAACTGTCCCTTACCTGGGCCCTGGGCAGGTTGATGAGAATCTGTGCCTTACCTGCGTCCTGGGCAGCCTCCTGAGAAGTGCTATCCCTTACGTGGGTCATGGGCAGCCTGCTGAGAAACTGTGCCTTACCTGGGTCCTGGGCAGCCTGCTGAAATACTTTACCTTAGCTGTGTCCTGGGCAGCCTCCTGAGAAACTGTGCCTTACCAGGGTCCTCGGCAGACTCCTGAGAAACTGTGCCTTACCTGCGTCCTGCGCAGCTGCCTGAGACGTGCCATCCCTTCCCTGGGTCCTGCGCATCGTGCTGAGAGACTGTGCCTTACCTGACACCTGGGAAGCCTGCTGATAAACTGTGACTTATCTGGGTCCTCGGCAGCCTCCTGAGAAGTGTTATCCATTACCTGGGTCCTGGGAAGATGGCTGAGAAACTCTGCCTTACCTGGGTCCTGGGCAGCCTTACAAGAAACTGTGCCTTACCTGGGTCCTGGGAAGACGGCTGAGAAACTGTGACTTACCTGGATCCTGGGCAGCCTTACGAGAATCTGTGCCTTACCTGGGTCCTGGGAAGCCTACTGAGAAACTGTGCCTTACATGGTTCCTCGGCAGCCTCCTGAAAAGCGCTGTCCCTTACCTGGTTCCTGGGAAACCTGCCGAGAAACTGTCCCTTACCTGTATCCTGGGAAGCCTGCTGAGAAACTATGCCTTTCCTGGTTCCGGGAAGCCTGCTGAGAAGCTGTACCTTACCTGGGTCCTGCTCATCCTTCTGAGAAACTGTACCTTACCTGCATACTGGGAAGCCTCCTGAGAAGTGCTATCCCTTCCCTGGGTCCTGCACCTCCTGCTGAGAGACTGTGCCTTACCTCGGTCCTGGTTAGCCTCCTGAGAAACTGTGCCTTACCTGCATCCTGGGTAGCCTCATGAGAAGAGCTATAACTTACCTAAGTCCTGGGCAGCCTGCTGAGAAACTGTGCCTTACCTGGTTCCTTGGCAGCCTCCTGAGAAGTGCTGTCCCTTCCCTGGGTCCTGGGTAGCCTGCTGAGAATCTGAGCTTTACCTGGGTCCTGGGCAGCCTTCTGAGAAGCGCTGTCCCTTCCGTTAATCCAGGGCAGTCTGCTGAGAAGCTGTCCCTTCACTGGGTCCTCTACCTCCGGAGGTGGGCGGTTCTGTTTGTGAAGCTCATAAAGGTATCGCAGGAGGATTATGACATCGATTCCAACTGTCACCCTGTCGTCACGGCCACCGGACTTCTGGCCGGCAGGTTGGTCGGGCGGGTTGTGGGAGTGCACGCGGGGTGACATAGTCCCCGAGGCCGCTGTAGGAATCGTCCTCAGCAGCTCAGTGGCCGGGCAGGTCAGCAGACCCAGGCACATGGACAGCACCCGTGAGCAGCGCGTGGGTAGAGGTGGGATCAGTTGCTGTACAAGCGGGTCCGGAGGCTTGCAGTTCCACTCCCACATACCCTCCGTGGCTGGTGGATCACAGACTGTCCCCCAAAGAGCCTTCCCAACGTGCTGTGTGCTGCAGCATAGGTGCATTAAACACACGTAAAATGTCCATGTGCTCACTTTTCACTGTCATAAGTGCATCATTTTGTGTTTCGCTGCATGTGCCCCCCAAATGCCGCGGGATGGTTGCACTAGTTATCCAATTAGCCTCCCAGCCTCAGGCTTGCTCTCGAAATAATCTTTCATTGTCTTGTCAGATGTGTGTGTGTCTGTGTAAAAGAATAACAGGAAGGAGATCCTTTGGTTTATTTCTCTCAGGGGAGGAGCGTGCATTTTATATGCATGGACTCGTGTACTGGTATGTGTCCTCAGAGAGGACCTGAGTGTGTGTATGGTGTCATTTCCAGTCTCTGGAAAATTCCATGGGCTTTGCTTTGGCTTGGCAAGCCAAGGTGCACTGAAATCCCAGGCCTCCGGAGCAGGGCTGGTGAATTAGAAAGGACAGACTATTACTCCCACCAGGGCTGTGTTGTAGGCAGGCTGGGGTTGCAAGTGGCACACTCCTCATGCCCCAAGAACAGACAGACAAATAATAACGACAGGCAGTGACAAAACAGCCAGGTGAAGTGATGATAATTAATACTCAACTACCCGTGTGAGGTGGGTAGTATTTATCACTTGTGTACAGAAGAAGAAACTGAGGCACCTGAAAGGATAAAGAACCTTTGGGATCTTGTGGGTTGTGAGGGGTGATGCCCAGATTCAGGTCTGCACAAGGAGGCATGGTGGCCCTTTAAGTGCAGGAGCTGGGAGTTGCATACAGCCACAGGCTCTGCCGGTAATATGCAGAGCAGGAAGCAACGTTAAAACGTGGTCCATGTTAGAAAAAGTCCTTTCAGTCTATTGTATCGCTAAAGATCAGTTAAAAATATAAATACATTAAAGAGACTTCTGTATCTTTGAGGAAAAATAATGTGTATTAGTATCTGAAAGACACCAACTGGATTACTATGCTTTTAGATAGTGACTGCAATAGAGGAAGTGTGGACTTGATAATATGGGTGAATGTTGAAACCAGTGTTGCTTATGTGAAATCATGATAAGATTGTATATCAATGATACTTTAATTAAAAAAAGAAGAAAAACAGCAATTGGAATAAGCCCTGATCTAGTCACATTAAGATATGAACTTGACCAAAAGGCTTTGAAATTGACAATGATATAATGATATATGGATATTTGAAATTGACAATGATATATGTACCAGAAAACAGAGTACATATCAGCACATTTATATGTGAATTTATACAGATTGGTTGAAATGAAGTATGTTAGGCATTGCTCGCCTATTTTCCAAGCAATGTTAAAAACATTAACAAGATGATTTTGAAGTTCCAAGCTGAACCTGAAAACACCACTGTTAAGTTTGTACTGTTGAGCAGCATCCTGATGTGCTGTTGGAGGAGAGGATTCCAAAGGACACTCTGCCTGAAATACCCAGCCAAGTACTCTGCGGACCTCCTCAACACAGCTTTGGAAAAGGTATTGTTATGGAGAAAACTGGAAAACCTGGACTGGATCGCTGGTAGAAGACCCCAACGGCACTTGGAGGTCTTGGAGTGTTGAGGTTTTATTTTTCCACTGGCGGGCTCAGAGGGAAGTAATCTCCCAAGGTCCGAGCCCTAAACAAAGGCAAGGGGGGCAATATATATGTCTTTCTTATTCCATATCTGCAACATTTCTACGTGCACAGCAAGCAAGCAGGGGGAAAAGTGGATTGGGGGAGTGAGTGCCTGGTGGAGCAAGGAGTGAAGGAGAGGGGGTACCGGGAGATTTTTTTTCTGCTGACTTTGCTAAAGAAGAGAAGCAGAAGGGAGTCACCTGGACTAGATTGCTGGCCTTGTAAACATTTCCCTATCAGTATCAGAGCCTGCGCTCATTAGGAACAAATTACGAAAACAAATGAAATATTTTGATTTCAATTTAATTCAGCAAGTTTGTTGGGTAATGTCTGTGCTTACTACATAGTCTCAGTTTAAATATAGTTCTGCATTTGGGAGTCTCTGGGTCTCATTTATATAGCAACACCATTTAAGCTTCCATAATATAAGTTATTTCATACAGTTGCCTGAGATAATGGGGTGACGTTTTTACCAACCGAGTAGGCAAAGATCATATTTAGTCCTGGCAAGAGTGGGGGATAAAGTTGGTACTATCTTTCTGGAAAGCTGTTAGTTTGGATCGAGAGACTTTAAATGCTTTTTAATCCTAGTAATTTCACTTCTAGATTTATATAAGAAATAAAATTAGAGATGTGGATAGAGATTGGGATAGAAGTGTGTATACTGCAGTTTTTTTCTTCTAGCTCCTATCATTTTGTATCTGACCACTCTCCTCATTCTCTACTCTTTTTCAAGACCCCTTCTTCTTGGCTATGATTTCAGTTACCTTCTCTTTGTAGAAACCTGAAAGTTTCCTTTTCCTTGCAGAGTATAGCCAGCTGACTAACTGGCACTCTACTTGGATGTCTCAAGTTTAAATTCAGTAGCCCAAAATTGAACTCTTGTTTTTTCTACCTAGTCCTCTTCCAGGTTTCCTCTGAGAAAATGACATCACTCCTATACTAAAGACACTTCAATGACCTCTCATGCTCTGAAAATAAGGCTCTGCCATGGTAACTGTAGGGTGAAAATCAAATTCTAGAAATTAATATAACCAAGTTAGGTAAATTATCAAGCTTTACTTTTCCTTTTAATTTTAGTTTGTTGAACTTTACACTGAACTACTGGACATTCTAAACCACGTGGTAGTATATCTGATAACTGACTCTGTCCTTTCTTTAGCCCAACAGGCAATTTTTAACTTTCTTGCCAGTGAATCTTATTATGGGTAGTAATAGGTGATCCTTGAAAAAAAGAATTAAATTTCTGGAACAAAAAACGCAAAGCATATATTATGAATTTAATACCTGAGTTTTGTTGATTATTATCCTAAGTATTCTGTTGTGGATAGAAGATAATTTGGAAAAAATGTGGGACTGGATCAGAAACAAATGTATCTTCATATGTCCTCCTTACGTGATTCCTGAAGCATCATTCTTTTGGATTCACTTTTGCAAAGCATAGAACAAAATAGAAAAGTATTAGACAGAAAACCAACTCTATCCACTCTGCTCTAGGAGTGTACAACCTAATGAGGCTGATAGACATACAAACTTTGTACTGTGAAGGGCACCAGTGCTCCACAAGATTTTCAAGAGCGGCTCACATGAGATTCACCTGGGGAGCTCATAAAAGTTCAAATGCCTTGGACCTGTGGCAGAATCTCTGTGTTTGTGACCCAGGATGAGCAATTTTAAAGCTCCCAAGGCAATTTCAGGGGGCAGTCAAACTGGAGAATTATGAATCAACAGATCGAATTGTTAATGAATTTCATTCTTTTAAATGTGAGCCTGATTTTAAATCAAATGCACATTTTAATGTGGGAATCTCAGAAGTGGATTTGAGATTCTTTTATTACTGTTTCACCGGTTAAGAAGGGGAAGAATTAGGAACCAAGATGGTATGATTTTTTAGGCAAGGAGGCAATGTGTGAAAAGATTCCTAATTCATTGTGTTACTTCAAAACCCAATGTCTTAGATTGGGGGAAGGAAACAGCTGAGGAGACAAACTTGTTTCATGGCAGTCTCTGGAATCGTATCTGTCAGCATGGCTTGGAACCTGAGTGTTGAGAGAAGTCTTATCAAGGCCTGTCCTTTCCTGGGGAGGCACAAAAGGAGTTGATTTTAGAAGTAATCACTTTTTTTTTTTGCTCCAGATGATTTTCACTTATTCACATATTGAGGTTGATCTAACCCTTCTGATTAACTTATTTTCTTCCACTTGAAGATATCGAAGAGGTAGAACTAAAGCTATGCTGAGTTTTGAATGTGCACTTGGAGCTGTTTCTGAATGTCTTCTCTGATGACACCCTTCATCTTGCCAACCAGCACTTCTCTTAACATCTTAGTGGTCTCATCCTCTTTAGAAAGCCACCCCACTCATTCTGAGCTCAATAGTAGATATAGTTTTTCATGCTTCTGAAATATGACTGATTTTCAAAATCTCTCTGGAACAAGCCCTAACAAAGCAGAACTAGCCCCAAGGCATTTTCCAGTGAAGGCTGTCCCAGTCGTACCATTAAGTTGGATTTAGACAATTTTAACAAATCATTTTCTAGATGATAAATTACTAAAAGGTTTCAATTGGAGATTTTGAATTCCTCACTTTTATCAAATCCCATAAATTTTGTTGATCTCATTTTTTAGGAATGAATAACCTGTCTAAATTTATTAGACATCACATATTTAGAGGATTTTTAAAAAATGTGCTGAAGTTGTAATTTCAAGTAGTGAAATTCAACATTCTTTCCAATTAATGGCTTCCATAAATATTGTTCCTAGTATGTTGGTGGCAATGATATCCAGTGGAGATGTTATGAAACAGTAAAATGACAAGTGTCATGAATAAATAGAGAAGACTATTAGCAAAATTATTTTGGGCAATATTACAAAAACCTTCTTGGGCCTGACTACTGTTTGAAAGAATATTCACACCGGAAGGAACCCTGATTGTTGAATTGCAGGTCAGATTTAGAATTCCTGGCAACCTGACTTATGTTCTTAACAGCAATAGGGGTATTCTTCAGAGGTCATGTTTGCCTTTCATGATACTTCAAAAGGCTAAACTGTCACTCAAACATCCCTTTTTTAATGCCTTGGTTATACATTTATCATGAAGTTCCCTAACTATTTTTTGAATCTGTCTTTATTTTTAATTTAGACTACTGGTGCTGTATGGGAAACTTAAGATTTAAACACAGGCAGTCTGACTCCCCTTAACCAGAGCAGAATACAAAAGTCTAAAGCTTTTTAAATTAATGGCTTGAGAGACTAGAAGTATTATTAAGAAAATGAAAGGACTGGAGAGATGATCTAGCCTGGATTTGTCTTGGCAAACAGAGAAGGGGGAAATAATAAATTTAACTTTGGGCATGTTAGAATGACATGATGTCAGGATATACAAATATCGTCCTATGGACAACTAGACACCTGTGATGAGGGCAGAGCCTGCAGTGTGGGTATGGATCAGAGAATCTTAGACAAAGTAGGATATAGATGAGAAAGTATGATTTTTCCAAGGAAGTGAATGTATAGAGAGAAGAGCAGAGGAAATGTATTTATGATAAATACATAGTTAAGATGAAGGTAAAGGAAGGGAAACTGAAGTAAAATAAAAATAGTCATGAAGGTAGGAGGAGAATGGCAGTAGGCTAAGACTCCAGTTCAGAGAGAATTTCCCAGCAGATGAGCACCTGTAGAGAGGGTCAAGTCTTCAAAGAAACAGAGGAGAGTGATGAATGAGAAAAGATAAATTTGGGGAAACGTTGGTTATTGGTGACCACTACAAAGTAATATAAGTAATGAGTATAAATACGAGTAGATAGTCTAAATATTAAGGATAAATAGCAAAATATACTTTATTTTGTCTTATTTGTTTTTCAATCTTATTTTGTTTCACTTCTGGCATTTTATTGTTTGTGTTTGTTAGACAGCAAGAGTGAATTATTGCTTCTTCGGGCTTTTCTGGGTCAAACTCCAGAAATTGTGCGTAGAATTTGGCGTCAGCCAAGTTAAGAGAACCAGAGAATGTTAGCAAAGAGAAGGACCTCAGAAGTTCATCCTGGTTCATTACATCTCATTCCTGGGGAAATTGAGGTACCGAGTGGGTGAATGACTCCCACCAGAGAAGCTCCCTGAGGTGGGGCTGAATCTATGTTCCTGCTCTTTCTGATGTGTCTTGATGCAGCTTTGGAACAAAAAGTAGTCAGCTCAAAGCCAAACGCTCTCTTCTGACTTCCATATCTTCTTTTGCACCTGTGTCACATCATGGAGGGAGACCCTAGACCAATTGAAGAGATTTTTAAAAATACTCCCTTGTTGAATCAGACATTAAGCTATGCCCGGTTTGTTGGGTTAATGCTTTCAGTGCCTCAATGTCTCTTTAATATTTAATAAGAGAATATTTAGAATCAGTTGTGTCAAATCAAATACATACCCTCTGGAAATGGATATCTACTTAAAGATTTTAAAATTATGACACATAACTTGTAGCATCTGACTATAATAAAAATAGTAGTGGTTGCAATGTTAAGAATGAATTTCTGTGTAATTTGGGGTAGTTTAGCATCTCACCAGAACTGTGATCTTTCTGCCTATGCTGCCTGTCCTTCTGGCTGTTAATGCCAAGAGATGTACTCATAAGCCGAGAGATTTGTCCTTACATGGTTAGGAATGTAAACTGACTGAAAAAGCATGTCAGGGTATCCAGGAATCCATAGGAAGTATGTGTCATTGTTTTGAGAGGGAACTGGGAGTTAGTTTATAATATAAAAGAATGTACGTGCCATTTCAAACTACTAAACTCCTGGGCCAGTGAGGCTTTGGCACTGTACTGGATAGGGGACCTATGTAAGTGTAATCATAGTCGTGAGCTTCCTTTAGCTTCTGCGCCTTTGGACGGGTCCATTCTCAGTGGCATGGGGAGATTGAGGCAACTTGTCCAACTTCACGGAGGACATTAGTAAATACGCAGAAAGAACTTCTGTTTTATGGTTTAAACTTAGACGAAAGCTTGCTTCTTAAGAAAACAAAGCAAGCAAAACAAAACCCCAAAACACGTTAAGTATTTTGACACCATTTAATCTTTCAGCTCTACGAGAGTCATTTCCATTTAGCAGTAGCTCCCCAAAACTTGAATCTTCACAAGAAAGCCATACAGCATTTAACAAATGCTGCAAAGATTGCTTCCATACCCAAGGTAAGCCTGGGGAACTATTGCTTAGAAATTTCAAAAATGTGAAAATTATAGGAGTATAATGTGCTGGTTTTGTCATAGCATGTTTATTTGAAGGTGACTGACAGCCATGCCTTACCAGCAACATTACATGATGTCATGTAAAATACATGAAATACTCTAGCCCAGAATACACAACACAATGCTTGGATCATATCAGGCAATAACATAAACACTTTTAGCTGAATATTTTAGGCTGCTTCATGGTTTTGTAAAAGTAAATATTTTTCCATTTGTAGAGGGCATACTCAACTCTGTGTTGAGTTTGGAAAATAAAGAAATGTACAAATGCCACCACTATAGCCTCTCTGCATTTCCTAAAGTGATGTCATTTGTAAATATGTAAATGAGAGACTTGTTAAGAACAGAATTTTTTCTTTTACGTTAAATTTGCATCTAATATCACAAGTGTAAGGAGAAATTAACCTGTTCTTCAATATCATTTAACTGACATTGGTATTATTATTAGTATTAATATTAAACTTTCTCCCTGAGCACCCACCATCAGTCAGGCAAAGTGCTAAGCACTGCACATACATGATCTCAGTCTTCACAAGAAACCTAGGAAACTGGCACTATCCTTAGTAACTTTACACAGATGGGTTAGTGGAAGCAGGGCATGATTATATAATGTGCCCAAAAGGTAAAGTGGCTGGTAATGAGGGCACCAAGAGTCAAAGCCTCCTCTAATATTATTACACTATCAAAAATATATGACAGAAAAGGAAGGCTAGGCAGAAACCTCCTCCCACATGCACACCAAGAAAGCGACTACAGCAAATACAACTAAGCCTGAAAATGAGCTGAAGACTGCAGAACAGACCACCTACACCTGGGGAAGAAGAGAAGACCACAGAGAGAAGGCTAAAGGGGTAAAGCTGCTATTGAGTGGGACCCAAATCCTTCCCCCTCCCTAGCCCACAGGCAGGAGGAAGAGGAACACAGTGTGGCAGGGAGAGGCACCCAGGAAATCTGCACACCTGGCCCTGGAGATCTGCTCTGGGAGCATGAGTCCATACTGCATTGGGTTCTGGTGATTAGTGGGGTTGGATAGCAGGGACAGTTGGAACCCTCCGGGAGGCTGAGACTCCTGCCACTTGTGGAGGACAGGCACACTCCACAGGTCCCGCTGAGACCCAAAGCAGAGGAGGAGGTTTGCGAGATTTGTGAGCAGTGGGAAGGGTGCCAGAAGGGTGAGGACTGTACAGAGCTCTCTCCATAGGAGAAAAGGCAGGTGGACGATATCTCCCCAGGCTTCCCTCAGTTGGGCACTCTCAGGAGCCTCAGACACACCATCCCCCTCACTGGTGGCTCAGCCCCAGGGTGCTTCCCTGCACACCTCCAGTGTGCCAGCCCATTGGGCCCAGCAGTGTCAGACATTGCTGCCTGGCAGGCAGAGGGAGAATTTCCCAGCGTTTTCAGCCCTGTGTCAGCCCAACTGGGGAGGTATCTGTAGGAGCCAGCCTCAAGCATTCCTTCCTCCCTGCTGGTGGCCAAACCTGGTACTGGTGCCTCACTGCGACCAGGGGGCTCCCATAAGACTTGCTGTAGCTGCTGCATGCTTGCCCCAGAGCCATGCATCTGCACCACCCACCCCATTAACCCTGCAGCCCGGCTGCAGAGAAGGCAGAGGGAGGCTGAGCCCACAACGACCCCAGCAGAAGATGCAGCTCTGATCACAAAGGGCTAGCTGAGGGAAACTGCCTGCTGCAGTGGACAGACCGCTGCCAGCTGAGCGAGAGAAAGGTGGTCCCATCCATAGACCACCAACAGCAATGGGATCCACCACAAAGAACCAGGCACTGAAGAGTAAAGAGCTTCCACTTAAAGTCTGAATTGGTGGGATCTGGTGGGGAAAGTCTAGGTCATGTACCTCTGGCTTTAGCTTCGAGGAAAGCAGGGGCAGCTTCTTTGAAGGGAGATGGGAATTCCCTGAACAAAGGGAAAGTTGTCAGATACCAAAAAGCCCATAGGAAAGACTAATGTCCTGGAGAGTTCTGAGATATTTTAAAAATAAACTTCTGGATTCAGTTGGATAGTATTTTTGTGATTTTTACATCAATAATGTCTTTTTCAGCTATTCTTATTTGCTTTTGATATAAAGTTAGGCTATTCTTATTGAATGATATGGGAAGAAAATTACCTGCTTGGTAATTATAGGTTGGTGAAACTTATAGAACCATCTGGGACTAGAACCTGTTTTTAGGATAGAGCTTTGACATATTAGGTTATATGTGAGTATTGATATATTCACTCTTTTTCCCTCTCTGTTTCAGTTTGATAATTTACATTTTAAAGAGACAATAATTTCATCTATATTTTCAAATGAATTGGTGTTAGAAAGTTTAGTATTCTTTTATAGTTTAAACAATCTCTGTGTTTGTAGATATAATTCTTTTTCTCATTATAGATGGTGTTTATTTCTTCTCTCTTATTTTTAGTATTCAAAGCTGTTATCTATTTTATGGGACTTCTCAAAGTGCTATCTTTTGGTTTTATTGACCAACTTTACTCCTTTCTATTTTCTAGTTCATTTTTAAAAATTTAATCTTTATAAATTTCTTTTTCTTCTTCTCTGGAGATATTATTGTTTTTCTAGCTATTTGATCTGAGCAATTAGCATATTTATTTTTTCCTAAAATTATAAATTATATCAAGCAAACAGAAAAGTATAGCAGAGGACATGTCTATATTCCCCACAGAAATTTGGCAAGTCTTAATAGTTTGTCAAATTTGCTTCAGATTGTTTTTTTAAGAAACAAAATATTTCTTTTTGTATCCTTATGAATTCCTCACCAGTGATAGCTACTATCCTAAACTTTGTATTCATTATGCTTTTGTTTACTACATTTATAGGTAGCCACAAGCAACATAGAGCTTATATAAAATTTTTAAAGTCAAATATTTGGTAAATTGCCTTTGCTTCTGCTGAGCATATTGTGTTTAAGATTTATCTCTGAAAATACATGTAGCACCAGTTTATAAATTTTAGCTACTCGACAACTCCCTTTGATGAATGAGTCACAGTGTATTTATACAATATCACGTTGATGAGTCTGCGAAAAAAAAAGCTTTATCTGTGATGATACTAAAAGGAGTAAAAGACTGTAGAACGAGATCTGAGGGTTCAGACATTGCAACGAGAGTGCAGCCGAACTTAAATTGGCATAATGTTTGAAATGGACTATCATCTTTGCCATTAAAACGTTTTGACCAGGTTTATTCAGAATATTTTTATGGAAATATTTCCAAATGGAAATCACTTAGATACTGTGATTAAGCATTTCATATTAAAACTTGGTTTTCGTTCAACAGTCACAAATTTTGTAAAGCCTTTTCTTTTTTTCCAGTTTTAAATTAGGAAAACAAAAATAGTTTTTAAAGAAGTTGTCTTTCTGAGGTTAGGGATGACTTCAAGTCGTACTAGTGAGTCCACTCAACATTTGTTCTTTTCAGAACGAGATGATTCTTCATCTGCTTTCTTAGATGATCCTTCTTTCTCTCTCCTTCATCTGTCACACTATACCTTAACTGAATGCAGAGCAGAACTAGAATATGGAATGTCTTGATGTTCTGTGTTCTAAATTTTAATGTGCAGTATTTATTTCTTCGTTAGTATAAAAATTGCTTTTTGATGGATTTTTATTTTGGTCAGAAACCTCAATTTAAAAATGAAGGAGGAGGGGGTCACCTCATCTGATTTTGTCATTTGAAACTACAGAAAAGCCCTTGAAATGGGCAGCTTTCTGTATTGTTTCCCAGAAGCTTCGCTCTCCAGGGCTGACCTGCGCTGTTTGGTCTGTCTACATCATGGTGACAAATCTCTCCTTAAAAGCATTCTGCAATGTTTCCAGGTCAAAATTTTCTACATATACTTTTTTAAATGTCTCAAAACAACTATTTATCCTTAGGCATTTTATTTAAGAAATATATATGATTATTAAAATTGGATTATCTTTTTCTGACCTTAGGCATGTTATTACAGAGTTTCAAGGGCCAATTATATGTTGCTAAAACTGTGTAAGACTGAGACAAAAGGGTTGACACATGAAGAATAAGACGGAGTGATAACATTTTGAAATGTTTTATCAAACTATATTTTAAATTTGAGGACAAAACTTAAGAAAGTTAGGCTCTGATGGAGAGTATCAAAGAATTTGAAGCGAATGACTGTCGTTCATAAATGTTCCTCCGAGGAGATGCCACCAGGTGAGGAGTGAGCAAAGGTGGGTTTCTCTTTAGTGCCTTCCTTCTTAGCATCGTGGCTAGACTTGAGAAAACTCAGGAAAGTAGCCTGAAGTTCCTACTCACTTCTTTGTGACTTAATCACAGTCGAAAGAAAACTGCTGAAGCTTCTTGTGGCATTCACCGTTTATTTATTTCGTTAAGAAAAATATGTTAAGTATGTACGCTGTTAGGGGCTGTGCTATTTTCCAGGTATACACTGGTGAATTGGTTAGATATAGTCCATACCCACAAAGGGACCTCCTGTCTAAGCCATTCATTTGTTTGGGTACACTAGGTGGTATTTTTTAAACCTGTACTTTCTAGATTGGAGCCTTTGAGTGCTTTAATTCTCTATTAACGACCTGAAACCTTCATTTGTCTTTCACTTAAAGAATGAAAGTGTCCTCTGTCTTCTTTCATGCCTTTTCAGAGAGGGGCCCAGTGAGCAGGACCTAGTTAATAGCAGTAAGAGAGAGCCCTCTGGGAAGGCCCAGAACACAGCATCAGGCAGCACTGCAGGACAGATGTGTGCTGTGGTGCTGAGACCCTCATCTAGTGGGTGCCTGATAAAAACAGCAAATGCTTGCATCGCACGTCATATGTTCCAGATGTAAATCACACCATGCTTGTATGAATTTGTTCACTCCACACCATACCACCATGAGACAGATACCAGAGTTTGCCTTCCTATTTTAATTCAGGAACCAAACAGAGTCAAATTTTATGGGAGCCTCTCTTATTAACCCACTTTGGAGATGAGGAAACTGAAGCATGTAGGGGTTAGCGAACTGCCCAAGGTCCCATGGTTGGAAAATTCAAGGTTCAAATCCTGGTAGTCTGACTCAAGAATCTGTGCTGTTAACCACTGCATTACACAGTCTCTCCTTCTTCAAAATACATATTATCATAGTAAGTTTTCAAATAACTGGAAAACTTCTGTATCCAAGACAACCTTCTGTTGGTTGAGGGCAGGCCTGAGCATAGCTCCAGCTTCAGGGAGAGCCTCCGTGCAGGGCTGATGCTCTAACAGCCTCTCCAACAACATGTATCTCTCTACCACTGTGTATTTCTGTCAATGCATGTAGCCATATTACAGTAAAAGTATTCACTCACGTGTCCTCATCCCCACCAGAGAGAACCCCAACCTATGCAGCCTGCAACTCACATAGTCTCATACTTCTGTCTCTTGGTGATCTCCTCCCATCTGATCTGGATGTGGTTCCTTGGGAAATGTCCCTTCGTCCCTCCAGAAACTTTATGGAACCCCAGCTTGTGATGGTTAATCTTCTTAAAATCCCCAAGACAAGCAGGTGTGCCGATTTTTCTCCATTGTTTCTTATGTGGACATAGTATCTCCATACGATGAGGAGCTGGAGAATTTTGAGAGAAGTCTCACTGCTTGGTAGAGACTGTGAGTCAGGTACCCTAACATGCATTATCCCCGTGTGACTTGTAATAAAGCCCCCAGATTATGACTGGGCACATGGCTGTCTCGAATCAGGACTAAATCCCACAGCCTTTCTTTCAGTTAGGTACGGCTATGTGGCTAGGTTCTAGCCAACGAGATGTAAGTGGAAGCATTATGTGCAACCTTTGCAAGTTTCCTTAAAGAGATGGAGTATGCCTTTCCTTACATTTCTTCCTTCCTGCTGACCGCGGTGCAAACAGGTAGTTGGAGCTTGAGCAGCCACCTTGGATCTGTGTCCTGACTGTGACAGAGCAGTAAGAGGAGACTGGAGATCATGCAGCCACCATTCAGCCCTGGATAGTTTATCTCCAGGTTTTATGAGAGAAACAGATAAAATTCTAAGAATTTAAAGTCACTGTTATCTTACATTCATCTCTCTCATGGTTAAACCTAGTTCTAACTAATACTGATACAAGTCAGATCTACTCTCTACCCCTATCATGGTGGCGGTACTCGCCCATATATCTTTCCTCATTCCCCTTTTCTGCCAACCAGCATTATTCCTTAGAGAACAAGTAAACTTCTCACCACAGTCCACTTATCCTGCCTCTCAGATTGGCCATGCTTGAGAGCTGGCTGATGCCTTAGGGAGTACATGGGAATTTTGAATAGGATAATGAGATTCTCTAATTAGTAAGGAAGATTTGATATTGTCTCGTGACTGTCTGTATTTGGAGAAGGCAGAGGTGAGGAGGTGGGGGGACTTTGTGACTCCTTCGTGTTTAGGGTTATATTTTTGTTGTGACAATCGTTGTGTGAATAGGTATCCTGTGGGCAAAATCATGGTCATGCCTTGTCCCTCATCCTTACTGAGTGTTCTGGCTGATGGTCCCTTGTGTTCAGTGTTTACATGTGGGTTCACGCTCTGCAGTGTCGACCAGATTTTTGATCTCTTAGATTTCTTATTTCTTCCTTTTACTGGTTTCTTCTGCAGCGGTCCTCAAGGTGGTACCCATGTACACCTGAGGCATTGCTTTGAAGTTGAGGGGAACCTATGAAATCTTCCTACATTGCGTATGGACTTTAGCAGACATACATGGGTGCATTTCTTTCTTTTTATCCAGGGGAAAGACGCCTACATTTCATCAAATTCTCAAAGGGATTTCAAACTATGAGAGGCTAAAGATTTTCTATATATTAAATCTTGATTGAGTCAAGAAAAATAGAGAGTTGCAAACATGTGCCATATTATTTGACATTATATAGCCTGCATTTATTAAATTGCTTTTGTATATATTCAAAATGATCACCATAATAAATACGGTTAACATCCACACTGCACAGAGTTACAATATTTATCTTACAGTGAAAAATTTTAAGACCTATTCTCTTAACAGTTTTCAATGATACAATGCAGTATTACTAACTATAGTTATCATATTGTATATTACACCCCCAGGACTTATTTATTGTGTAACTGGAAGTTAGTATTTTTTGACCAAATTCACCCATATCACCCACCAAAACCCCTTCCTCTGGCAACCACCAATCTGTTCTCTGTATCCTTGAGTTTGATTTTTTTGTTTGCTTTTGGTTTTGTTTTGTGTTAGATTTTACATTAAGTGAGTTCATATGGTATTTCTCTGACTTATTTTACTTAGCATAATGCCCTCAGGGTTGTTGCTAATAGCAAGCTTTCCATTTTTTATGTCTGAATAATATTCTATTATACACACACATACATACACACATCTTCTTCGTTCATTCATCATTGATGACACTTAGATTCCTATTATAAATAACAACACTTGGAGACTTGGCTATTGTAAATAATGCTACAATGAACATGGGGGATACAGATATCTTTTCAAGTTAGCATTTTTGTTTCTTTCAGATAAATGCCCAGAAGTGGAATTGCTAAATCATATGGTAATTCTTAGTCTTTTAAGAAAACTTAATATTTATTTCCACCATGACTACACCAGTTTACTTCTCCACCTTTTTCTCTCCATCCTTGCCAGTATTTGTTACCTCTTATCTTTTTAAATAGACAATCAGACAGCTGTGAAGTGATATCTCGTTGTGATTTTGATTTGCATTTCCCTGACGATTAGTGATGTTGAATACCTTGTCATGTACCTGTTGGCCACCTGTATGACTTCTTTGGAAAAATATCTATTCAGAACCTCTGACCATTTTTTAATTGGATTGTTTGGTTTCTTTGCTATTGAGTTGTATGAGTTCTTTATATATTTTAGATATAAACCCCTTATCAGGTATCTGATTTGCAGCTATTTTCTCTCTTTGGTAGATTGCCTTTTCATTTTCTTGATGGTTTTCTTTGTTGTGCCGAAGGTTTTTTGTTTGATGAAGTCCCATTGTTTATTTTTGCTTTTGGTGTCAAATCCAGTAAAATCACTGCCACGACCAGTGCCAAACAGATTTCCATGTGTTTTCTTCTAGGAGTTTTTTGATTCCAGGTCTTACATTCAAGTCTTATTCCATTTTGAGTCAATTTCTGTGTATGGTGTAAGATAGGGATCCAGTTTCATTCTTTTGCATGTAGCTGTCCAGTTTTCCTGTGTCATAAATTAGTTGACCATCTTTGCATGGGTTTAGTTTTGGCTCTCTGTTCTGTTTCATTGATCCTTGTCTCTGTTTTTATGTCAATATATATGGTTTTGTTTACTACAAGCTACAGTAATATAGCTTGAAATTAGAAAGCATGATTCCTCCAGCTTTGTTCTTTCTCAAGATTTCTTCAGCTTGGTAACTCCTCTATTAAATTTCTCTTATTTTTACTGCAAGAAACTAACCAAAACTTATGGCCTAACTCTAGCTTAACTAAAATATTGTTTTATTTTTCCCAACACAATTTTATAATCAAATCATTGATAATGTCTTATGTGTATATTAAATAAATTGCCTTAAATTCTTTTTTAGAAGGACATATAATAAAAAGTATATAATCATGCCTTATTTAAAGGACTCATGATTAATTTCCTGTGTCAGACTCTAATGTTGTGCTAAGGGTTGCATTACCATCTATGCCCAGCTTATTAAATTTAACTCTCCCATTCATCTTCAGGCTTGGTAAAAGCAATTTTGATCCCAGATGATATGAGTCTGAAATTATCTGTGGTCTCTTAATGAGTAGGGGATTCTGAAATTTAGGATGGAGGTTAAATGGTTGAAAAGATCAGAGAGAGAGCCTATGAAGGTGACATAGATTTTAAAGGAGGAAGTGATATCTCTTTACAGACAGAAGGGATGGAGGTAAAGGCAGATATTGTAATGTGGATAGAAGATGAGATAAAGGAATAAACACGTGACGGCTCAATATTTCAGGAATGAAAGAAGGGGAAGATTTTAAGTAATTTGCATGAAAAAGGGAGGGACAAGAGTTAGTTCTATATGAACAGCCTCACTCAGGTGAAAGGAAGGAGTCAGTAGAAGAGCGACAAAAATCAGTGCGGAGGTCAGTTCAGTAGTTCATCGCACTTCAATGAGCATCACCATGATAAGATTCTGTATAAGCACAGGGTCAGAGAACACACAGTCCCTTCCTTGTGGCTGTCATACTCAATGGAAAGCTGTCACCAGGGCCAAGGTGAAAGCAGGTGAAGGTGAAGCACGAGCTTGTTGGATTTAGGAGGAGAGGAAGTTGAGTTGGGGGCTGTGAAGATTCAGGTTTACTGATGACTTCATGGAAGTATTCAGGGGAACACTGGTCCTGGTGGACATGCTGTCTAGACTAGGAGAGGAGATCTGTAGGCTGAGGGAAAGCACTGCTCCTGTGTGGAACAAGTAGAATAGGTGTCCAGAAAGGCAGTGCCACTTTTAAGGAGGCCATTAGGTTAGAGTTTTTTTAAGTGATAAGAGGTCCCATGGTTAAGGCCTGATAGTGGGTCACTGAGGTAGTGGAGGGACATGGATGAGCAAGAAGTGTTATGAAGATGTAATAAGGGATCACACATGTCATAATATGATTGGAACAAAGAGGGAGTATACAGGGGTTGTGGACAGTTGCCTCCCCACAAATCTGAGAGAGACCAAAGCATATAAGGTTCTGCTCACCGTGGAAAGTCTCAAAGTCCAGGAATACTGAGTCTAAAATCATCTCCATTCATATTGGTTTCTCTTTTTAAGACACTTAGTAGTTTCTGAGCTGCCTTGCCATTAAGATCCATTACCTTTTCTTAGCTCTCCTTTTCTTTGGCCTGTTGTCTACCTCAGGGAAGACTTCAGCAGTAGGAAGGGAAGGGTTGATGCAAACAAGAAGGCTATATAAAATGACACAACAATCATTCTTTGGCAATGGTACTTCCTAGGTGCTTGATGAATGTTTTAAATGAATGAATTATTATTTCTCTGGAAATTATCCACTTGTATATTCCTTCATCTCATCTTCTATCTACATTAGACTATCTTTGCCTTTACATCTATCCTGTATTTTTTTTTGTTCCTAAACAGATATCACTTCCTCCTTCAAAAGAATAGAATAGAATTTGGAGAGAACAGGGGTAATTTGCAAAGAAGAGAATAGAATAGAATTTGGAGAATTCCAGGATTCCCTTTCTATTTCATAATAAATTTCTCATCTCACTATAAGGTAGAATCTTCTTTTCCCAGAAGAGGAGCTCAGAGGTTATCTCATCTGCCCCTTAATTTTACAAAATGGTGTTGAGACCTTGAGTCCAAGTCCTCTGACTCCCAGTAATTGTATCATGCAAGTTATATTTTCACTCTCATGTTTCTCTGCCTATTATAAGGAAGATACAAGAAGCATCCATTTCATAGTTCTATTGTGAGCCTGAAATATGTTCATCCATGTAAAGGGCTTTTAAAAAGTATTTGATAAATAATAAGTGATCAAGAAATGTTAACTCTTACTATTGTCATTTTACAATTTTTACCTCTTCTCTAGTTTATTTGTCCCCCTTAGTAATTTTTCCTTTCAGTTCAGAATATCCTCAATCAGGATAAGCCTCCAGAAAAGCTCTGAAGTTGCTGGAGTTTATCTTTAGAGCTTTAGGTGTCTATGAAGGGGTAAGGGCCTGCTAGGCTTAACAGTGGAAAGGAAGGGATGGAGGAGAGAGAGAATATCAGGAAGATGAAAGTGTGGATGATGTGAAGGTGAGAAGAGGGAAGAAGAGTCAGACGGCATCTGGGGTTTGGCTGAGGGATTTAGAAAGTTTTGGGGCCATTCATAGAAATGTGAGTGGAGGGAAAGGGACTGGTTTGTGGATGAAACCACTTTAAATGATTTTAGAAATATTACTTGGAAGTGACACTAAGACATGCAAGTGGAAATAATCTAGTAGATAGACAAGTCGGGATATGAAAGTAGGAGAAAGCTTGTGGCTGAAGATAAACATGGTGGAACCTTCCAAGAAGTGTGACAGCTGAAGTTTTGTGACTCGATTCCTACTTCAAGGGCACCCGTCCCTGTCGCCTTTCCCCTTCTCTCAGGCGTTCATGTTCTGGGCCTGGAGACGACAGGCGCGGTGCATCAGTGGAGGACAAAGACAACACAGAAAACCACCCATCTCTTTCCTTTCCCTCCTGCTTACTCTTCTCTCCCCTTTGCTCTCTCTCTACATATATTTCCTGTTCAGGAAAATAAAGGAAGTTTGCAAATCCCACATGATAAGTTTTTTAAAGCTAAATAATTAGAAGATTCAGGCAGAGGAAAATCAGCTTAGAAAAAATGATCTGGAACAGTGGTGCTAGTGTGTTCCAAAGTGACCCCTGGGGGAGGCAGCCCACAGGGGAGGGCAGACGGGAGTCCTTGGAGTTCAGGGAGGAGGGCACTGGTCTAGGCCCCTCCCGAGAAGCTGCACTCACACCTCATGAGCCTGTTTTCCTCACCTGCCCCGAGTGGCAGGATATCCAGCGCGGCATGATCTTCTAGAAAGGTCAGCACTGGCCTTTCTCCTAGAATTGTTCAATAACGCTGGGCGTATGCGGGCCACAGGGAGGTCAGTCCATCTTCTACACCAAGACAGAAGCACCTGAACTTCCTGTCAGTTCCTTCTATCTTGTATTTTTTAGCCTCATTGAAAACGATTTTGTTCCCATGGGCCACTGTCACTGATAATTCCACAGTCTTTATATTTGCAGTCTCTACAAGAACTCTGTGAGTATATCTGCAAAAAGGGGATGTCCTCTGTTCTCACTGATTTTTTTATCTGCTTGATTTTAGGAAATGAAGATGTTCACAAGGTCACTAGCTTCCTGGAGTGTAAAAATCAAACACTGTGTAATTCTCCAAATGGAAATGGAAGCTGTCTCATGCTAACAAGAAGTTGATATATGTGTCTTGTATCTTAGAAAACTGCAAATTAACTAGCCATAAAGAAATAGAAAAATTAGGAAAATGGTACAAACAACTCCCTTGTCTTATTAAAAAATAAAGGCTATGTTCCTTTTTCTCTCTTTTCTATAGTGACACATTTATTCATTGACAGTTTAGACAAGAGTTTATGTTTATATATTTAAAGGAATTATAATGAGAAACACCATTTCTTCTTTAGTTCCGATAGGCCAAAAAAAATGACAAAAATAACAGGAGAACTGTCTAGAGGCATCTGTGGTGAGTGAGTGAGTTACGGGAAGGGCAGACTGGAGGGGAGTTCCTGCATTTTACTGTGGATTATGGAGTCTTGCCCCTGTGTTTTGCGGGTCTTGATATTCTTAATTTGCTTTTCAATGATTATGTTTTCCCTTGCTGTGCAGAAGCTTTTTACTTTGATGTAGTCCCACTTGTTTATTTTCACTTTTATTTCCCTTGCCAGGGAACATACTGCCAATGTTTTCCTCTAGTTTTACGGCTTCACGCCTGACATTTAGGTCTTAATTCATTTTGAATTTATTTTTGTGCGTGGGAGGGGCTACCGTCATATCCAGGGCCCGGGCAGCAGAGAGGCAAGCAGCCATTCACTACCACACCTCGCCGGAAGGCCCGCAGCCTGCTGGGAGGGAGTTTCTGCCTCACCAGCAGGGGAAATCCAAGGAAATATGAGGGACAAAATTCGCACAGGTACAACAATCTTTTCTCTTATATTATTAGTAGAACAGAGTGCAGCAGTAAGGTTCGTAAACAGAAACACAGGGATGAATGTCATTTGGGGAGCACTGGTCAGCCAAGTGAAGTATCCAGTGAGGCAGCCACAGCCCTTCCCTGGGATCTCGGTAGCCTCCAAGGAAGTGTGTACATTCCCTGGGACCTTCGTAGCCTCTTGAGAAGTGCTGTCCCTTCCCAGGGTCCTTGGCAGCCTCCTGGAGAAGTGCTATCCCTCCACTGGGTCCTCCATAGCCTCTCGAGTACTCTGTGTTCCTCGGTCCTGGGCAGCCTGCTGAGAAGTGCTCTCCCTTACCTCTGTCCTGGGCAACCTGATAAGAAACTGTGCCTTACATGTGTCCTGGGCAGCCTGCTGTGACACTGTCCTTTACCTCTGTCCTGGGCAGCCTGATGAGAAACTGTCCCTTACCTGGGTCCGGGGAAATCTGCTGAGAAACTGTACCTTACCTGGGTCATCGGCAACCTCCTGAGAAACTGCGCCTTACCTGCATCCTGGGCAGCTTCCTTTGAAGAGCTGTCCATTCCCTGTGTCCTTGGCATCCTGCTGAGAGACAGTCCCTTACCTGGGTTCTGGGAAGCCTGGTGAGATACTGTCACTTCCCTGGGTCCTGGGGAGCCTGTTGAGAAACTGTGCCTTGCCTGGATCCTGGGCAGCCTCCTGAGAAGTGCTGTCGTTTCCCTGGGTCCTGGGCAGCGTCCTGAGAAACTGTGCCTTACCTGGGTCCTGGTCAGCCTCCTGAGAATCTGTGCCTTACCTGGGTCCTGGGCAGCCTCTTGAAAAACTGTGCCTTACCTGGGTCCTGGGCAGCCTAGTGAGAAACTGTGCCTTACCTGTGTCCTGGGCAGCCTGCCGAGAAACTGTGCCTTACCTGTGTCTTGGGCTGACTGCTGTGTAACTGTGCCTTACCTTTGTCCTGGGCAACCTGCTAAGAAACTGTGCCTTACCTGTGTCCTGGGCAGCCTGCTCTGAACCTATCCATTACCTTTGTCCTGGGCAGCCTGTTGAGAAACTGTGCCTTACCTGTGTCCCGGGTAGCCTGCCGAGAAACTGTTCCTTACCTGGGTCCTATGCAGCCTGCTGAGAAACTGTGCCTTACCTGGGTCTTGGGCAGCCTGCTGAGAAACTGTGCCTTACCTGGGTCCTCGGCAGCCTCCTGAGAAGTGCTATCCCTTACCTGGGTCCTGGGAAAGCTGCTGAGAGACTGTCCCTTATCTGGGTCCTGGGCAGCCTGCTGAGAAACTGTGCTTTATCTGTGTCCTGGGAAACCTGCTGAGAAACTGTGCCTTACCTGTGTCCTGGACAGCCTGCTGAGAAACAGTCCCTTACCTAGGTCCTGGGAAGCCTGCTGAGAGACTGTGCCTTACCTGGGTCCTCAGCAGCATCCTGAGAAGAGCTGTCCCTTTCCTGGGTCCTGATCAGCCTCCTGAGAAACTCTGTCTTACCTGGGTCCTGGCAGCCTCCTGAGAAGCCCTGTCCCTTTCCTGGGTCCTGATCAGCCTCCTGAGAAACTCTGCCTTACCTGGGTCCTGGCAGCCTCCTGAGAAGCCCTGTCCCTTCCCTGGGGCCTGATCTACCTCCTGAGAAACTCTGCCTTACCTGGGTCCTGGCAGCCTCCTGAGAAGCCGTGTCCCTTCCCTGGGTCCTGATCTGCCTCCTGAGAAACTCTGCCTTACCTGGGTCCTGGGCAGCGTCCTGAGAAGAGCTGTCCCTTTCCTTGGTTCTGGGCAGCCTGCTCAGAAACTGTGCCTTACCTCGTCCTAGGCAGCGTTCTGAGAATTGCTGTCCCTTCCCTGGATCCTGGGCAGCCTGCTGAGAAACTATACTTTCCTGGGTTCTCGGCAGTCTCCTGAGAAACTGTTGCTTACCTGGGTCCTCGGCAGCCTCCGGAGAAGCACTGTCCTTTCCCTGGATCCTGGGCAGCCTCCTGAGAAACTGTTCCTTACCTGGGTCCTCGGCAGCCTCCTGAGAAGCGCTGTCCCTTCCGTTAGTCCTGGGCAGTCTGCTGAGAAGCTGCCTCTTCCCTGGGTCCTGGCCCTCCCCAGGTGCGCAGGTCTGTTTGTGAAGCTCATAAAGGTATCCCAGGAGGATTATGACATCGACTCCAACTGTCACCCTGTCGTCACGGCCACCAGCCCTCTGGCCGGCAGGTTGGTCGGGCGGGTTGTGGGACTGCGTGCGGGGTGACGTAGTCCCCGAGGCCGCTGTAGGAATCGTCCTCAGCAGCTCAGCGTCGGACAGGTCAGCGGACCCAGGCGCGTGGACAGCACCTGTGACCGGCGCGTGGGTCGAGGTGGGGTCAGTTGCTGTACAAGCGGGTCCGGAGTCTTGCAGTTGCACTCCCACATACCCTCCCTGGCCGGTGGATCACAGACTGTCCCCCAAAGAGCCTTCCCAACGTGCTGTGTGCTGCAGCAAAGGTGCATTAAACACCTGTAAAATGTCCGTGTGCTCACTTTTCACTGCCATAAGTGCATCATTTTGTGTTTCTCTGCATGAGCCCCCCATATGCAGAGGGAAGGTTGCACTAGTTATCTAATTAGCCTCCCAGCCTCAGGCTTGCTCTGGAATTCATCTTTCATTGTCTTGTCAGATGTGTATGTGTCTGTGTAAAAGAATAACGGGAAGGAGATCCTATGGTTTATCTCTCTCAGGGAAGGAGCGTGCATTTTATATGCATGGACTCGTGTACTGGTATGTGTCCTCAGAGAGGACCTGAGTGTGTGTATGGTGTCATTTCCAGTCTCTGGAAAATTCCATGGGCTTTGCTTTGGCTTGGCAAGCCAAGGTGCACTGAAATCCCAGGCCTCCGGAGCAGGGCTGGTGAATTAGAAAGGACAGACTATTACTCCCACCAGGGCTGTGTTGTAGGCAGGCTGGGGTTGCAAGTGGCACACTCCTCATGCCCCCAGAACAGACAGACAAATAATAACGACAGGCAGTGACAAAACAGCCAGGTGAAGTGATGATAATTAATACTCAACTACCCGTGTGAGGTGGGTAGTATTTATCACTTGTGTACAGATGAAGAAACTGAGGCGCCTGAAAGGTTAAAGAACCTTTGGGATCTTGTGGGTTGTGAGGTTTGATGCCCGAATTCAGGTCCAGACGGAAGCCTTCACCCACTCTCCAAAGAAGGCAGCTGGAAGCAGGAGTGTAACTTGAAGCAGCATGGCAACCACAATGGACAGTGGCTGGACAAGTTCATAGTAGGCAAAGCCAACCGGCCTGACTGGGTAAAAGTTTGAGGCCCTTGAGTTTCTGCACAAGGAGGCATGGTGGCCCTTTAAGGGCAGGAGCAGGGAGTTGCAGACAGCCACAGGCTCTGCCAGTAATATGCAGAGCAGGAAGCAACGTTAAAACGTGGTCCATGTTAGAAAAAGTCCTTTCAGTCTATTGTATCTCTAAAGGTTAGTTAAAAATATAAATAAATTAAAGAGACTGCTGTGTCTTCGAGGAAAAATAATGTGTATTAGTATCTGAAAGACACCAACTGGATTACTATGCTTTTAGATAGTGACTGCAATAGAGGAGGTGAGGACTTGATAATATGGGTGAATGTTGAAACCACAGTGTTGTTTATGTAAAATCATCATAAGATTGTATATCAATGATACTTTAATAAAAAAAAGAAGAAAAACACCAATTGGAATAAGCCCTGATCTAGTCACATTAAGATTTGAACTTGACCAAAAGGCTTTGAAATTGACAATGATATAATGATATATGGATATTTGAAATTGACAATGATATATGTACCAGAAAACAGAGTACATATCAGCACATTTATATGTGAATTTATACACATTGGTTGAAATGAAGTATGTTAGACATTGCTCGCCCATTTTCCAAGCAATGTTAAAAATATTAACAGGATGACTTTGAAGTTCCAAGCTGAACCTGAAAACACCACTGTTGAGCAACATCCTGATGTGCTGTTGGAGGAGAGGATTCCGAAGGACACTCTACCTGAAATACCCAGCCAAGTACTCTGGGGACCTCCTCAACACAGCTTTGGAAGCAGGTATTGTTATGGAAAAAACTGGAAAACCTGGACTGGATCGCTGGTAGAAGACCCCAACGGCACTTGGAGGTCTTGGAGTGTTGAGGTTTTATTTTTCCACTGGCGGGCTCAGAGGGAAGTAATCTCCCAGGGTCGAACCCATGAACAAAGGCAAGGGGAGCAATATATATGTCTTTCTTCTTCCGTATCTGCAACATTTCTACGTGCGCAGCAAGCAAGCAGGGGGAAAAGGGGTTTGGGGGAGTGAGTGCCTAGTGGAGCAAGGAGTGAAGGAGAGGGGGTACCGGGAGATTTTTTTTCTGCTGACTTTGCTAAAGAAGAGAAGCAGAAGGGAGTCACCTGGACTAGATTGCTGGCCTTGTAAACATTTCCCTATCAGTATCAGAGCCTGCGCTCATTAGGAACAAATTACGAAAACAAATGAAATATTTTGATTTCAATTTAATTCAGCAAGTTTGTTGGGTAATGACTGTGCTTACTACATAGTCTCAGTTTAAATATAATTCTGCATTTGGGAGTCTCTGGGTCTCATTTATATAGCAACACCATTTAAGCTTCCATAATATAAGTTATTTCATACAGTTGCCTGAGATAATGGGGTGACGTTTTTACCAACTGAGTGAATAAAGATCATATTTAGTCCTGGCAAGGGTGGGGGATAAAGTTGTTAGTATCTTTCTGGAAAGCTGTTAGTTTGGATCGAGAGACTTTAAATGCTTTGTAATCCTAATAATTCCAGTTCTAGATTTATATAAGAAATGAAATTAGAGATGTGGATAGAGATTGGGATAGAAGTGTGTTTACTGCAGTTTTTTCTTCTAGCTCCTATCATTTTGTATCTGACCACTCTTCTCATTCTCTACTCTTTTTCAAGACCCCTTCTTCTTGTCCATAATTTCAGTTACCTTCTCTTTGTAGAAACCTGAAAGTTTCCTTTTCCTTGCAGAGTATAGCCAGCTGACTAACTGGCACTCTACTTGGATGTCTCAAGTTTAAATTCAGTAGCCCAAAATTGAACTCTTGTTTTTTCTTAGTCCTCTTCCAGATTTCCTCTGAGAAAATAACATCACTCCTATACTAAGGACACTTCAATGACCTCTCATGCTCTGAAAATAAGGCTCTGCCATGGTAACTGTAGGGTGAAAAGCAAGTTCTAGAAATTAATATACCCAAGTTAGGTAATTTATTAAGCTTTACTTTTCCTTTTAATTTTAGGTTGATGAACCTTACACTGAACTACTGGACATTCTAAACCACGTGGTAGTATATCTGATATCTGACTCTGTCCTTTCTTTAGCCCAACAGGCAATTTTTAACTTTCTTGCCAATGAATCTTATTATGGGTAGTAATAGGTGATCCTTGAAAAAAAGAATTAAATTTCTGGAACAAAAAACGCAAAGCATATATTATGAATTTAATTCTTGAGTTATGTTGATTATTATCCTAAGTGTTCTGTTGTGGATACAAAATAATTTGGAAAAAATGTGGGACTGGATCAGAAACAAATGTATCTTCATATGTCCTCCTTACGTGATACCTGAAGCAGCATTCTTTTGGATTCACTTTTGCAAAGCATAGAACAAAACAGAAAAGTAGTAGACAGAAAAAAAAAACTCTATCCACTCTGCTCTAGGAGTGTATAACCTAATGAGGCTGATAGACATACAAACTTTGTACTGTGAAGGGCACCAGTGCTCCACAAGATTTTCAAGAGCGGCTCACATGAGATTCACCTGGGGAGCTCATAAAAGTTCAAATGCCTTGGACCTGTGGCAGAATCTCTGTGTTTGTGACCCAGGATGAGCAATTTTAAAGCTCCCAAGGCAATTTCAGGGGGCAGTCAAACTGGAGAATTATGAATCAACAGATCAAATTGTTAAAGAATTTCATTCTTTTAAATGTGAGCCTGATTTTAAATCAAATGCACATTTTAATGTGGGAATCTCAGAAGTGGATTTGAGGTTCTTTTATTACTGTTTCACCGGTTAAGAAGGGGAAGAATTAGGAACCAAGATGGTATGATTTTTAGGCAAGGAGGCAATGTGTGAAAAGATTCCTAATTCATTGTGTTACTTCAAAACCCAATGTCTTAGATTGGGGGAAGGAAACAGCTGAGGAGACAAACTTGTTTCATGGCAGTCTCTGGAATCGTATCTGTCAGCATGGCTTGGAACCTGAGTGTTGAGAGAAGTCTTATCAAGGCCTGTCCTCTCCTGGGGAGGCACAAAAGTAGTTGATTTTAGAAGTAATCACTTTTTTTTTTGCTCCAGATGATTTTCACTTATTCACATATTGAGGTTGATCTAACCCTTCTGATTAACTTATTTTCTTCCTCTTGAAGATATCAAAGAGGTAGAACTAAAGCTATGCTGAGTTTTGAATGTGCACTTGGAGCTGTTTCTGAATGTCTTCTCTGATGACACCCTTCATCTTGCCAACCAGCACTTCTCTTAACATCTTAGTGGTCTCATCCTCTTTAGAAAGCCACCCCACTCATTCTGAGCTCAATAGTAGATATAGTTTTTCATGCTTCTGAAATATGACTGATTTTCAAAATCTCTCTGGAACAAGCCCTAACAAAGCAGAACTAGCCCCAAGGCATTTTCCAGTGAAGGCTGTCCCAGTCGTACCATTAAGTTGGATTTAGACAATTTTAACAAATCATTTTCTAGATGATTAATTACTAAAAGGTTTCAATTGGAGATTTTGAATTCCTCACTTTTATTAAATCCCATAAATTTTGTTGATCTCATTTTTTAGGAATGAATAACCTGTCTAAATTTATTAGACATCACATATTTAGAGGATTTTTTAAAAATGTGCTGAAGTTGTAATTTCAAGTAGTGAAATTCAACATGCTTTGCAATTAATGGCTTCCATACATATTGTTCCTAGTATGTTGGTGGCAATGGTATCCAGTGGAGATGTTATGAAACAGTAAAATGACAAGTGTCATGAATAAATAGAGAAGACTATTAGCAAAATTATTTTGGGCAATATTACCAAAACCATCTTGGGCCTGACTACTGTTTGAAACTATATTCACACTTGAAGGAACCCTGCTCGTTGAATAGCAGGTCAGATTTAGAATTCCTGGCAACCTGACTTATGTTCTTAACAGCAATAGGGGTATTCTTCAGAGGTCATGTTTGCCTTTCATGATACCTCAGAAGACTAAACTGTCACTCAAACATCCCTTTTTTTATGCCTTGGTTATAAATTTATCATGAAGTTCCCTAACTATTTTTTGAATCAGTCTATAGTTTTAATTTAGACTACAGGTGCTGTACGGAAAACTTGAGATTTAAACACAGGCAGTCTGACTCTCCTTAACCAGAGCAGAATACAAAAGTCTAAAGCTTTTTAAATTAATGGCTTGAGAGACTAGTAGTATTATTAAGAAAATGAAAGGACTGGAGAGATGATCTAGCCTGGATTTGTCTTGGCAAAGAGAGAAGGAGGAAATAATAGATTTAACTTTGGGCATGTTAGAATGACATGATGTCAGGATATACAAATATCGTCCTATGGACAGCTAGACACCTGTGATGAGGGCAGAGCCTGCAGTGTGGGTATGGATCAGAGAATCTTAGACAAAGTAGGATATAGATGAGAAAGTATGATTTTTCCAAGGAAGTGAATGTGGAGAGAAGAGCAGAGGAAATGTATTTATGATAAATACATAGTTAAGATGAGGGTAAAGGAAGGGAAACTGAAGTAAAATAAAAATAGTCATCAAGGTAGGAGGAGAATGGCAGTAGGCTAAGACTCCAGTTCAGAGAGAATTTCCCAGCAGATGAGCACCTGTAGAGAGGGTCAAGTCTTCAAAGAAACAGAGGAGAGTGATGAATGAGAAAAGATAAATTTGGGGAAACGTTGGTTATTGGTGACCACTACAAAGTAATATAAGTAATGAGTATAAATACGAGTAGATAGTCTAAATATTAAGGATAAATAGCAAAATATACTTTATTTTGTCTTATTTGTTTTTCAATCTTATTTTGTTTCACTTCTGGCATTTTATTGTTTGTTTTTGGGAGACAGCAAGAGTGAATTATTGCTTCTTGGGGCTTTTCTGGGTGAAACTCCAGAAACTGTGCCTAGAACTTTGGCATCAGCAAATTTAGGGAACCAGAGAATGTTATCAAAGAGAAGGACCTCAGGAGTTCATCCTGGTTCATTACATCTTATTCCTGGGGAAATTGAGGTACCGACTGGGTGAATGACTCCCACCAGAAAGGCTCCCTGAGATGGGGCTGAATCTATGTTCCTGCTCTTTCTGATGTGTCTTGATGCAGCTTTGGAACGAAAAGTAGTCAGCTCAAAGCCGAACGCTCTCTTCTGACTTCCGTATCTGCTCTTGCACCAATGTCACATCATGGAGGGAGACCCTAGACCAAATGAAGAGATTTTTAAATATTCTTCCTTGTTGAATCAGACATTAAGCTATGCCCGGTTTGTTGGGTTAAGGCTTTCAGTGCCTCAATGTCTCTTTAATATTTAATAAGAGAATATTTAGAATCAGTTGTGTCAAATGAAATACATACCCTCTGGAAATGGATATCTATTTTAAAGATTTGAAAATTATGACACATAACTTGTAGAATCGGACTATACTAAAAATAGTAGTGGTTGCAATGTTAAGAATGAATTTCTTAGAGGGGCGGAAGATGGCGGCATGAGTAGAGCAGCGGAAATCTCCTCCCAAAACAACATATATCTATGAAAATATAACAAAGACAACCCTTCCTAGAATAAAGACCAGAGGACACAGGACAATATCCAGACCACATCCACACCTGAGAGAACCCAGCGCCTCGCGAAGGGGGTAAGATACAAGCCTCGGCCCCGCGGGAGCCGAGCGCCCCTCCCCCCAGTTCCCGGCGGGAGAAGAGCAGGCAGAGCGGGAGGGAGAGGGAGCCCAGGGCTGCCGAATACCCAGCCCCAGCCATCCGGGCCAGAGTGCAGGGAGCTCGATACTAGGAAAGCAGGGCAGCAAGAACAGTGAGCAGGCACTGGAGGCTGGGCGACAGAGGACATAAGAAAAGCGTGCGACCATTTTTTTTTTTGCTTTTTTGCTGTTTTGTTTTGGCGAGCGCTTTTGGGAAGTCTTAAAGGGATAGGGACCCCAATACTAGGGAAACAGGGCAGAACGACCGGTGAGCAGAGGCCTGAGGCTGGCACCGGAGAATAAAGAAAAACGAACGACCACCTTTTTTTTTTTTTTTTTAATTAAAAACTTTTTTTTTCTTTTTTTTTTTTTTTGGTGGGCGTTGTTTTGTTTTGGCGGGTGCTTTTTGGAAGTCTTAAAGGGGCAGGGCGGGTCACTTAATCCAGAGGTAGGGAATCCGGGATCTCTGGGCACCCTAACCCCTGGGCTGCAGGGAGCAGGGAGGCCACTTACGGAGATAAATAGCCTCCCAGCCGCTCCTGCTCCAACGCGACTCCACCATTTTGGAGTAGCTGCCCGAGCCAGGCCACGCCCACAGCAACAGCGGAGATTAACTCCATAGCAGCCGGGCAGGAAGCAGGAACCCTGTCTGCGCGCAGCTGCACAGCACAAGCCACTAGAGGTCGCTGTTCTCCCAGGAGAGGAGGGCCACAAACCAACAAAAAAGGAAGTCCTTCCAACCATCACTCGTCCCAGTTCTGCAGACTATTCCTATCACCATGAAAAGGCAAAGCTACAGGCAGACAAAGATCACAGAGACAACACCAGAGAAGGAGACAGACCTAACCAGTCTCCCTGAAAAAATAATTCAAAATAAGAATCATAAACATGCTGACAGAGATGCAGAGAAATACGCAAGAGAAATGGGATGAAGTCCGAAAGGAGATCACAGATGCCAGAAAGGAGATCACAGAAATGAAACAAACTCTGGAAGGGTTTATAAGCAGAATGGATAGAATGCAAGAGGCCATTGATGGAATTGAAATCAGAGAACAGGAACGCATAGAAGCTGACATAGAGAGAGACAAAAGGATCTCCAGGAATGAAACAATATTAAGAGAACTGTGTGGCCAATCAAAAGGAACAATATCCGTATTATAGGGGTCCCAGAAGAAGAAGAGAGAGGAAAAGAGATGGAAAGTATCTTAGAAGAAATAATTGCTGAAAACTTCCACACACTGGGGGAGGAAGTAATCGAACAGACCACGGAAATACACAGAACCCCCAACAGAAAGGATCCAAGAAGGGCAACACCAAGACACATAATAATTAAAATGGCGAGAGGGGGGCGGAAGATGGCGGCGTGAGTAGAGCAGCGGAAATCTCCTCCCAAAACAACATATATCTATGAAAATATAACAAAGACAACCCTTCCTAGAATAAAGACCAGAGGACACAGGACAATATCCAGACCACATCCACACCTGAGAGAACCCAGCGCCTCGCGAAGGGGGTAAGATACAAGCCCCGGCCCCGCGGGAGCCGAGCGCCCCTCCCCCCAGCTCCCGGCGGGAGAAGAGCAGGCAGAGCGGGAGGGAGACGGAGCCCAGGGCTGCCGAACACCCAGCCCCAGCCATCCGGGCCAGAGTGTAGGGCCCTCGATACTGGGAAAACAGGGCAGCAAGAACAGTGAGCAGGCACTGGAGGCTGGGCGACAGAGGACATAAGAAAAGCGCGCGACCATTTTTTTTTTTTTTTTGCTTTTTTGCTGCTTTGTTTTGGTGAGCGCTGTTTGGAAGTCTTAAAGGGACAGGGACCCCAATATTAGGGAAACAGGGCAGAAAGACCGGTGAGCAGAGGCCTGAGGCTGACACCGGAGAATAAAGAAAAACGAACGACCACCTTTTTTTTTTTTTTTAAATAAAAAAATTTTTTTTTTTTTAATTAAAAAATTTTTTTTTCTTGTTTTTTTTTGTGGTCGTTGTTTTGTTTTGGCGGGTGCTTTTTGGAAGTCTTAAAGGGGCAGGGCGGGCCACTTAATCCAGAGGTAGGGAATCCGGGACCTCTGGGCACCCTAACCCCTGGGCTGCAGGGAGCAGGGAGGCCACTTACGGAGATAAATAGCCTCCCAGCAGCTCCTGCTCCAACGCGACTCCACCATTTTGGAGTAGCTGCCCGAGCCAGGCCACGCCCACAGCAACAGCGGAGATTAACTCCATAGCAGCCGGGCAGGAAGCAGAAACCCTGTCTGCGCGCAGCTGCGCAGCACAAGCCACTAGAGGCCGCTGTTCTCCCAGGAGAGGAGGGCCACAAACCAACAAGAAAGGAAGTCCTTCCAGCCGTCACTCGTCCCAGTTCTGCAGACTATTCCTATCACCATGAAAAGGCAAAGCTACAGGCAGACAAAGATCACAGAGACAACACCAGAGAAGGAGACAGACCTAACCAGTCTTCCTGACAAAGAATTCAAAATAAGAATCATAAACATGCTGACAGAGATGCAGAGAAATACGCAAGAAAAATGGGATGAAGTCAGGAAAGAGATCACAGATGCCAGAAAGGAGATCGCAGAAATGAAACAAACTCTGGAAGGGTTTATAAGCAGAATGGATAGAATGCAAGAGGCCATTGATGGAATTGAAATCAGAGAACAGGAACGCATGGAAGCTGACATAGAGAGAGACAAAAGGATCTCCAGGAATGAAACAATATTAAGAGAACTGTGTGACCAATCTAAAAGGAGCAATATCCGTATTATAGGGGTCCCAGAAGAAGAAGAGAGAGGCAAAGAGATGGAAAGTATCTTAGAAGAAATAATTGCTGAAAACTTCCACACACTGGGGGAGGAAGTAATCGAACAGACCACGGAAATACACAGAACCCCCAACAGAAAGGATCCAAGAAGGGCAACACCAAGACACATAATAATTAAAATGGCAAAGATCAAGGACAAGGAAAGAGTGTTAAAGGCAGCTAGAGAGAAAAAGGTCACCTATAAAGGGAAACCCATCAGGCTAACGTCAGATTTCTCAACAGAAACCCTACAAGCCAGAAGAGAATGGCATGATATATTTAATACAATGAAACAGAAGGGCCTTGAACCAAGGATACTGTATCCAGCACGACTATCATTCAAATATGACGGTGGGATTAAACAATTCCAAGACAAACAAAAGCTGAGGGAATTTGCTTTCCACAAACCACCTCTACAGAACATCTTACAGGGACTGCTCTAGATGGGAGCACTCCTAGAAGGAGCACAGCACAAAACACCCAACATATGAAGAATCGAGGAGGAGGAACAAGAAGGGAGAGAAGAAAAGAATCTCCAGACAGTGTATATAACAGCTCAATAAGAGAGCTAAGTTAGGCAGTAAGATACTAAAGAGGCTAACCTTGAACCTTTGGTAACCACGAATTTAAAGCCTGCAATGGCAATAAGTACATATCTTTCAATAGTCACCCTAAATGTTAATGGGTTGAATGCACCAATCAAAAGACACAGAGTAACAGAATGGATAAAAAAGCAAGACCCATCTATATGCTGCTTACAAGAAACTCACCTCAAACCCAAAGACATGTACAGACTAAAAGTCAAGGGATGGAAAAACATATTTCAAGCAAACAACAGTGAGAAGAAAGCAGGGGTTGCAGTACTAATATCAGACAAAATAGACTTCAAAACAAAGAAAGTAACAAGAGATAAAGAAGGACACTACATAATGATAAAGGGCTCAGTCAAACAAGAGGATATAACCATTCTAAATATATATGCACCCAACACAGGAGCACCAGCATATGTGAAACAAATACTAACAGAACTAAAGGGGGATATAGACTGCAATGCATTCATTCTAGGAGACTTCAACACACCACTCACCCCAAAGGATAGATCCACTGGGCAGAAAATAAGTAAGGATACGGAAGCACTGAACAACACAGTAGAGCAGATGGACCTAATAGACATCTATAGAACTCTACATCCAAAAGCAACAGGATATACATTCTTCTCAAGTGCACATGGAACATTCTCCAGAATAGACCACATACTAGGCCACAAAAAGAGCCTCAGAAAATTCCAAAAGATTGAAATCCTACCAACCAACTTTTCAGACCACAAAGGCATAAAACTAGAAATAAACTGTACAAAGAAAGCAAAGAGGCTCACGAACACATGGAGGCTTAACAACACGCTCCTAAATAATCAATGGATCAATGACCAAATCAAAATGGAGATCCAGCAATATATGGAAACAAATGACAACAACAACACTAAGCCCCAACTTCTGTGGGACACAGCAAAAGCAGTCTTAAGAGGAAAGTATATAGCAATCCAAGCATATTTAAAAAAGGAAGAGCAATCCCAAATGAATGGTCTAATGTCACAATTATCGAAATTGGAAAAAGAAGAACAGATGAGGCCTAAGGTCAGCAGAAGGAGGGACATAATAAAGATCAGAGAAGAAATAAATAAAATTGAGAAGAATAAAACAATAGCAAAAATCAATGAAACCAAGAGCTGGTTCTTCGAGAAAATAAACAAAATACATAAGCCTCTAGCCAGACTTATTAAGAAGAAAAGAGAGTCAACACAAATCAACAGTATCAGAAACGAGAAAGGAAAAATCACGACGGACCCCACGGAAATGCAAAGAATTATTGGAGAATACTATGAAAACCTATATGCTAACAAGCTGGGAAACCTAGGAGAAATGGACAACTTCCTAGAAAAATATAACCTTCCAAGATTGACCCAGGAAGAAACAGAAAATCTAAACAGACCAATTACCAGCAATGAAATTGAAGAGGTAATCAAAAAACTACCAAAGAACAAAACCCCCGGGCCAGATGGATTTACCTCGGAATTTTATCAGACATACAGGGAAGACATAATACCCATTCTCCTTAAAGTCTTCCAAAAAATAGAGGAGGAGGGGATACTCCCAAACTCATTTTATGAAGCTAACATCACCCTAATACCAAAACCAGGCAAAGACCCCACCAAAAAAGAAAACTACAGACCAATATCCCTGATGAACGTAGATGCAAAAATACTCAACAAAATATTAGCAAACCGAATTCAAAAATACATCAAAAGGATCATACACCATGACCAAGTGGGATTCATTCCAGGGATGCAAGGATGGTACAACATTCGAAAGTCCATCAACATCATCCACCACATCAACAAAAAGAAAGACAAAAACCACATGATCATCTCCATAGATGCTGAAAAAGCATTTGACAAAGTTCAACATCCATTCATGTTAAAAACTCTCAGCAAAATGGGAATAGAGGGCAAGTACCTCAACATAATAAAGGCCATCTATGATAAACCCACAGCCAACATTATATTGAACAGCGAGAAGCTGAAAGCATTTCCGCTGAGATCGGGAACTAGACAGGGATGCCCACTCTCTCCACTGTTATTTAACATAGTACTGGAGGTCCTAGCCACGGCAATCAGACAAAATAAAGAAATACAAGGAATCCAGATTGGTAAAGAAGAAGTTAAACTGTCACTATTTGCAGATGACATGATACTGTACATAAAAAACCCTAAAGACTCCACCCCAAAACTACTAGAACTGATATCGGAATACAGCTAAGTTGCAGGATACAAAATCAACACACAGAAATCTGTGGCTTTCCTATATACTAACAATGAACCAACAGAGAGAGAAATCACGAAAACAACTCCATTCACAATTGCATCAAAAAAAATAAAATACCTAGGAATAAACCTAACCAAAGAAGTGAAAGACTTATACTCTGAAAACTACAAGTCACTCTTAAGAGAAATTAAAGGGGACACTAACAGATGGAAACTCATCCCATGCTCGTGGCTAGGAAGAATTAATATCGTCAAAATGGCCATCCTGCCCAAAGCAATATACAGATTTGATGCAATCCCTATGAAACTACCAGCAACATTCTTCAATGAACTGGAACAAATAATTCAAAAATTCATATGGAAACACCAAAGACCCCGAATAGCCAAAGCAATCCTGAGAAAGAAGAATAAAGTAGGGGGGATCTCACTCCCCAACTTCAAGCTCTACTATAAAGCCATAGTAATCAAGACAATTTGGTACTGGCACAAGAGCAGAGCCACAGACCAATGGAACAGACTAGAGAATCCAGACATTAACCCAGACATATATGGTCAATTAATATTTGATAAAGGAGCCATGGACATACAATGGCGAAATGACAGTCTCTTCAACAGGTGGTGCTGGCAAAACTGGACAGCTACATGTAGGAGAATGAAACTGGACCATTGTCTAACCCCATATACAAAAGTAAACTCAAAATGGATCAAAGACCTGAATGTAAGCCATGAAACCATTAAACTCCTGGAAGAAAACATAGGCGAAAACCTCTTAGACATAAACATGAGTGACCTCTTCTTGAACATATCTCCCCGGGCAAGGAAAACAACAGCAAAAATGAGTAAGTGGGACTATATTAAGCTGAAAAGCTTCTGTACAGCAAAAGACACCATCAATAGAACAAGAAGGATCCCTACAGTATGGGAGAATATATTTGAAAATGACAGATCCGATAAAGGCTTGACGTCCAGAATATATAAGGAGCTCTCACGCCTCAACAAACAAAAAACAAATAACCCAATTAAAAAATGGGCAGAGGAACTGAACAGACAGTTCTCCAAAACAGAAATACAGATGGCCAACAGACACATGAAAAGATGCTCCACATCGCTAATTATCAGAGAAATGCAAATTAAAACTACAATGAGGTATCACCTCACACCAGTAAGGATGGCTGCCATCCAAAAGACAAACAACAACAAATGTTGGCGAGGCTGTGGAGAAAGGGGAACCCTCCTACACTGCTGGTGGGAATGTAAGTTAGTTCAACCATTGTGGAAAGCAGTATGGAGGTACATCAAAATGCTCAAAACAGACTTACCATTTGACCCAGGAATTCCACTCCTAGGAATTTACCCAAAGAATGCAGCAATCAAGTTTGAGAAAGACAGATGCACCCCTATGTTTATTGCAGCACTATTTACAATAGCCAAGAATTGGAAGCAACCTAAATGTCCATCAATAGATGAATGGATAAAGAAGATGTGGTACATATACACAATGGAATACTACTCAGCTATAAGAAAAGGGCAAATCCAATCATTTGCAGCAACATGGATGGAGCTGGAGGGTATTATGCTCAGTGAAACAAGCCAAGCGGAGAAAGAGAAATACCAAATGATTTCACTTATCTGTGGAATATAAGAACAAAGGAACAAAACAGCAGCAGAATCACAGAACTCAAGAATGGACTAACAGGTACCAAAGGGAAAGGGACTGGGGAGGATGGGTGGGTAGGGACGGATAAGGGGGGGAGAAGTAGGGGGGTATTAAGATTAACATGCATGGGGGGGTAGGAGAAAAGGGAGGGCTGTACAACACAGAGAAGGCAAGTAGTGATTCTACAACATTTTGCTATGCTGATGGACAGTGACTGTAAAGGGGTTTATAGGGGAGACCTGGTATAGGGGAGAGCCTAGTAAACATAATATTCGTCATGTAAGTGTAGATTAGTGATAGCAAAAAAAAAAAAAAAAAAAAAAGGGCAGTTCCTGTGTGGTAACCTCCAACGAGTTCTACACAAGGGTATAAAGGGCATATAAAAGTGTAGGCAAAGGGTCTGTTTGTGTTTATACAGAGGATCAAAGCCTAATTGGGCTACCCCGAAAATGAACTAAGATACGATATGAAAAAGAACTTCCAACGTCAGCACTCTCTGGAAGACTCGTGCCAGAAGATGATCATCAAAAAACCCCAACAAAGATCCACGCACTGCTACAGCTGTAGATGCACTCATCCCGCCAGTTCCTGGACTTGCCATGGGAATGAGGAAGGAGATATCTAAGCTGGCCTGTGCATACAGTAAAACAACAAAATTGGACTGGATCTATACTGTTGGAACTCAACCAAGAATTTGGAGAAGTGCAAATTGTAGCGCTCCAAAGTCTTACAACTACAAACTATTTATTGTTAAAAGAACATATGGCATGTGAACAGTCCCCAGGAATGGGTTGTTTTAATTTGTCTGATTTCTCTCAGACTGTTCAAGTTCATTTGGACAATATCCACCATATCATAGATAAGTTTTCACAAATGCCTAAGGTGCCTAACTGGTTTTCTTGGTTTCACTGCAGATGGCTGGTAATTACAGATATGCTTTGGTTATGTAACTATACTCCTATTATGTTAATGTGTGTGTGCAATTTAAGTAGTAGCTTAAAACCTATACATGCTGAAGTTACTCTACAAGAAGATATATCAAAGAAATAATCAATCTTCCCATGTTTTCTTCCGCCTGCTACTTCTATAGCTTTTCATCTTCCTTCCTAATTACAACCCTTAAATAGAATTCGTGCCTCATATCAAATTTACCGAGTATCATAACTCCTCCAAGTGGTAAAGATACCTCAAGACAAATGCTGGGCATAGAAGCCACAGGGCATAAATATGCAAAGAAGTAAAAAGCTAACCTTTTCAAACAATAAGGCTTCCCTCTCACTTACCGACTTCACATTTCCCTGTATGGCCCCGGAAGATGACTGGTTAGCCAGAGACGGGTAAGATTCCTCAAGGGAGGAACAACCTAAGACAGGCACAGTCGCAGGGGGGCCATCAGGTGAGAAATTGGGGATCAACAGAGGTGAGGCTTAGAACCTCACCCCCCCTGTTCTGAGAGAAATCTTCTGCATACGTGGATGTTTTATTGCCCTGGTCTAGCTTGGATTAACACATAGTCTACAGGCACACACCTGATCATCTACATGTGCTCTCTTACAACACTAAACTATGTTTTCTACCTTTATCTTGTATCTACCTACCACTTCAGCATTTTATTAAAAATAATAATAATAAAGAGAGAAATGTGGTATCCACATATAAATCAAGTATAAAAACCAAATGAGTATTCATATTTGAACCGACTGTTTATAGTTCATAATGCATGAGCAAAACCGAAAGTTTCTGTGATGACTGCCCTTGTACTGTTCACTATGTAACTTATTCATTATGTAAGAATTTGTTCTACATGTAAAAACTTGTTTGTTATGCCTCAGAAGATTGGAGACTGACAAAAATTAGGCTTGGGGTGGAATAATGATTGTGCATTGAGCATTGACTCCCCTATACAGAATTTTATTGCCGTTAACAACCATTTGATCAATAAATATGAGAGATGCCCTCACAAAACAAAAAAAAAAAAAAAAAAAAGGACAGACTTCCAATGGTAAAATAAATTAGTAACCGGGATGTAATGTATAGCATAAGGAATATAGTCAAGATATTGTAACAGCCTGGTAGGGTGATAGCTGGAACCTAGAATTATGTATATAAATGTTCTACCACTGTGTTGTACACTTGAAACTCATGTAATGTAATACTGTGTGTCAACTACCCTTCAATAAAAAATAATTATTTAAAAAAAAAAAAAATAATAATTAAAATGGCAAAGATCAAGGACAAGGAAAGAGTGTTAAAGGCAGCTAGAGAGAAAAAGGTCACATATAAAGGGAAACCCATCAGGCTAACGTCAGATTTCTCAACAGAAACCCTACAGGCCAGAAGAGAATGGCATGATATATTTAATACAATGAAACAGAAGGGCCTTGAACCAAGGATACTGTATCCAGCACGACTATCATTCAAATATGACGGTGGGATTAAACAATTCCCAGACAAACAAAAGCTGAGGGAATTTGCTTTCCACAAACCACCTCTACAGAACATCTTACAGGGACTTCTCTAGATGGGAGCACTCCTAGAAAGAGCACAGCACAAAACACCCAACATATGAAGAATCGAGGAGGAGGAACAAGAGGGAGAGAAGAAAAGAATCTCCAGAGTGTGTATATAAAAGCTCAATAAGTGAGCTAAGTTAGGCAGTAAGATACTAAAGAGGCTAACCTTGAACCTTTGGTAACCACGAACTTAAGGCCTGCAATGGCAATAAGTACATATCTTTCAATAGTCACCCTAAATGTTATTGGGTTGAATGCACCAATCAAAAGACACAGAGTAACAGAATGGATAAAAAAGCAAGACCCATCTATATGCTGCTTACAAGAAACTCACCTCAAACCCAAAGACATGTACAGACTAAAAGTCAAGGGATGGAAAAACATATTTCAAGCAAACAACAGTGAGAAGAAAGCAGGGGTTGCAGTACTAATATCAGACAAAATAGACTTCAAAACAAAGAAAGTAACAAGAGATAAAGAAGGACACTACATAATGATAAAGGGCTCAGTCAAACAAGAGGATATAACCATTCTAAATATATATGCACCCAACACAGGAGCACCAGCATATGTGAAACAAATACTAACAGAACTAAAGGGGGATATAGACTGCAATGCATTCATTCTAGGAGACTTCAACACACCACTCACCCCAAAGGATAGATCCACTGGGCAGAAAATAAGTAATGACACGGAAGCACTGAACAACACAGTAGAGCAGATGGACCTAATAGACATCTATAGAACTCTACATCCAAAAGCAGCGGGATATACATTCTTCTCAAGTGCACATGGAACATTCTCCAGAATAGACCACATACTAGGCCACAAAAAGAGCCTCAGAAAATTCCAAAAGATTGAAATCCTACCAACCAACTTTTCAGACCACAAAGGCATAAAACTAGAAATAAACTGTACAAAGAAAGCAAAGAGACTCACAAACATATGGAGGCTTAACAACATGCTCCTAAATAATCAATGGATCAATGACCAAATCAAAATGGAGATCCAGCAATATATGGAAACAAATGACAACAACAACACTAAGCCCCAACTTCTGTGGGACGCAGCAAAAGCAGTCTTAAGAGGAAAGTATATAGCAATCCAAGCATATTTAAAAAAGGAAGAGCAATCCCAAATGAATGGTCTAATGTCACAATTATCGAAATTGGAAAAAGAAGAACAGATGAGGCCTAAGGTCAGCAGAAGGAGGGACATAATAAAGATCAGAGAAGAAATAAATAAAATTGAGAAGAATAAAACAATAGCAAAAATCAATGAAACCAAGAGCTGGTTCTTCAAGAAAATAAACAAAATACATAAGCCTCTAGCCAGACTTATTAAGAAGAAAAGAGAGTCAACACAAATCAACAGTATCAGAAACGAGAAAGGAGAAATCACGACGGACCCCACGGAAATGCAAAGAATTATTGGAGAATACTATGAAAACCTATATGCTAACAAGCTGGGAAACCTAGAAGAAATGGACAACTTCCTAGAAAAATACAACCTTCCAAGATTGACCCAGGAAGAAACAGAAAATCTAAACAGACCAATTACCAGCAACGAAATTGAAGCAGTAATCAAAAAACTACCAAAGAACAAAACCCCCGGGCCAGATGGATTTACCTCGGAATTTTATCAGACATACAGAGAAGACATAATACCCATTCTCCTTAAAGTTTTCCAAAAAATAGAGGAGGAGGGGATACTCCCAAACTCATTTTATGAAGCTAACATCACCCTAATACCAAAACCAGGCAAAGACCCCACCAAAAAAGAAAACTACAGACCAATATCCCTGATGAATGTAGATGCAAAAATACTCAACAAAATATTAGCAAACCGAATTCAAAAATACATCAAAAGGATCATACACCATGACCAAGTGGGATTCATCCCAGGGATGCAAGGATGGTACAACATTCGAAAGTCCATCAACATCATCCACCACATCAACAAAAAGAAAGACAAAAACCACATGATCATCTCCATAGATGCTGACAAAGCATTTGACAAAGTTCACCTTCCATTCATGTTAAAAACTCTCAGCAAAATGGGAATAGAGGGCAAGTACCTCAACATAATAAAGGCCATCTATGACAAACCCACAGCCAACATTATATTGAACAGCGAGAAGCTGAAAGCATTTCCGCTGAGATCGGGAACTAGACAGGGATGCCCACTCTCTCCACTGTTATTTAACATAGTACTGGAGGTCCTAGCCACGGCAATCAGACAAAATAAAGAAATACAAGGAATCCAGATTGGTAAAGAAGAAGTTAAACTGTCACTATTTGCAGATGACATGATACTGTACATAAAAAACCCTAAAGACTCCACCCCAAAACTACTAGAACTGATATCGGAATACAGCAAAGTTGCAGGATACAAAATCAACACACAGAAATCTGTGGCTTTCCTATATACTAACAATGAACCAACAGAGAGAGAAATCACGAAAACAACTCCATTCACAATTGCATCCAAAAAAATAAAATACCTAGGAATAAACCTAACCAAAGAAGTGAAAGACTTATACTCTGAAAACTACAAGTCACTCTTAAGAGAAATTAAAGGGGACACTAACAGATGGAAACTCATCCCATGCTCGTGGCTAGGAAGAATTAATATCGTTAAAATGGCCATCCTGCCCAAAGCAATATACAGATTTGATGCAATCCCTATGAAACTACCAGCAACATTCTTCAATGAACTGGAACAAATAATTCAAAAATTCATATGGAAACACCAAAGACCCCGAATAGCCAAAGCAATCCTGAGAAAGAAGAATAAAGTAGGGGGGATCTCACTCCCCAACTTCAAGCTCTACTATAAAGCCATAGTAATCAAGACAATTTGGTACTGGCACAAGAGCAGAGCCACAGACCAATGGAACAGACTAGAGAATCCAGACATTAACCCAGACATATATGGTCAATTAATATTTGATAAAGGAGCCATGGACATACAATGGCGAAATGACAGTCTCTTCAACAGGTGGTGCTGGCAAAACTGGACAGCTACATGTAGGAGAATGAAACTGGACCATTGTCTAACCCCATATACAAAAGTAAACTCAAAATGGATCAAAGACCTGAATGTAAGCCATGAAACCATTAAACTCTTGGAAGAAAACATAGGCGAAAAATTCTTAGACATAAACATGAGTGACCTCTTCTTGAACATATCTCCCCGGGCAAGGAAAACAACAGCAAAAATGAGTAAGTGGGACTATATTAAGCTGAAAAGCTTCTGTACAGCAAAAGACACCATCAATAGAACAAGAAGGATCCCTACAGTATGGGAGAATATATTTGAAAATGACAGATCCGATAAAGGCTTGACGTCCAGAATATATAAGGAGCTCACACGCCTCAACAAACAAAAAACAAATAACCCAATTAAAAAATGGGCAGAGGAACTGAATAGACAGTTCTCCAAAAAAGAAATACAGATGGCCAACAGACACATGAAAAGATGCTCCACATCGCTAATTATCAGAGAAATGCAAATTAAAACTACAATGAGGTATCACCTCACACCAGTAAGGATGGCTGCCATCCAAAAGACAAACAACAACAAATGTTGGCGAGGCTGTGGAGAAAGGGGAACCCTCCTACACTGCTGGTGGGAATGTAAGTTAGTTCAACCATTGTGGAAAGCAGTATGGAGGTACATCAAAATGCTCAAAACAGACTTACCATTTGACCCAGGAATTCCACTCCTAGGAATTTACCCAAAGAATGCAGCAATCAAGTTTGAGAAAGACAGATGCACCCCTATGTTTATTGCAGCACTATTTACAATAGCCAAGAATTGGAAGCAACCTAAATGTCCATCAATAGATGAATGGATAAAGAAGATGTGGTACATATACACAATGGAATACTACTCAGCCATAAGAAAAGGGCAAATCCAATCATTTGCAGCAACATGGATGGAGCTGGAGGGTATTATGCTCAGTGAAACAAGCCAAGCGGAGAAAGAGAAATACCAAATGATTTCACTTATCTGTGGAATATAAGAACAAAGGAAAAACTGAAGGAACAAAACAGCAGCAGAATCACAGAACTCAAGAATGGACTAACAGGTACCAAAGGGAAAGGGACTGGGGAGGATGGGTGGGTAGGGACGGATAAGGGGGGGAGAAGTAGGGGGGTATTAAGATTAACATGCATGGGGGAGTAGGAGAAAAGGGAGGGCTGTACAACACAGAGAAGGCAAGTAGTGATTCTACAACATTTTGCTATGCTGATGGACAGTGACTGTAAGGGGGTTTATAGGGGAGACCTGGCATAGGGGAGAGCCTAGTAAACATAATATTCGTCATGTAAGTGTAGATTAGTGATACCAAAAACAAAGCAAAACAAAAAAAAAAAAAAAAAGGGCATTTCCTGTGTGGTAACCTCCAAAGAGTTCTACACATGGGTATAAAGGGCATATAAAAGTTTAGGCAAAGGGTCTGTTTGTGTTTATACAGAGGATCAAAGCCTAATTGGGCTACCCTGAAAATGAACTAAGATACGATATGAAAAAGAACTTCCAACATCTGCACTCTCTGGAAGACTCATGGCAGAAGATGATCATCAAAAAACCCCAACAAAGATCCACGCACTGCTACAGCTGTAGATGCACTCATCCCACCAGTTCCTGGACTTGCCATGGGAATGAGGAAGGAGATATCTAAGCTGGCCTGTACAGTAAAACAACAAATTTGACTGGATCTATACTGTTGGAAGTCAACCAAGAATTTGGAGAAGTGCAAATTGTAGCGCTCCAAAGTCTTACAACTACAGACTACTTACTGTTAAAAGAACATATGGCATGTGAACAGTCCCCAGGAATGGGTTGTTTTAATTGGTCTGATTTCTCTCAGACTGTTCAAGTTCAGTTGGACAATATCCACCATATCATAGATAAGTTTTCACAAATGCCTAAAGTGCCTAACTGGTTTTCTTGGTTTCACTGGAGATGGCTGGTAATTACAGATATGCTTTGGTTATGTAACTATACTCCTATTATGTTAATGTGTGTGCACAATTTAAGTAGTAGCTTAAAACCTATATATGCTGAAGTTACTCTACAAGAAGATATGTCAAAGAAATAATCAATCTTCCCATGTTTTCTTCAGCCTGCTACTTCTATAGCTTTTCTTCTTCCTTCCTAATTACAACCCTTAAATAGAATTCGTGCCTCATATCAAATTTACCGAGTATCATAATTCTTCCAAGTGGTAAAGATACCTCAAGACAAATGCTAGACATAGAAGCCACAGGGCATAAATATGCAAAGAAGTAAAAAGCAACCCTTTTCAAACAATAAGGCTTCCCTCTCACTTACCAACTTCACATTTCCCTGTATGGCCCCGGAAGATGACTGGTTAGCCAGAGACGGGTAAGATTCCTCAAGGGAGGAACAACCTAAGACAGGCACAGTCGCAGGGGGGCCATCAGGTGAGAAATTGGGGATCAACAGAGGTGAGGCTTAGAACCTCACCCCCCCTGTTCTGAGAGAAATCTTCTGCATACGTGGATGTTTTATTGCCCTGGTCTAGCTTGGATTAACACATAGTCTACAGGCACACACCTGATCATCTACATTTGCTCTCTTACAACACTGAACTATGTTTTCTACCTTTATCTTGTATCTACCTACCACTTCAGCATTTTATTAAAAGTAATAATAATAAAGGGAGGAATGTGGTATCCACATATAAATCAAGTATAAAAACCAAATGAGTATTCATATTTGAACTGACTGTTTAGAGTTCATAATGCATGTGCAAAACCGAAAGGTTCTGTGATGACTGCCCTTGTACTGTTCACCATGTAAGAACTTATTCACTATGTAAGAATTTGTTCTCCATGTAAGAACTTGTTTGTTATGCCTCAGAAGATTGGAGACTGACGAAAATTAGGCTTGGGGTGGATTAATGATTGTGCATTGAGCATTGACTCCCCTATACAGAATTTTATTGTCATTAACAACCATTTGATCAATAAATATGAGAGATGCCCTCACAAAAAAAAAAAAAGGACAGACTTCCAATGGTAAAATAAATTAGTAACCGGGATGTAATGTATAGCATAAGGAATATAGTCAAGATATTGTAACAGCTTGGTAGGGTGATAGCTGGAACCTAGAATTATGTACATAAATGTTCTACCACTGTGTTGTACACTTGAAACTAATGCAATGTAATACTGTGCATCAACTACCCTTCAATAAAAAATAATTATTTAAAAAAAAAAAAAAAAGAATGAATTTCTGTGTAATTTGGGGTAGTTTAGCATCTCACCAGCCCTGTGATCTTTCTGCCTATGCTGCCTGTCCTTCTGGCTGTTAATGCCAAGAGATGTACTCATAAGCCGAGAGATTTGTCCTTACATGGTTAGGAATGTAAACTGACTGAAAAAGCATGTCAGGGTATCCAGGAATCCATAGGAAGTATGTGTCATTGTTTTGAGAGGGAACTGGGAGTTAGTTTATAATATAAAAGAATGTACCTGCCATTTCAAACTAGTAAACTCCTGGGCCAGTGAGGCTTTGGAACTGTACTGGTTAGGGGACCTATGTAAGTGTAATCATAGTCGTGAGCTTCCTTTAGCTTCTGCGCCTTTGGACGGGTCCATTCTCAGTGGCATGGGGAGATTGAGGCAACTTGTCCAACTTCACGGAGGACATTAGTAAAGATGCAGAAAGAACTTCTGTTTTATGGTTTAAACTTAGACGAAAGCTTGCTTCTTAAGAAAACAAAGCAAGCAAAACAAAACCCCAAAACACGTTAAGTATTTTGACACCATTTTAATCTTTCAGCTCTATGAGAGTCATTTCCATTTAGCAGTAGCTCCCCAAAACTTGAATCTTCACAAGAAAGCCATACAGCATTTAACAAATGCTGCAAAGATTGCTTCCATACCCAAGGTAAGCCTGGGGAACTATTGCTTAGAATTTTCAAAAATGTGAAAATTATAGGAGTATAATGTGCTGGTTTTGTCATAGCATGTTTATTTGAAGGTGACTGACAGCCATGCGTTTCCAGCAACAGTACATGATGTCATGTAAAATACATGAAATACTCTAGCCCAGAATACACAACACAATGCTTGGATCATATCAGGCAATAACATAAACACTTTTAGCTGAATATTTAGGCTGCTTCATGGTTTTGTAAAAGTAAATATTTTTCCATTTGTAGAGGGCATACTCAACTCTGTGTTGAGTTCGGAAAATAAAGAAATGTACAAATGCCACCACTATAGCCTCTCTGCATTTCCTAAAGTGATATCATTTGTAAATATGTAAATGAGAGACTTGTTAAGAACAGAATTTTTTCTTTTACGTTAAATTTGCATCTAATATTACAAGTGTAAGGAAAAATTAGCCTGTTTTTCAATATCATTTAACTGACATTGGTATTATTATTAGTATTAATATTAAACTTTCTCCCTGAGCACCCACCATCAGTCAGGCAAAGTGCTAAGCACTGCACATAAATGATCTCAGTCTTCACAAGAAACCTAGGAAACTGGCACTATCCTTAGTAACTTTATACAGATGGGTTAGTGGAAGCAGGGCATGATTATATAATGTGCCCAAAAGGTAAAGTGGCTGGTAATGAGGGCACCAAGAGTCAAAGCCTCCTCTAATATTATTACACTATCAAAAATATATGACAGAAAAGGAAGGCTAGGCAGAAACCTCCTCCCACATGCACACCAAGAAAGCGACTACAGCAAATACAACTAAGCCTGAAAATGAGCTGAAGACTGCAGAACAGACCACCTACACCTGGGGAAGAAGAGAAGACCACAGAGAGAAGGCTAAAGGGGTAAAGCTGCTATTGAGTGGGACCCAAATCCTTCCCCCACCCTAGCCCACAGGCAGGAGGAAGAGGAACACAGTGGGGCAGGGAGAGGCACCCAGGAAATCTGCACACCTGGCCCTGGAGATCTGCTCTGGGAGCATGAGTCCATACTGCATTGGGTTCTGGTGATTAGTGGGGTTGGATAGCAGGGACAGTTGGAACCCTCCGGGAGGCTGAGACTCCTGCCACTTGTGGAGGACAGGCACACTCCACAGGTCCCGCTGAGACCCAAAGCAGAGGAGGAGGTTTGCGAGATTTGTGAGCAGTGGGAAGGGTGCCAGAAGGGTGAGGACTGTACAGAGCTCTCTCCACAGGAGAAAAGGCAGGTGGACGATATCTCCCCAGGCTTCCCTCAGTTGGGCACTCTCAGGAGCCTCAGACACACCATCCCCCTCACTGGTGGCTCAGCCCCAGGGTGCTTCCCTGCACACCTCCAGTGTGCCAGCCCATTGGGCCCAGCAGTGTCAGACATTGCTGCCTGGCAGGCAGAGGGAGAATTTCCCAGCGTTTTCAGCCCTGTGTCAGCCCAACTGGGGAGGTATCTGTAGGAGCCAGCCCCAAGCATTCCTTCCTCCCTGCTGGTGGCCAAGCCTGGTGCTGGTTCCTCACTACAACCAGGGGGCACCCATACGACTTGCTGTAGCAGCCGCATGCTTGCCCCAGAGCCATGCATCTGCACCACCCACCCCATTAACCCTGCAGCCCGGCTGCAGAGAAGGCAGAGGGAGGCTGAGCCCACAACGACCCCAGGAGAAGAGGCTGCTCTGATCACAAAGGGCTAGCTGAGGGAAACTGCCTGCTGCAGTGGACAGATCGCTGCCTGCCAAGCGAGAGAAAGGTGGTCCCATCCATAGCCCACCAACAGCAATGGGATCCACCACAAAGAACCAGGCACTGAAGAGTAAAGAGCCTTTAGCTTCTGGGCACCACAGGATGGCTTCTTTATAAGGCCAGTACTCTCTGGGCCAGGAAGCATAGCAGAACCATGTAATAGAGAGGAAAAAAACACAGAAACCCTGGCAAAATGAGGAGGCAGAGGAATATATTCCAAACAAAACTGCAGGATAAGAAAGCAGAAAGAGGGCTAAATGAAATGGATATCACCAATCTTGATATGGATTTCAAAGTAAAAGTTATGAATAAGCTCACTGATCTGCAGAAAAGCATTGAAGATTTTCAGGGCGGATTTCAAAAGAGACACAAGTGCTGAAGAATAACCACTCAGAACTAAAGAATACAGTCACTGAAATGAAATATACAATGGAAGGAATGATTAATAGATGCTGCAAGTAGAGGAGACAGTGAGATGTAAATTAGAGAACAGGAACACAATGAAGCTGAGGAACAGAGAGAAGAAAGGATCTCCAGGAATCAAAGAATGATAAGAGAGTTGTGTGACTAATCAAATTAAACAATATTTGCATAATAAGGGTACCAGAATAGAAGAGAGAGACAAAGGGATAGAAGACACCACCAAGACATAAAATAATTAAAATGGCAAAGATTAAGGATAAGAAGACAATATTGAGAGCAGCCAGAGTGAGAAAAAACATTACTTAATATGGGAAACCCTATCAGGCTCAGAAGACTTCTCAGCAGAAACTTTATAGGCCCCTCACTGGTGGCTCAGCCCCAATGGAGAGGTATGAAATATTTAATGTACTAACACAGAAGGACCTTCAGCCAAGAATCCTCTACCCAGCAAGATTATCACTCAAATATGAAGCAGAGATTTAAAAATTCCCAGATAAATGAAGGCTCAAAGAGTTTATAACCACTAAGCCAGCGTTACAGGACCTGTTAAAGGGACTGCTGTAGATGGAAATGTTCCTAAGCCTAAATAGTTTTCACCAGTGAAAGTAAACCCAGAGTAAAGGTAATAGGCCAATTACTTACCAAGCAAGTAGGAAATTAAAACAAAAAAAAACAAAAGTAATAAAATGAGTTAAACACAAAATCAGCCAAGGGATACACAAAAAGTGCAGATTATGACATCTAATACATAAAATGTGGAGGAGGAGGAGGAAGAAAAAAGTAGTATTTTTAGATTGTGTTTGAAATACAGCAATCATCAGCTTAATATAGCTATTATTAAAAGTGGAGGGATGGGAAAAGATATTCCATGCAAAAAGGGAGAAAAGAGCAGAAGTAGCAGTACTTACATCAGACAAAATAGATTTCAAAACAAAGTAACAAGAGACAAAGAAGGACATTACATAATGATAAAGGGGTCAGTCCAACAGGAGGATATAGTCATTATAAATATCTATGCATCCCACATAGGAGCACCTACATATGTAAAATAAATACTAACAGAATTAAAGGGGGAGATAGATTGCAACACCTTCATTTTAGGAGACTGTAACACACCACTAACATCAATAGACAGAAAATAAGGAAATAGAGGCACTGAACAACACAGATCTGATGTACTTAACAGATACCTACATAACATTCCACCCAAAAGAAATGGAATAAACATTCTTCTTAAGTGTCCATGGGATGTTCTTCAAAATAGATCACATACTAAGCCACAGTAAGAACCTCAATAAATTAAAAAGATTGAAATTTTATCAAGCAGCTTCTCAGACCACACTGGTATGAAACTACAAATAAATTACACAAAGAAAACAAAAGATCCTACAAACACATAGAAACAAAACAACATGCTCTGAAATAACCAATGGATCAATGAACACATTAAAACAAATCAAGTAATACATGGTGACAAATGAAGATAAAAATTCTCAAGAAATGAGCATAGAGGGAACATACCTCAAAATAATAAAGATCATATATTACAAACCCACAACTAACACCATACTTAATGACGAAAAGCTAAAAGCTTTTCCTCTCAGATCAGGAGCAAAACAAGGATATCACTCTCATCACTTTTATTCAGCATAGTACTGGAGGTTCTAGCCATGGCTATCAAACAACACAAAGAGATAAAAGGCATCCAAATTGGTAAGGAAGAAGTTAAACTGTCACTATTTGCAGATGACATGATATTATACATAGAAAACTCTAAAGACTCCACCAAAAGACTATTAGAACTAATAACTGGATTCAGCAAGGTTGCAGGATACAAAATTAATACACAGAAATCTGTTGTGTTCCTATATACTAACAACAAACTAGCAGAAAGAGAAATTAGGAAAGCAATTCCATTTATAGTTGCATCAAAAAGAATAAAATACCTAGGAATAAACCCAACCAAGATGGTGAAAGACCTGTACTTTGAAAACTATATATATATACAGGCCTACCTCAAGAAACAAGAACAATCCCAAATAAACAGTCTAAACTCAAATTAATGAAACTAGAAAAAGAAGAACATATGAAACCTAAAGTTAATAGAAAGAGGGATATAATAATGATCAGAGCATAATAAAACAATAGAAAAAAAAATCAATGAATCCAGGAGCTGGTTCATTGAGAAGATAAACAAAAAAAGGCAATCCCCTAGCCAGAATTATTAAGAAAAAGAGAAATTAAGGAAGACTCAAATAAATGGAAATCTATTCCATGCTCTCAAATAGGAAGATTTAATATTGCCAAAATGGCCATTCTGCCCAAAGCAATTTACAGATTCAATGCAATCCCTATCAAAATACCAAAAGCATTCTTGAAAGAACTAGAACAAATAGTCCTAAAATTCATATGGAACCACAAAAAACCCTTAATAGCCACAGAAATCCTGAGAAAGAACAACAAAGCTGGGGGATTATGCTCCCTGATTTCAAGCTATACTACAGAGCTAGAGTGGCACAAGAACACACTCAGATCAGTGGAACAGAATAGAGAAACCAGATATAAACCCATGCACGTGTGGTCAATTAATATGTGATGAAGGAGCCATGAATACACAATGGGGAAAAAAAGCCTTTTCAATAACTAGTACTGGGAAAACTGGACAGCTACATGCAAGAGAATGAAACTGAATTACTGTCTAACCCCATATATAAAAGTAAACTCGAAATGGATCAAAGACCTAAATGTAAGTCATGAAACCATAAAACTCTTAGAAGAAAACATAGGAAAAATCTCTTGAACATAAGCATGGGCAGTTTTTTCCTGGGCATATCTGCTTGGGCAAGGGAAACCATACAAAAAAAGAAAAAGTGGGGCTCCATCAAACTAAAAAGCTTCTGTACATCAAAGAATACCATGAGCAGAACAAAAAGGCAAGCTACAATATGGGAGAATATATTTGTAAATGATTTATCTGACAAGGGGTTAGCATCTAAAATATATAAAGAACTCATATGCCTCAACACCCAAAAAACAAATAACCTGATTAAAAAATGTGCAGAGGACCTGAACAGACATTCTCCAAAGAAGAAATACAGATATCCAACAGGCACATTGAAAAGATGTTCCACATCACTAATCATCAGGGAAATTCAAATCAAAACTGCAGTGAAATATCACCTCACACCAGTCAGAATGGCCACTGTCTAATAGACAAGAAGTAACAAGTCTTGATGAGGATGTGGAAAAAACGGAACTCTCCTACACTGTGTGTGGGAATGCAAATTGGTACAACTGCTGTGGAAATAGTATGTACATTCCTCAAAAAACTAATAATAGAAATACCATTTGACCCAGTAATTCCACTCCTAGGAATGTGCCTGAAGAAAACAAAATCCCTGATTTGAAAAGACATATGCACCCCTATGTTTATCACTGCTCTATTTGCAATAGCCAGTATATGGAAGCAACCTAAGTGTCCATCAATAGCTGAATGGATAAAGAATTGATGTACATATACACAATGGAATATTATTCAGCCATAAAAAAGAGAAATCCTCCCATTGCAACAATGAGGATGGATCTAGAGAGTATCATGCTCCATGAAATAAGCCAGGCATAGAAAGACAAATACCATGATTTCACTTATTTGTGGAATATAGAAACAAAGCAAGACAGAATGAGCAAAACAGCAGCAGACTCATAGACACTGAGAAGGGACTGGTGGTTACCATGGAGGGGGGGTTGGGGTTGCTAGGTGGGGAGGGGGAGGGCAATAAAGGGGCACAAAAATTCTCAATCATAATGTAAGTTGGTAGCGGGGATAACTAGTACAGCAATGAGAATATAGTCAATAATTCTGTCACATCTTTCTTGTCAGTAACCTTACTACTGGGAGTGAGGATTTAATAATAAAATGGATTAACTGTTGAACCACTGTGTTGTGTATTTGAGGTCAATATTAGATTGCATACCAACAATACTTCAATAAATTAAAAAGAAAAAGAGAAAAACATTCTTACTTTGTCTATTCATGAAAAGAATAGAGGGAAGGTGCTAATTTATTGATCACCATTACATAGGGCCCTATGCTAGTTTCTTTTCTTATCTCATTCAATTCTCACAACCTCACATGGTAAATTATAATATTATCATTTACTAATATGGAAACTGAGGCTTAGAGAAATTAAATACTCATTAAAAGTCACACAGAAAATAAGCGGTGGAACTTATTAGGAGAAAGACCCAGTTTTTTGTTTCCAAAGCAGTCATTTCTTGTCAACTACACAAGAAAACTAGTTTATGTCTCTTTTTTACTACATAGATTTATAAGATAAAAATTTGTTGCCTCTTTTTATGAATCTATGTAGGATGATACACAAACTGGACTTAAAGACTCCTTAGCCCTGTAGATTCATACTGACTCCCACTTTGATGTCCAGCTTGGAGAATTCCACCAAAGATTCAGCATAATGCCCAAAGATTGTATTGAATGTGCAATCTCATGTCTTGATATTTAATGTTTAATCGCGACTTAGAATAAATGGGAAAGAATAGATTTGACACTAGCTTAAAAGAGATAGCATTTTTTAAAATGTGTAGGAGGAATTCAAGCACACTGCTGTTTTCCCAATTAAAAATATTCTCATTTAGTGATTAACATGAAAAAATATGTAGCTTTGTCATATCACTTAGAATATATTTTTGCATACAATTTTTAAGAGAAATTATATAGAGAAGAAAACGATTTGAGAAACCTGGGTTGCAAGTGGTATTATTGTTTATTCATTCAACAACTTTTTACTGAGTGTACTTTTCTAAGTGCTGGAGATACAGTGTTAAACAAAACAAAAGGCCTGTTCTCAAGGAGATTAATTTCTAGTTGGGAAATACAGAGAGTAAGCATAAAAACAAATTGATAAATAGTATATCAGATGGTGAGTTGTGTTACAGAAGAGGAGGATAATGGGGAAAGGAAGTGTGGGGTATAAGGGGCAGTTATTGTTTAAGCAGAGAAGTCAAAGATCTCCCTGTAAAATGGAAGCTATAATTTCTGCTTTACAACGTTGTTGTAAGAATGTGGGATAAAGTATTCAATGTTCCCTATACTGAGCATAGAGGAAGCTATTATTATATTTTATAGATGAGAAACATATGTGGATTAATAAGTTAAGTTCATTCAGTTACTATAACTGGCAAAGCCAGGATTTGGACTCAGTTTTTCTGACTCCAGAGCCTGTGCTCTTCCCATTTCACCTTCCAGTTGGACTCTTTCCCAAGAGTATTGATCATACTTGGACAGACATTGGAGATAATATTTGCTTTCAAAGTAACCTAAAGTAAATGCTTATTTCTCATTTTCATAAAATTTTCTGCACAATGCCTATGTGTTTTGAAAGTGTATTTAACTGCTAACTATAGTTTTGTATGTGTTTCTTAAATGTACTTAAAAATGATGATTTCTAAGGATGTAACTTGATTTTTTTAATGTATAACTAAGGTTATAGCTCTTTTTATATCCTCTTGGGTTTTCTTGTTGTTTTTAAAAACCGAGTACAATTATAGGAGAAACATTTGGAACAGCAGCATAAGTCAGCCCTAAAGAAAAAGCAAAAGTCCTGAAAATCTTCTTGTAAAGTCAAGATAAATAAGAGTGGTGATTTAAAAGAAAGAACCAGTTGTGCTAATGCCATTATGGTATAAAAATATGTTGAAGTTGTCATGAGGGATTTTTATATTTGGCAATTCTAGTTAATCATTAAATCACTCAGAAAAATTGCACCACCAAAGAAATTTCAGAGAAAAGTATTTTAGTATACATAATCAGAGCTAAAAATGACATATAAAAACTACATGAAGAAAAAGGAGTGCCCCAGTATAAATGGCAAACACATAAATAAAATTCAACCAAAGAAGTAGAATTATTAAGGATGCATTAAAGATATTTGTGGTTGCTAGTAATCATAAAAGCAAATTAAAAGGCAAAATAACTTATTTTTCCACCCAAATTAGTTAAAATGTATAATGAAAATGGTACCTTTATATCTTGCAAATGGGAAGACAAATGATGCAGCTTTCTTGAAAAGCAGTGTAGTAATATGAGTCAAGAGTCAAAAAATTCATAGCATTTTAACTAGCAAGTCCACTTAGTGAATTCATCCTACAAAAGTAAACTAAAATAAGGGAAAAACTTTATGGACAGAGCTGTTTACTGCAGTATTATCTATAACAGCAAAAATATTGGAAGGAAAAATAGCCAACAATAATATCACAGTTGGTAAAGTAAGGTTGCTTTACTTGTTACAAGACTGTACAACTCATAGAAATGATAATGAATATCACATAATGATATAGAAATGTATTAAAAAATCTTAAGTGAAAAATGAGTATGTGAATTAGAATACAGGCCATTATTATAATAAAGTCATTATTATAATTACAAACAATTATGTAGGCAATACAGGAAAGGAACATATAAAATAGTTTGTAACTTACTTAAGGATAGTGAAATCACATATTTCCTCCTCTATTTTTCAAATATTAAGCAATGTTATAATGCTTTAATAATACACTTTTAAATTCATAGTATATTAATGATATTCACACATTTCCAGAATGGCTGTAATATGAAACTTTTTTCCACATACCAATATTTTCAAGAATGGCATATTCTCATGTATATGATGCATCATTTCTTTCTGAATTGGGCTGATATTAATTTTTAAGCTAACCTGTTTCTTCTATAAAATTAGGCTTGCACTAGAGACCTTACTCTCACTTTACATAAACAGTAGTTAACAAAAGTCATTGTTTTGAAATGTCAAGTGCTTCCTATACTAAAATATTTTTATGTATTTATAACTTACAGGTAGCTTGATTAAAGCATTGGGATCTTAAAAATGCAATAGGATAGCATCTTCATATGCCTATGAGGTGCTTAAACCCAGAGGTTCAAACATAGAACTACTATTTTATGAGGGAGGTCATCAGTTTTTTACCACATAGGAAAACCATGCTATGTGTGCCAGGACAGACATATTTAAATCTCAGGATTTTATCCCTTGGAAGATGAATGAAGACCCTGACCAGGTTCTTTGTGTTCTAGTAATTTGTTACTCAGCAATAGCTAACTAATACATTAGCACAGGAAGCAAAAGCCCCTGATAATCTCCACTTTCATCCCCAGTCCTTTCAAGCAGTTAAAATATTAAGTTTTGGTGGGGGGAACAATTACATTTTATCTCACAAGTTCTGTCAAATCTTTCTCAAGCATGTTATTCATTTTCTATTCAAAGAAGTAAAGAATTATTAAAGCCAGCTCTCCACTGACATTAACCTTCTACTCTCTTCTCTAGCCCTTTTCTTTCTGCTGATCTTCCCCTCCAACACAAGCTATGCCCACAGCCAGCCTCCCTAGTCTGGCTTGCAGTTTAAGTCCCTTTACTGCCACTAACTGCTTTAGATTACTCCAGTGGCTCATCTTCATTTTAAAAATCCCTTTCTCACTTTATAAATCTGTGAGAATTTCAGCACATCCTGTGGTACCTTTTCAGTGAATTATAACCGTCTATGAATATGTCATATAAATGAATATTAATCAGAATATTGTGTGCATTTATTATCCAGTTTATTCTTGGCAATAAAATGTAAAGAGAGACTATGGAAAACATACTTACTCACAACATTCTCTACATTCATTTAGGACAGATGAGAGAAGCAATAAAGGATGCTAACAAAGCTATTTCTCTGGACATTCTGAACCCGGTAGGTTTGATAAATTTTAATAGCAACATAAAAGACTAATAATGGTGTATAGTTTCTGTGATTCTTTCCTTTATCATCTCTGCTTGCTGTTTTTTCAATGTTATAATTACACCCTGTTTTTCTGTATGTCTGTGCCACTGTATATGTCCTTGACTAATATTTAAATCAGTGGAAATTTTGCCCCTTGAAATGTAACAGTGAAATTTAGGAAGACTTAAGCAAGTTAAAAATTATTGTGATCAATAATATTAAACTAGAGCTTATTTATAACTGCACATCATCTTCATAAAACATGCCTTTAAAACCTTCCAGCAAAATAAATTGATAACATGTTTCATCAAATTATTAACAGTTTATCATGAAATGGTATATGTGGTTTTCTGAAAAGATAGGCAGAGCTAATGTAATGAATGTAAATGCATGGAGAAGATGATGGTAAGCCCATAGCTTGAGAAGCTGGAAAGATAGCTGTTCCAGTTCTCTCATTTTGCAGATGAGGAAGGTGAGATCCAGGGAACTGATTGGTTAGTTACATGGGCTCCAGGGCCACCAGGTTGTAAATGACACTAATGACTGTTGTAAATGATCTAAGTTTAGAGTATGTGAATAGTGCTCCAGAGTTTCCAGTGCACAACAGTACGGCCCTGTTAGTTAATGGAACTTATGGGACCAAAGTCCAAATCTCTGAACTGGGATAGGGTTCCTTCAGCTATGCTATGCTAGCTGGCCTATGTCTTTCTTGCTTGTTTTGATTTCATTTTTGTAAAAGTCTGAAGATTAACCACTTTTATTTTCATGACTTTCATGTTTTCCAGGATGTGTACTGTGTTAGAGCTCTTGCATGAAATTCATGTAAAGAAACTGTATAGAATTTGAACTATGGCCTCAGGCTAAATCCTTATCACACTTGTACATTAATATTAAGAGGGGCCGTCACCAAGTCTATTACAGATGAAAATGAGCAGTTTGATGATAATGAAGATCATAAAAAGGTAAATGTAATTTTCAAAAAGCTTTTGACATCATGAATTTTAAATCCACTTTCCTTCTATTATCTGAAATTTCAACTGTAATAAGAAATGTGATGTGAAAAGCGGTAAGTTAGTAATTAGAAATTTTGGGGTAGAAATCACTGCATCATAATAGCATTAGCCTATCCAAAACAAATTATAAAACAGAATAAAAAGACCTTGGGTATATGAGTGATGCAGAGATCTATCACATACACACTCAAAAGCATAAAACACTAACAATCACTTTTTGAATTTTAATTATCTTTGGGAGAAAATATTTAAATCTTTGCATCTTTTAAATATCTTTGAAAGAAATGTCTGAAAGAAACATTTATTTTTATACCTGTTAGGGCAGTATTGCATTGATGGCAGCTATCCATTATTTAAGTAGGAGTTACAAATAGTTGTACTTTTGTCAGAAGCCCACTTTCCAGAACATGAAGCTACCTTTTGATATTATGGAAGAAGCACTCCTGTGACCATTCGGAAGTAATCTTGTGGCATTCCTTTGAGTCCAATTGAAAAAACTTAGAAAGCTTAGACTTCTCGTCCTTTTGTTTCAATCAGATCTATTGACAGTAATCACACTCAGAGTTCTTTACTGGACATAGTTCTTTCACCTTATTCTTATTCTTATTGGTTAAGAAGGCAAACCTAATCTTATCTTTGCCATACATTTTTACCTAGGTTTCTCAACTCTTAGCACTACTGACATTTCGGACTGGTTACGTCCACCCCCGGTGGCTTTATTGAAGTATAATTGACGTATAACATCGTTTAAGTTTACAGTGTACAATTTAATGATTTGATACATCTATATATTAGAAAATGATTACCATAATAAGGTTAACATATCCAACACCTCATGTAGCTAGAAATTTGTGTGTGTGTGTGTGTGTGTGTGTGTGTGTGTGTGTGTGGTGAGAACTTCTAAAATCTACTTTCTTAGTAACTTTCAAATATACAAATCCACTATTGTTAAATATAGTCACCATGCTGTACATTACATCCCCGGAACTAATTTATCTTATAACTGGAAATTTGTACCTTCTGACCACCTTCACCCAGTTTCCCCACCCCTATGCCTGCCCCTGGCAACAACCAATCTGTTCTCTGTTTCTATGAGTTCAGTTTTTTTAGATTCCACATATAAGTGAGATCATACAATATTTATCTTTTTCTGTCTGACTTATTTTACTTGGCATAATGCTCTCAAGTTTCATTCATGTTGTTGCAAATGGCAGGATTTCCTTCTTTTTATGACTGAATAATGTGTGTGTGTGTGTGTGTGTGTGTGTGTGCATCTGTGTTATGTGTGTGCCACATTTTCTTTATCCATTTAAATGCTGACAGTCACTTGGGTGTTTCTATGTGTTGGCTACTGTGAATAATGCTGCAGTGACCATGGAGGTGCAGAGATCTCCTCAAGACAGTGATTGCAATTCCTCTGGGTATATGCCCAGAAGTGGCTTCTCTGGATCAGATGGTGGTTCTAGTTTTAATTTTTTGGGTAAATTCCATACTGTTTTCCATAGCGGCTGCACCAATTTACATTCTCACCAACAGTAGACAGAGTTTCCCTTTTCTCCACATCCTCACCAGCACTTGTTACCTCTTGTTTTTTTGATGATAGTCATTTAACAGATGTAAGGTGATATCTCATTGTGGTTTTGATTTGCATTCCCTCGTGATTAATGATGCTGAGCACCTTTTCATAGACCTGTTGGCTTCTTGAATATCCTCTTTGGAAAAATGTCTCTTCAGGTCCTTTGCCCATTTTTTGACTGGATTATTATTAGTAGGAGTAGTATTTTGCTATTAAGTGATATGAGTTCCTTTGGATATGAACCCCTTATCAGATACGTGGTTTGCAAATATTTTCTCCCATTCATTGAGTTGCCTTTCCATTTTGTGGAGCGTTTCTTGCACTGTGCAGAAGCTTTTTAGTTCCATCTAGTCCCCAGGTTTACTTTCACCTTGTTGCCTGTGCCTGGGTGTCATAGCCATAAAATCATTGCCACAACCAAGGCCAAGGAGCTTTTTCCTTGTGTTTTCTTTTAAGGTTTTTATGGTTTGGGGTCTTAGTAAGTCTTTATCATGTAGGGCCATCCTGGGCATTGAAGGATATTCAGCAACATCCCCGGCCTCTACCCACTAGATGCCAGTAGCACCCTCTCTCTCAGGTGCAAGAACAAAAGGGTTTCTAGACATTCTCAACTATTCTCTGAGGGGCAAAACTGCCCCTGGGTGAGAATCACTGCTTTATTCCCTTGTTTGTAATGTTTGAGATATAATTGCCGCAGAACATTCATGGATTTATGTACAGGACTCATGTAAGGGTTTTGAAAAAGGCTAAGAGCAAAAAGAATCTTATCTCCTGCTGTTTGGGATGTGCAGACTTAGTTAAGCTTTTCCGACCTTGTCAAGTCCCAGTCTTCTGGATGCTGTATATTTTTACCTCTTGCAAACTGGCCAGTTATTGCCTGATTTTGTCTCTCCCTTGCCAGAAAGTGGCAAGGAGTTTCAGGTGCATAGGGACATCCTGGCTTCCTTTAGCTACTTCCGCTAGAGCTGCAGGCATGGTAGGCATATAATTTGCCTTCCAAATTATCACAGGAAACAGTTACCAGAAGTTTTGCTGTGGTGTAACAAGAGTCAACAGATTTTTACCTTGCAGTGTCTGCGATCTTTATTTCTGCCATCACACTGTTAGTCCAACACCATATTTTAGGCTTTTGTGATGTCAGCACTGCACTTTAGAGTTGCAGTCTCTGTCACAGGTTTGAGTGACAAGAAAAAAAATAAACCGTTTGAGAATTCAGGGGAGAATGTTTTGGATAGAACGAAGAGCTGGTGGAAAGGTGCAAGCATTGGAACATACTTATAGTCTATTTGAGGAGCCAAATGAAGGCCAGCATGAATGGAACTTAGTGGAAAAAGGGTGGAACAATCTGGAATGAGGTCGGGCTACATTTGTAGGGCTTTCTAGCAAGTGTAAGAACTACGGATTTGTTTTTGGAGCAATGGGAAGCCTCTGGAGTATTTTTTTTTTTCCTTTTTCCCCGCCCAACTCTGGAGTATTTTAAGCAAAGAAGGGAACAATATTGGGTCCTTTTGGGCAGTATGGGGGAAATGGATTATAGGGAAGTGAGCAGAAGTAGGGAGTCCTGTAAGTTCATGTGAAATATAATGGTTACTTAAGTGTGGGTTATAGTCAAAGAAATGAAGGAAAATGGATGGGTGAGGGGAGTTTTAGAGATAAAGCTGGAGGGACTCCTTGATATATTGAATACTGGGTATGAGAAAAAAGAGAAATGAAGGATGATTCTTGGATTTTGGTTTAAGTAACTTGGGGAATAGTGGCTTAATTTATTCAGCTGAAAAGGACTCAGTATCCAGTATCAGTTCTTTCTTTTTTTGGTCAAATTAAGTTTGAGATGCCATTAGTAAGCCACATGTTTAAATTAAGTGGCCAATTTGCTATATGATTCAAGATTTCCAGGAATATGTAAGAAACAGATATTTTGACTTGAGAGTTATTAGCATTTGAGGATATTGAAAAGCCTGGTCGTGAATGAAGTCATTAATGAGAGTGTGGAGAAGAAAAGGAACTTAGCATAGGCTCTGGAACTTATCACATTTAGAACTAATGCACAGTAAGAGGGACAAGCAAAGGACTGAGGGAGCAGAGAGAGGTAGGAAAACAGAGACTGGGTGCCAGACATGCAATGAGAGGTGAATCTTTTTTCTACTGCTGATTTACAGCCCACTCACCAGTAGCGCTTTTGGTTATATCCTTCCAGGAGGTGTAAGCAGATAGTTTATACAAGAGGATTCATATTCTTGAAAGACACTCAAATCCAAATAGGAAAATACCATAATACTATTTTGCAATTTGCTTTCTTAACAGCATATCTTAAAGCTCTTTCCATATTGTCACATGCCACACTTTTCTTTTTTATGACTTCATAGCATTTGAAAGTCTAAGCAACCCTCTGATTTTTAGATAATAAGGGGGTGCTCTATTAACACACACACACACATAATAATAATAACAATAATAATAAGGGACAAGAAGCCACCCACACATGAAACATTCCAGATCTGACCTTAACTTTGAGATTTAATAATCGCCAGAACTGAGGGTTATAGAAAACCAGCAACAATGTTCTCAATCTCCAGAAGAGAGAAATGTGGAGAAGCAAGAGCGATTATTCCCTTGTGTAGGATTCATGCACTCAAAAGTAATAGAATTAAATGAATACTGTCTGACAATGCAGTGCAATAGAGAGTTATTAAAACCATCTAATCATAAACTGTGGCTGCTGGAATCCTTGCCCCAATTAAGTAAATAGAACGGCTTACTTTGGTTTTATTGAGTTATAAGTAGAAAAATTCAACCTGCTTTTTTCTGAAAAGTTTCTCTATATTTCTAAACAATTATGTTTCTTATAGCAATGAAGCAATAAGCCTTGTAAAAAGACTAATCATGAGATGCTTACACTACCATCCAACTATTCAGATTCATTTGTTAGACTGCTTGTAATTGTAAAACTGCTTTTTGCACCACAGAAATAGACTTCATATAATAAATATACAATTAGTCACCATAAACAAACTCAATGCCTTAAAGCAGTAATGCCTTTGAGATAAAAATTTCTCACTTTTGTTCACACAGTGATCATTGCATTTAAGCATCATTAATGCAGTGTTAGCAATTCACATTAATACAGTTGAGGTGTCATCTCTTTTCTTTAATAGGTTTGTAAAATACGCCCAACTAGCAAGCATTTCTTGGATGTTACAGACTTCAGCGGTCCCCAGATGGCTGATTTCTATGACAAGGAAGTGCTATGACAGTTGAGAAGAACTTGAGCTGTTTAAAGAATTCATTGTTATTGTGAAGTGGACTTAATTTTTTTCAAGCTATTAGTATAGATATGTACCCACACCAAGGTCTGAGACCCTGGGGAGGGAAGGAGACTGAGGCTTGGGCAGTTAAATCAGCTAAAGTCTGTGTTCTTTAAACCTGAAGTGACTTTCCAAACCCACACAAGGCCACTCTGTGACTTGGGGCCCTGTTTTCCCTGGAAGAGCTCTTACTCTGATCCAATGCACAGGCTCCATGGCCTCAGGCTTTGCCTTCCTCTCATCTTCCTCCCCTCCATTGGGTCAAGCTTGCCTGCGTTGTCCAGATCATTATCCTTAAAACATTCTTCCTTACACCCTCAAGGCCTTTCTTCTGCTGGAAAATATTTTCAAAGAGCAGACCCTGTGAGATTCTTTCAGGCAGGCCTGAGTCCTTGTCCTCTGATCATAGGGAAGATTCCCTGTAGGGAGTTCTTTGTTTTTCTCACAGGTGGCCACACTCCCAGCCTCGACCCTCAGCATAGCGGCAATAGTTTATTTCAGAATTTTGCTGGCCTTCATCAGCCCCTGTTACATTGTTTTCTCAAGAGGCTATATGATGCGTTGATTCCTGGCATTTTTTCACTTTGTTCCAAATTGTTTTGGCTTAAGATAATATTTTTCAAAATGTGAGGTGGGAGTTGCAGACTTTTCCCATTGGCAGTGCTGACATGTTCCGTATCTGCTGTTTCTGTTTTTCATCGAGCCTGGGGGCTGGGCTTCCTCCGTTCTGTACCAAACTACCAATCAGCAGGTCATACATTATCCAAGGGCAGGATCTTGCTTTACAATCCACTCTCTGCTCAGTACCAAACTATCTTTGAATAGCTAATGGCTCTCACTGCAGTTCTAGGGCATATACTGAATGTGCAGGTTATTATATCCTACAAAATCTCCTGAAACTCTCTTCTGTTGGGTGGTGACTAAAAGCCTCTGGGCGTAGATGTTTCCATTAAAACCTACAGCTTGTTATCTAGGGAATAGTCTGTCTTTCCAGTTCATCGTCTCTCCTAGCCTCCCAGCTTCTACACAAGGCTGCCTCTGGACACCCTCAAATCATAGTCAAGCCCAAGAATTGCATAAGATGAAGTGCATTTTAGGCATTTGGTCTCACTTGGATGTATACTAAATGTACTAAATATCATATACTTATATACAGTTCCTCTCCAGAAGATTTAGAAAAGGTTTGTCCTCAGTCACATAATACTTTTTTCTCTACATGAACAATTGTGCGTTCATTAAGGAGATATACTGCCTGCTGGCTGCATGCTGGCCTTGAGTACTGGGATACAGCATGACTGAGCTAATCTCTGCCCTCAGAGGACTATTGTCTAGTGACAGGGGAAAGTAAGTACAAATTATGTACAAATTATGCAACCTGGTTTGAAGGCTTGGGTGTACTATTTTAAGTAGATACATCTTGCAGGATTTAGTGATTGTTAATTATAATAGAGATGAAAATTCAGACAAGTGTACATTTTATTCCCCTACAGATTGGAGGAATTAGATTGGTGATGGTTTTTTGAAAGCAAGTGCTTTTGAAATTGTGCCTGAAATTTAAATGATAATTTTGCATATTTCTGGGCTTCAAAGAGGAAAAACATAAATATTTGGCAACCTAAGGATCTTTACTTAGGTGAAGAATCTTTTAATGTCCCCTTAGTATGCACTGCAAGTCAGATTCACACAAACTATTCAAATACAAAACTCTCATTGAATTCAACAGCTGTCTCTTCTGTTTTTAGCTACTAGTTTATTTTCCCCTTGCTCTTTGAAAAATGAATGCTGTATGCAAATTGCTAGGTATACTTGCTAAGGCACAGGCATAAATGGTACAATCTGGAATTGTTAAAATGCATTTTACCTAAATAGCTGCTCCATGGAAGAAAGTTAACTATGATATTTACTAAATCAGTACAATTTGTTAAGTTTGTTTTAAGCCAATGTCTTTTCAAGATTGTATATCAAATGCATTGTCAAGATTTTTGCAGTAGAAAATTAAAATTCATTGTTGTTTTTAAAATAAACATTTTTCCATTCCATTTCCCAACAAGCTGCTAATCCCACTTTCTGTGAGAAACCAAGTACTGGTTCATCTTAAAGCTGGTGGTTTTCTTTGTTCTCTGCAGCCAGCTTGGAGCCAGATTCTGCCTCCATGTTTTTAGATGCTAACCTGGCATCTAATGGAATTAGAAAACAGAAACATGTAAAAGCAGTGTTTCTCATCACCTGCCTTCTTACAGCATCGGTGGAGAGATTCAAAGCATGTCCTGTTTGTATGTGGCAGCCTCTCAATGCTTTCTCAGGGAGAGGAGCAGTAATCTGAGGTCATCCACATGTTACCAGCACTAACACCCTGGGTCTACCTAGATCCTGAGAGGAGAGGGAGTTTCATGGAATGTTACCTATACCTTTATCAGGTACTGTAGATCTTTGCAGAAATACAAACGTGCAGAAGGCTGCCCCTCACAGATGTCTTTCAGCCCCATATCGAGTATAAGGAAAAATGCGTCAAGTATGACAGGCTCAAACCTCTGGTCTCCAACCCAAGATTCTGCTTCTGACCTTGGTACAAAGGGTCTTAGTTCCTTCCTTAAGTTAGCAAGTGAGTATTGCCAGCCTAGGCTGTGCCAGGCACTACTTTAGTTGCAGGGAATAAAATGACAAGTAAAACAGATGTAGTGGCTGCTCACCTGTAACTTACAGTCTAGCAGAAGAGACGTTAGATCAAATAAATATACAAATAAATGTGCACTTACAGCCTGAGCACAGCACTATTAGAGTGAGGAACAAACAGAATCCAACCTGGTTGCTGGGGCGACAAGCCTCCCAGAGGAGGGATGTTTGTGCTGAATTAGTTTGGGGAGGGAGATTGTCAGGTAGAGGGAGGATGTTCCTAGGAGAGGGGAGAGCACTGTGCTTAGAGGGAATGGGATGATTTGAGGGATTCAAAGAAGGCAGTGGAGTCAGAAAGCAGAAGGTCAGGCAGGGTGTGGTGTGATGTGACCCTGGAGAAGCAGGCAGGCCAGACCATATCAGTCTTGTGGAATTTTGGGTTTTATTGCAGGAGGAGAGGGAGACCCCTGAAAAGTTTTAAGCAAAGGGCTGGAGTGGAGACAGGAAGTTAGGGCGAGGTGACATACACAAAATTCCCTAGGCTCTTTGTGAGTTTAGTCTCCACAAATATTCCAACCTATTTTTTACTTTTTAGTATCACCCATACTTATAGCCAAGCCTATTTTTGTTTTCAAATACATGATGATTCTTTAAGTATATGAAGATAAATAAATTCCCAAATGGAAGACCAAAAAGTTAATACTACTGAGAAAACAGAAAAATGCATTATTTTTCTAATGAAAAATAATTGTTTGCCTTGCTTTATTATTTATATATGCTAATATATTGTATGTTATATATATATTATTCACCTCCTATATTATTTGCCTTGCTTAGTTTGAAATTTACTCCTTTTGAGGTGACAAGTAGGCATTCTTTTAGTGCCTACTGTATAAGACACTAATTTGTTTTTTTCATCTTTAAACTACTTTGGTTCTCAAGAGCGCCCCCATCTCTTCCCTAGTCAGACTATCCAAACCCTTAATGATTTTTTAAAATAAGTTTCTATTTTACTTCCTCTCAGCCTTTGTGTGTCTATGTCAGAGAGGCCAGTTTTGTTGAGGCTATTACTCTGCATGTCCATTCATCCATACTCAGCAGGTCATCAAAGAAATGGATCCCATGCCAAATATTTACTCGGTCACCCTTCTCTGTCTTGGGTTTTATCTTAACTCACCTCTGCTCCTTCTTTGTGGTAGGGTCAGGTAAAGGCAGGTAAGCTATTTGGGAGTGTCCCACATGTGGGGAGGTGGATCAGTTAGCCATCAGTGGTTGTAAGCAACAGGCCAATAAAAAATGAATTTAGTAGAAGAATCTGCTCACCAAATTTTAGAAGGAACAGGAATCAAGGCTGTCTTGGGATCTTGGTAGCAGTCTTATCAGGTGCGCTAGAGACATTTTGCTTCATGTAGTTAAGAGATGAATATATTAAGATATTGTAATAATGGCTTCATTCTAAAATTGTAAATGTAATTTAAAAGACCACCCCAAAAATCCAACTAAAAAGAATCTAGAACACAGAAAAGAACCTATTACTTCTGGGTTTTTTACTGGGTGGTAACTGGCGGGGTGTATTAATGGTAGGAAAATAATCCTATATGTCTCTTATATTTATATAAAGCCAGTAGTCATAACCTTACAACAATGAAAAGGACTTTGTTATCTATTAAATTTATATTTTTGGTAAGTTTTCAAAATGCATTTAAACTTGACTTTCATTTGGAGAATACCTTCACAAATTGTGATTCTGTGGAATTCAAAAATTAATCAATATTTCAAAATATTTCCTGGATAGCTTTGTGACCATGGTCTATAAAACACTAATCTTAAGTTTGTGACTTAGAGTTTGGTAATGCCTCCCAAGGGGTACCATTCCTAAAGACATGCAGCATGTGAGTCACTGACTTAGGCAGAGAAGCTTGAAGCACAGAGGGGTGGGTGAGAGCCAGCTCCCCGAATCTGAGACTCAAAAACATACATATGCTTTCAGCTGAGAGCACTTCAACTTGGAATTTGAATCAAACTTAGTACCAGGTCTTATGAAGTGAAAGGTCAGCTATTTAATAGAATAGTTTTACTTAAATGATAATAGCTCTTTTTGATACATAAAAAGAAAGGAAGCAAGTTCCAAAATGAAAGAGTGAATAACTAATTCTGATGAGGAAATTGGACTTACGAACACAGCAAAGTTCTTATTAATTATCTTCTTTAATTTCTTTCATTTGCTTCTGCATTAATTTTTACAATGGAGTGTGTTTCCTATATTTATATGAAGCTTTTAATTACAAAGGTGTTGCTGAATCATCTTACCCAGAATGTGCAAAATAGAATAGGAGTATTGAAGATAGCTATTGGAACTCGAGTTAAACTGTATTGATAATTAAAACTCATTTTTCAGTATTCATTGTTTTAAAAACAAGATTTTAAACCAGATACAATATTTCAAAGTCAAAACTGTTTTCCTCCAAGCTTGGCCATTTATATCTCAAAACTGAAAATGCTTCTCATTTCACTAGATAGATTATGGATGTTCATTATTCAGTTTATGGTTATTATGGCTAATTTAAATCATAGGAAGCAGAGCAGCTTGTGAAGATTTGCAGTAAAACAAAATTAAAGATTGAGTACTCAGCAAATTTAATGTGCACATTAGATGGACATACTATTATTGTTTCTATTTGGATGAGCTGTTACTGGTTGCTTCAATCTTTTCAACATTTATCTACCAATTAACTCCATTTTTTTCTCACTTTCACTTTACATAAAAACTTTAAATCTGCCTTTTAGCCAAAGTAACCTATTGAACATGTTCTGAGAAATCCACTGTTTTTCCAATTGCCAGTGCCAATAATTTTTAATATTATTTTAAACTAGAGTTTAACATAACATGTTGAAAAAAATGCATAGATCATAACTGTGTATCTCAGTGAATTCTCTCTTCTCAAGGTAACCACTATCCTTACCTTCATGGGTTTGTTTTCCTTGATTTTTGAACTTTATAAATACAGTCTCACAGTTCTCCTTCTCTGACTTCTTTTGCTCCATATTGTATTTTTGAAATTCTTCTACATTGTTAGATGTAGCTATTTTCATTTCTGTATTATTCCATTATGTATCATCATTTATCCATTTTACTGCTGAAGGATATTTGGGTTATAGCCAGAATAATGCTTCTCTGAACACTTTTGTGCACATATTTCTATTGAGTTATATATTTAGGAGTGGACTGTTGTCATAGGATAAATGTTCTCAACTGTTGTAGACAGTGCTAAAATGTTTTTCATAGTGGTGGTAACAATTTATGGTCCCACCAGTGATGTATGAGAGTTCCAGTTCTACAAACACATTGAGTCTAAGTCTTGAATTTTCATTCTTTTGGTAGGTTATTAGTGGTATCTCATTGTATTATTTATTTGGATTTCCTTGACTACAAATGATACTGCTCACTTTTCATAAGCTTATTGGGATTTCTTATCTTATGCAGTGCTGGTTCAAGGCTCTTGCTCTTTAAAAAAATGGGTTGTCTTTTTCTTGTTGATTTATAGTTAAATATATACACATATCTCCTCCCACTCTTTGGCTTGATTTTTTACTCTTAACTGTATCCTTTGATGAATATATGCTTTTAATTCAATAAAGTCAAATTTGTCAAATTTTTCCTTTATAATTAGCACTCTTTATGTTCTGTTGAAGAAGTCAGTTTCTCATCCTGAAAGCATGATAATATATCCTATACTATCTTCTAAATGTCTTATTGATTTGTCTTTTAAAAATCACTTTTAGACATTGTAGAAATTAGAGAACAAGTCAAATGAGGCTTGTAGGAGTGTAACCTAGGAAAAGTGGAGGATTTGAATTTCTAAATAAATGGCTCCAAGTCAAGGACTCAAGCAGCTTTTACCTAAACAAAAAATTGTAACATATATTCTGAGGTTCAGACAAAGGGAGATATAAATAGCATTTTTAGGAACATCAGTGGTTGCTCATCCTGGCCTTAGCTTTGCAATTTCCTCCTTAACTGGATTGCAATGTTCCTGAGTGTATGAAAGACTGAATTGCTTTGGGATGTGAGCAATACAAGCCCAGCTTCCCTGAAGACCATTAATGGGGAACAGCACACCTCATACAGAAGGAGGGTTTTGAATTCCTTGCCGGAAAGGCAATACATCTCAGCTAAGAAATAGAGTTTAGAGAAAATCATAGTGCTGTTTTTTTCTCATTCAGTTAGATTTTTATCTGAATTTTGGTGTGTTTATCACTGAACAGGAAATAAAACATGAGCTATTTAACTGAAAGACAGAAGTATCAGAGGAAATCAGCTTTATGAGTACTTAAAATTGAATCTGTTTTACAGTTTTTCTTTTTACAATTCCTGTTTTATAGTTTCCAGTAGCAATACTTTCATGAAATAGCTAAAAATGAAATAGAAGTGCAAAGTGATATGAAGAGAAATATATTGATTCCACTTGCCTTATTCAATTACCTTCTACACAAAGTAGCTCTGTTACGGGTCTAGTTCATTCTCCTTGGTTCTTGTCCCACTGCAGCAAAGAATTGAAAGGCAGAGACACAGTAGCAAAGCAGAATGCAAGTTTTATTTGAATGCATTCCAAGGGAGGAGCAGGCCAGAGCCAAGGCAGACAAAGGCAAGAAAGGGAAGTTGATTGAACTTCTGCTCAGCATTGGGCAAATTCCTTGCCAACTCCTAAAGCCACGATCACCTGGCATCCTGTGTCCGCTTGAATCTTCAAGGCATGGGAACTAAGTCCCTACCACCCCAGGACTTGGGGAAACCATAGAGCACTAATAGAGTGAGATTATGTTCTGAGAACATCCCACAGGCAAAAAGAGGAGATTTTCAGGCAGGCTACTAAAGAGCATCATATAGCTGCAGTCCTCTCTGGCTCACCCAGCCTATGGGAACTTGCAAGCCCAAATCAAAGCTCTCAGTAGCCCCTCCCCGCTAATCTGGAGTAGAACAGAGAGAGTGACACACTTGAAGAAAGGGGAGTGTGGGCAACCTCAGAAAGGAAGTGCACTTAGGGTTTAGGGTGTGGGATTTATAAGGCCTTTTGGGGTAAGGGTCAGCATAAGGTATGATGTATACAGGAGGTTTAAAATTCCTTTGAAGTTTTATCTTGAGAATAGGGTTATTTAAGTGACTGTGTTGGTCCAGACCTCAGCATTCTTTATTCACATAGGTTTATTTACACCTCAGAGGTCTATATCCTATCCTGGTTACAGAGTTGCTTAATTAAGGGTCTGGAAGAAGTGGAAGAACAGCATATAGATTAAGTTAAAAAATAAACTGGGCCTTTTTCATAGGCTAAGTAGATCTTTCAGTGGCATGGCCCTTGTCGTATTTCCCTGCTCTACCTCATGAGGTAGGGCAGAGAAGTCCTTGACTGACTTTATCTGGGGAATATCTGGACATTCCAAGTCACTCCTGGCCTTTGAAACTTCAACTAATTAACTCTGTGAGTCCTTTCTGGCTCTCTGGTTTTATCTGGTTAACTCTTTGAGTCCCATTTAGTGGGCTCCATTGGCCTTATTCTCCTCTCACCCATTCACATCTTGTCTTTCTGCCAAACAGTTCTGATACTCTTAGTTAAGGAAATTAAAAGTGAGTAGAATAGTCAGGATTTCTGGAAAGGGGCAAGACTTGAACTGAGTCTTGAGTGGGTTTGATTTTAGTCATTGGAAAGGACTCAAGTAAAGAAATCACCCAAGTGTGAATGACATGATTCGGGCTAGGTTCTTGAAGGGTGGGAATTGTGGGAAAATTTTCAAATTTAAGTGCGGTCAGATTCAGACAGCATTAAAAGTAGGCAGAGAGATGTGGACTTGATGCATCAGGAAATGTGGAGAACTGGAGAAATTGAAGAGTGATGGAAACAGTGTTTAAGAAAGGCTAAGTGTGCAGTGGTGAGCAGGCGGAACTGCAGCAGTGAAGTTCTGCCCTGGGCAGGCCAGCTGAGGAGCAGTGCGGTCAAGTGGGCAGGGGCTTTGGAATCCCGGAAGCCTCGCTGTCCTCCCAGCTCTACCCTCTAGCCTTTCTGAGCATCCTTTTCCTGTGTTAATCAGTAATCTTTTGCTTTCAAGTGATTAACTCTAAATTCAATCTAGGTTTTAAAAAGTACTTATTGGACAATGACTGGACTGACTCCTAAAGCTGAGGGAAAGCTGAACAACCAAGCCTTGGGAAATATGAGCCGAGGCAGTTGGAGGAACTCAAGAAACGAAGCTAGAGATTTAAAAGCTTCCAGAACTCTCTTTTCCTCTCTGGAAAAGGGAGTAAAGGGAGCAGATTTCATAATGGAGTAAGGGGTGTGGCTGCTGGTTCCTGCGTGCTCACCTCTTTCTGGCTTCTTCAGCAAAGCGAAAGGACTCTTTCCATAGCTGTGGTTCTTGAGTTCTGAGAAAAGATGAGCTTATGACCTTAGCCAAATTTCTTAACCTTTCTGTGCCTCTGTCTCTTCATCTGTTAAATGGGAAAAATACTGGGACCTATGTCATAGGGTTGTTGTTAAAATATTTATAACATTTGGAATAGTTGCCAGCACAATGCTGCTATTGTCATTTATGTCATCATCATTAGCAACCCCCTGGACCAGCACTGTGGCCAGGAGCGTGTGGTTCCCTGGTTGAACTAAATCCCCTCGTATGTCTGGGAGGAGGGAGAAGGGCACTGTCATTGTACCACGGGAATGGGGTCAGGAAGGAACAACTGCCCCACAGGTTGATGGAAAGGGGTGCCAGGTAGACAGAAACAATGGCTTTCCTCCACTCTTCATTTGTACAAACTTTGCATATTGAGTTGCAGCATTACTGTGAGAATTAATAATAAGGTGGGTATGACGCCTGTCACATGACAGGCCTTCAAGGTGTGCTCACTATATAATCTGCACATGAAGACACCAAGGTCTGGGTTAGATAACCAGTGATGGGAATTAATGAAATGAATATTTTGAAGGAAAATCAGATAGATTGGTTTGTAGATTGTATCGATAGTGGGACAAGGCATATCACTTTGGATGTTTTACCTTTTGTCTGTGCAGTTGTATACATACTTGTTCACATTAAAAATGTGAGTTTTGTTACTTCCTGCTTTGGGTAGGAAGGTTCCCCACCAGGAGGTGCTTCCTGCAGTCTTTCCAGCTGGGTGCCATCTGGTCTGTGCTAAGAGAGAGTAAGGTCTCAGCATCCTGTGGGTCTTTGGGACCCTGGGTTATGCTTCCTCCAGTGAGAAAGAGTGTCCTCTTCAGCCGTCAGAGAAGCAGTATCTGTGGCTGACCAGAGATATTGCTAATCCAAGCAGGTTCATGGAAAAGGGGTTTCCTTTTTAAGGAGGCTAATGGGGTATTGTGTTTCTTACCAGTTGCTGCCAGAGGACCCAGTCATTTACTCTTTGCTCTATACCAATGTCACACTCATCAAAATCATATTACATTGTTCACAAATTTGGGTCTATAGGCTTCTACTAATTAAATTATTACTCTAGTGGTTGTCTTTTTAAAAAATCCTTTATGCAGTGCATTGAAAAGCAAAGTCAGGCCCAAGAGAGATAATCCCAGACCTTTTCCAGGCTCAGAAATGAAAGAGGCATGAGTGATGGATAAATCCATGCTTTTAAGGCTTCAGTTGAGAAGTGGGAAAATATGTTTTCATTTCAAATCCTTTAGAATGCAAATAAACAAGCACTCAGAGATCTTTGTGTATACGATGTGCTCAAAATGAGCAAGAAAACCACAAATTCCAGCAAAATTTAACATTATGATATTGCTCTGAAAAAAGCTGTGTCAAAGAAGCAGTTGTGTAAGGATTTGGTTGATAGAGATTATATGCAGGAAAGAAAAAGTCTAGGAAGAGAATGAGGCAAAGAAAATCAAACTTTTGTCCTATTAGAGCACAGCAGGCCAGAAGGAATTAAAGTTGGGAACAAAACAGGGAAAGTAAAATGTAGGGAATAGAGAAGCCGCAGAGAGTTCTGTACAACAGGAGCTAGTGAGATATCCTTGCTTCAAGATGATACTCTCTAGCGTGTAGAAAAGTGGAGAGGGGTAGTTATTGTATCAGTGGTTTATCTGACCTCATACGTGTTTATGACTCTCAGTGACAGAGTTTTATTTGACACACAAAATACCTAGTTTGTACCTAAACTTTTATTATGTTTTTACAATCTTACTAATCCCTGGAGCTGCCATATATACACAGCTCACCCCTCCCCACAATGCACACACACACTGACCAGCGTATATACATATAAATATTATAATTCTGTTCTCTCATATAATAGTTTCATGTTAACTTTATTATTAATGTATCAGTTCACTTTGGAATTTGAGTGTTCCAAATTAGCTAATTGTATTGATCAAATGAATTCATAAGCACCAGTCACCATCCTAATTAATTAATAGAAGCTGTAGCAGGAACAATTTCCATCTTTCTAGTATTTTATAATTTATAAGGTGCTCTCACAGATTTATCTCATTTGGTAAATGATCATGCAATGAGTGCAGCATGCATTCAACTAGCTCTTTAGGCAAACAAAATGCCACATTTAAGTAAGGGTAGGTATCTCTTTGCTCACAACTGTAGATATTATCTGTTTCAAGGCTTATTTCAATAAAAAAATTTATGTAAACAAGTATCAGTTGCAATGTGAAAGCAGCTTTAACTAATATGAAACACACAAAGGGAGCAGTCTAACATCCAAAATTATAGGGACCCGCCCTCTGAGTGTTGGACTAAAGAAAAGTAAAACCAGATCCGTTGCTGTTTAAGACTAATTGGAGGGATTCTTATGAAGTAGAAAAGTGCAGCTCATTTTTTGCTTTTAAAATAGTAAATATATTTAGCGCTTTTATTCCTTTTTTGTGATTAATTTATGATGAATAATCATATAAAAATTTTTGGTCTAATGTTTTTCTTATAGTTTTATTGAGGGTTAATTGACATATAAGAAATAGCACATAGTTATAGTGTACAATTTGATGAGTTCTTTGGCATATGCATATATTTGCGAAACCAATATAATGAACATAGCCATCACCCCCAAAAGTTTAGTGCCCCTCCATAGTTCACTTCCCACAGCCCTGCTCCCCGGGCAACCACTGATCTGCTTCTGTCACTACAAATTAGTTTGCATTTCCCAGAGTTCTGTATAAATAAAATAGTACAGTGTAGACTCCTTTTTTTGCTTGTGTTCTTTCTCTCAGGATAATTAATTTGAGAATTATACATGTTATGAATGTATTGTTCTTTCCTTTTTATTGCTGAGATGCATTCTGCTGTATGGATAGTCTATGATTTGTTTATCCATTCACCTGTTGATGGATATTTTGTTTTGCTTTTTAACTTTGGGTGCTTGCAAATAAAGCTACTATGAACATTTATGTGCCATCAGTTATCTTGGGTAACTATGTACACGAGTGGGATGACTGTATCATATGGTAAGTGTACATGTAGCTTCTTAAGAAATTGCTGAACTGTTTCCTAAAATGGAAATCCAGCAGATTATTTACAAAACAACATTTCTTCAACAGAATTTAACTGGCACTTTTTGAAACAGTTCCCAGGGTATTGTTCAAACTAATTAATGAGAATTAGTTTTGACTAAGTAAATACACATTTTAGGATTCCTGATTGACATATTGAAGTTTACTCTAGCAGGTTTTTTTCAAACCACTTAAGCTGATATGCCAAATATAATCTCATTATCCATTTAAAGCATCCACTTCATTGCACAGGCTGTAGCACAAATATGTCAGTCACTTGCCCTGCTTCTTCCCTTGTTTATATTGAGGGTCATGGAAAGATCAGTACTAAAATATCCATGTTTTATTTTCATTATATGGAGATTTCAGTTATAAATACAGATTAGTTGAAACCAAGGGTTTCAGAAAAAGATTTATTTCTGGAAATATATACACATTTCCTTAGAAACAGGAAGTTATCCATTTGACACCTGAGCCGTAGAACATGCAGAAAGTTGAGCACAAATTTGCAGATGCCGTAGCCACCCCTCCTCTCCTACTTTATGGGGTTTTCTTCCTCTAACATGAAGACAGGGAGAAAATGGCTCTCATCCCCTTTCCACAGTGAAGCGCCCCTTCCCACATTTTCAGAGGTTTGGGAGCCTGTTTCTCCTTGTCTTTTGTGTTCAGTGCCTGCTTTCACTGAGCTGTTGATCCCCTCTGGGTCTTATCTGCTGCAGCTGGTGTCTTTGATCTGCCTGACATCAACACAGGCGTGGAAGAGCCCGCTGTTCTTCAACCCCGCAGAATAACAATGCAGGTCTCTTTTATTTAGCAGAGCAGTATTGCAGGCTTAGGGCTATGCGGGCCGATTTGGGGATGAAGGAGGTGAGAGAGATTTGGGGATAAAGGAGGATTATATCACAGCACAGCAAACAGTTAAATTGAAAATGAAACATTATTTTTTGGAGGTCTTTAGGCAGTTGCCTTAGAAAATTTTTGCCTAACACCGTACTGTACTTGCCCTCACCCTTTCTCCAGACCTTTATCAGCTTCTTCTTCTCTCAGCTATCTGGACTCCCACAATACATAAAGGTTTTTAGAAATGCCTTTATTTTAATGCTTAGACTAGAGCAGTCCTTTTCAAACTCAGTGTGTGCATGGACCACCTGGAGATCATGTGACAATACAGATTCTGACTCAGTAAGTCTGCAGCCTGGGGGGTGGGGTGGGGGTGGGGGACTGAGATTCTGCGTCTCTAACTTGCTCCCAGGTGGTGCTAATGCTTCTGGTCTAAGAACCACACATTTAGAAGCACTGCCTGGAGCAATCTAACTCTGGTCTCTATCCGTTTCTGAGCCTACCTAGTCTGCCCCAGTGGTTCTTGACTAGGGTGGGTTTTGCTCTCCGGGGCACAGTTGGTAATACCTGGAGACATTTTTGGTTGTCACCGTTGAGGGGAGGGAGCTACAGGCATCTCTCGGGTGGAGACCAGGGATGATGCTAAACACCCTACAAGATGCAGGACGCCCCCACAGAGAGGGATGATCTGGTGCAAAGGGCCAACCGTGCTGTGGTTACAAATCTTGCTTTACCCCAACGCTCTCAACTGCTTTGCTGAATAAAAGACCACCTGGCCAGTGCCTCCACGCATAGAAGAATACTTGGGTGGTCACTGGAAGTTTTAATAGGAGTCAATTCTGAGGCTCTGCTCCCTTAGCTCAGCTGCTAGTTTCTGAATGGTGACTCCATCCTCCCCTCTGTAAATTAGACTCCCCTCCCCTCTATATGAAGGCAAAAGCAGCTGAAGTCAGTTTGTTATTTTGTTTTTTTTTTTGTTTCAAATGTTTAAAACATTTCTTGGCCGGCTATAAGTGCCATATAAATGTATATTCATTGTTATGAGCACATGTTATGCATAAACCTCTTTTTATCTTCGCTATGTCTTTATTCTCTGCTATGTTAGCGTTAAGAACATGGCTGGAAGCTTCCTGCTAGCATAAGGAAAGAAAGTTATTTCATAAATGTATGAGGAAAGGAACTATTTCACTTGATAGAATTCTGGGTTTAGGTTAAAGAATACTCCCTGCTCTCGTCCACTTTTTACCTGCGACCTATGGTCAGTTCTAGTATAAAACCTGTATGCATGATGATGCAGAACCCCCAGATAATATAAAAGAATTGATCTTTATAGAATCAGGAACTCACCAATAGTGAGCTTTGAAGGGTTGGCATTGCCCACATGCCAAAGAATAACCCCACAGGGGCAGGAATTATGTGAAAGGAAAATGTCCTAGATTTGTTCAATGGTTAAGGGCAGGAGCTGGAGACAGAGAGCCTGGATTAGAGTCTTAGCTGTGCTGATTACTCGCTCTGAGATGTCGGCAGGGCAACTGCCTACAGCCGGGTAGGAAGTATAATGTATCCCCTAGCGTTGCACAGTGCACAGTCTGCATGGCCATATGTATGGCTCTGGACCTTCGGCCCATTTTAAGATTATTTTGTGTCCCTTTATCCTTTCTTGTAAATAGACATAAGTACCTACCTCATAGAGTTGGTGAGAGTTTTAAATAACTTCACATTTATGAAGTTTTTGAACCAGAGGCTGGCATATGGTAAACATTCAATAAATGCCATGCTGTCATTAATTTTCTCTACAGTATAGGCAAAGGAGTAGCAGGGATTTCCATGAAACATGAAAGTTTTTTTTTGTGGCTTTGGCAAGAACTACAGAGTAAGAAATAGAGGGGATTGGAGACTTTATATACACTCTTATTGTTATTACAACTCTACTCAAAATTAATAGGAAAAAATCCTAGACAAGTAATGATTATGATTCCAAATACCAGCTTCAGGCCTCTTAAGTCAGAATGAGAAGCAGTCCCTTTGACTAGGAAAAAAATGGGTCAGAATCAAGAATAGTAGAAATAACAAAAGGAGAGAAATGTGAGAAGACTTTCATACAACATTACTCAACACATATTTATTGAACACAATGATAAGTGCCATAGACGCAGTGATGAACAGGATTACAAGGTCTTGCCTCCTGAAAATTTTTTATCATTCAGCTGGAAAGACAGACAAGAGCAAGCAATTACAGTGTGGTAAATGTTGTTACAAGAAGGACAGGGTGATTTGAGGGCAAATACTTTGTGTTTCAGCCTAGGATTTGCTATGTTTTTCAGAAAAGTTGGAGGAGAAATATTTTAAAAAAACAATGGTAACAACTGAAAGGGAGGTAAATTGTGACTATGGAACACCCTCACGCTAAGATTTCGCACGAACCCTGCTCCTTTGGGCCATCTCTCGGTGGAGACCCCGTGCTCACACCCTCTGCATTCCCTCACCTCCCACACCAAGCCCAGGGTCAGGCTGGAAACGGGACATGTGTGATATGTGCTGTTACAATGAAAGGTGGTTTTGGTTCCCTTTGTGGGGGTCCTGTGAAAGTAATGGACCATTTGTTCTCTATCAGTGAGACCCCAGAGAAGATGGAGAAATGGCCAGAGGTTCCTGAGGATCATTTTTCCAACTACCTTCACTCTTCAACCTTGTCCTCGTGTTCCTTCACTCTTGGGCCAAGTCTTGTGTCTCCCTTTCTGCTCCAGAACTCGGGCTGGGTGTCTCTGGTGCAAGAGGGATACTGTATGACCTGCCTCTCCTCCTTAGTGCAGCTGCACCCCCTAGGCCTGAGCAGGCCCAGTTCCCACCCTAGTTGATCCATATCAGCCTCATTTCATTTAGAAAAGCCTTCATAGAACTATGACTCAACTCCATGCCCTCAGATTTATTCCAGTGGTGATCAGTGCATTGGCCAAAGGAAGAATATTTTCTGTGTCCTTCAAGGAACACTTCTGAGACCATATCTATTATATTGCTCAGTAAACATCAGTGTGATTTGTTCCAGAATTTATTTGCCAGGCAGATGAGGTTCTCTGCAAAAACTGATACAGATAGCCCCAGCTGCGAAGCTACCTGCCTCAGCTGCAAGGGAGTTCAGAGCTAAATTTAGTACTTGGGCAGAGGATCACATCAGCCTCGGTTTCCTTTTTTCCTATTAATTTAGATATCTCATTTTATTTCCCTGTGTATATATGTATATGTCTTTTCTATAAGAAGACTGGATTCTTTTATGGATATAGAAAAGGTATCTATCTGATAATGTCTCTACCATCTTTCAAGTCATGGAGGCTCAAATCTTTATCCCCTCCCTTGTTCTCTAATGTTACGTCACATCAATTTCTTTCTCTAAAAAATATTTATAGCCACTACCCCTTCCATCCCCATTGCTCTCACTGAAGGCCACCTCTAACCCCATTCTACCTAGGTTATTATAACATCCACTGTCTGGCCTCTTGGCCTTGAAAGTGTCCCCTTAAATCCAGCCTCACTATCCACATTCACTAGGTGCCAATTTCATCACTCTACTCTAATGCCCAGAAATGTACAATGATTCTCTGTTTCTCTGTGAAGTTCTGCCTTCATTGCCATCTCCAGGACCATGTATTACTTGCTTGCTTGATCTGACTTCCTTTTAACCTCCACTGCCCAAGCTCCACACTTGGGTAGCTTGCTTCCGTGCTTCCTCTTGCCTATCCCCAAGCCTACTCTCATGTTTCTCTCACCAAGGAAGCTTGTCTTCTCCCCTTCCCTCCTCAGCTTTAACTTTTTTTTAAGTATTATCTTAGGTGGCATCAGAGGTTCAGGGAGAGAATCATCTTCCTTTGGGGAATGTAGAAAAACAAAACTGATGAGCTGCTTGGAGTGACAGAAAAGGGCAGAAAAGCCTGATGAGACGCCTCTGCACTAGAGACGGACAGAACTGGGAATGGGGAGAGCAGAGAGAGTAAAGGGAGGCCGAGCAACAGGGAGGGTGGGGGGGACGCTTGCAGAACAGGAAGGGTCACATTCCATCTGAAATTATTTTCTTTGTTGTGAGGAAAACTACTTTCTCCATTCTTCCCGACCTTTCGCTTTGATCCGTTCTCTACACACAGGCCTCATGTAAGTGTTTCCTGATAGAAACCAAAGAAATGAGTTTTTTTTCACACTTCATTTAACATTGAATAAAATATTGTTTTCTCTTGAGCTAGATTGTAAGCTCCTTGAGGGCAGAGGCTATGACATGTTTTCCTTCAGAATTCTCCATAGGGCCAAGCACAGAGCTGGGATATCCCATACCCAGCTTACCGACGATGTGATTTGCCCTCAGGTAGATCTGATGAACAATTCTCAGGGATATTTGCATTTGGCAGAGTATAATAACATACCCACATGTAAAAGGAAAGTAAGTCATTGCAAAACCTGTTTTTAGGAAGTGAGCTAGAATGTTCTCATTCACAGCAGAAGTTTGGTAACTTATTCTTTTAAAGGCCATGGAGTAAATGTTTTTGGCTTTGTGGGAGACAGTGTCTTTTCTGCAGTAGTCAAGTTTGCTGTTGTGCTGTGAAAGTAGCCATACATAACAGGTAAACAAATAACCATGGCTGTGTACAATGAAACTTTATGGACACTGAAATCTAAATTTCATATACTTTACATGTGTCATGAAATACTCTTCTTCTTTTGATACTTTTCAAGAACTTAAAAATATAAAAAACATTCTTGTGGGCTGTATAAAAACAGGTGGTGGGCAACCCCTAATTTGGAGAATCTCTCTTGCTTGCTGTGTGCTTTATGAAGTAAAGCTTTTATTTTAAATCTCTTATTTTTTAAAATATGCATTATGTTCTGGGAATTCAATGCATAATTTTGTTTGAAAATTAAGTTTCCCTGCTATAAAAGAAGTTTGAGAACTCTTGATCATGCTGTTAGGCCACCATCAAATGGTTTTTTATTTTGCTTGAGTCATTGTGAGACCTCTGAAGTGTGCTTCAGAGCTAGCAGCTAAAAATGACTCAGCACACGGATTGAGGGAGAATATGTGTAGGCCGTGAATATCCATTTGTATCGTAGATGGCTAGATCTCAGAGACTGAAGTTTTTACCAAACCTCCAGAAAGCTAAAGACTGTTTCAATTAACTACTTAAATGTATGCCCATTTACATCTTTGCCAATGTTGGCGGACTTAGAATATATTCACATTTAATAGTGCAGCATGCCTGAGCTTGGTGTCTGGTGACTTTAGGAATGTTATATACGTTTTTAAGCCAAAATTCAGAAGAATATTTCGGTTCCAGACTGAAAATGATGCAAGGTTGTGGTTTTCTGACAGACATTCCTAAAATTAGAGCTTGACTTGCTTAGGGAAGATGTCCATAATTCAAGAGTCCTTGTTAGCTTTTCTGAAGTCCAGAAAAGCTTGAGTCTAATTCATATATGTATATACCATCAACTTTTATTTTGCCTTTTCTCCACCAGGGGTCATTTAGCTTCAAAATCTCTTTAACCATTTTCAAAAAAATATCACAATACACTGAAGGGATTATTGTAAACATTAAAAAAAATCTTTCTGATAATTCATTTTACATTGATTATATCCCTGACTCACCATGGTTACCATAAATTATGTTCTAAATTTGTCCTATAGAAAAAATGAAGAAAGAAAAGGATAGTAATACAAGAAAACTGAGAATACACATTAGTTAACCCATGCAAAAGAGAAGCAGGAATTCTCACGCCAAATGAATGAAAATGTACTGACTCCCTCAGTAGAAACAAATACGATTCAAAACCTGATTGTCTCCCAGTGTGTGTCAATACAATTTGCCCTTTTATCACTGTATTGAATCATATTTGGAGAAGATACCAGTTTCTTCTAGTTCTAATTTTTTTTCCTATTGTGAGTAGCACTTAATCTTTTTGTGGTAAATAAAAATGAATGTTTCATATCACATTTAAATTAACCAAATTAGTAAAGAAAATTTGAGGAAAGGGAGGAAACAGTTTCATTTGGCTTATTAAAATTGCCTTTCTCCTAGATTCTTGTGGTCTCTGCACATGCCTCACACTATCACAATGGTAGAACTATCGGAAAGACATACTTCGTCTTTTAGCAGTATATATTCTGATCTACATATGTTTGCTTAAAGTTGGGGATAAATGTTAATTAGAAAAGCTGTGATCTTCAAGACATTAAAACGCATGATGACTAAATAAAAACATTAAATGACTAGTGTTTCTCATGAGAGGCAAAGCCAACAGAGGTAGAGATGGAAACAAAAGACAGGTTGGGCCCCAGCTGTGTCTATGAGGAGTGATCAGTGTCAGTCCAGTTTTGAAAATCTTGTCAAACTGTTTTGTAAATAAGGAAAATTATAATTTGGGAGGTTGACTTTTTAAATTTTTTCAGTCCGTTTTGTTACTTAGCTACAACCTGTGTAACACAATAATTGCATGTGGCAGGTTATGGATGATAATAAATCAGAGAGAAAAAGAGAGAGAAAGGAAGAAAGCATTTCATCTTGATGCCTGGGAATGGTGGAGATCTTTTCTCCCCCAGTGTCTAATTTTCAAGATTAGAGAGACTATAAAATTCACTCAGTTGAAGAGGATGAAAATCAATTTTCAATTATAAGCTTGCCACGCAGATTACTAAGGAGTTTGGGGGATTGTTTGTTTGTTTGTATTTATGTTTTCAGTCAATGCTAGAATTAATTCTAATTGTACATAATTAGATTTAAGGGATTTTAAGTGTTAAAGCCACAGTATGATGATTTCTATAACTTTCCACTCCTACCGTGAGACCCTAAGTGGGATATTTGGGGAAAATAAATATGTTTTCAAAGGTTAATATTTATTTTAGAAAATGTCCTTAGTTATAGCTCTATTCAGTCATAGTCTAAAACAAGGGCTAACAAATTATGGTCCTGCCAGCTACTTTTTTATAGGCCCCATGAGCTTAGAATGCTTTTATATTTTTTAATGTTTGAAAAAAATCAAAAGAAGAATAACGCTATCCTAAATAATTTGTACATGAAAATAATATGAAATTCAAATTTTAGTGTTCCTACTAAAGTTTACTAGAACATGGCTATGCTAATTCATTACGATTGTCAGTGGCTGCTTTTGTACCGTAACGGCAGAGTTAAGTAGTTGAGACAGAGACCTTTTGACTGCAAAGTCTAAAATATTATTTGGCTCTTTATAGAAAAAGTTTGCCAATCTCTACTCCAGGTTAGTCTTGTCCACAAACTATGTGCATAATTTAAGGAAAAAACAAAGAAATAAAAGCCCAACTATTGACTGATAGTAACGAAAACAAACTGATAATAGGTAAGTTCGTCTTCTTGATCTATAAATGTCTGGCTAAGAAATTGGAATTTAGTGAAGGAAATTAGAATGAAAGAGAATAAAGTTTATTGTGTTTAGACTATATCTCTGAAGAGTGTTTTTTGTATATAATGAGATTGGAACCAGTTTCAATTTGCATCTGTGGAGTTTCACCCTCCTTAACTAGAACTTGTGTTGGCTCACAACCACAATTTAAGTGAGGCTACTTTATAACTTGCAAAGAATGATACAACTGTCAAGAATTATGATATATTTTTAATATACCCATCCACCAAGAACACATAGGTGGTCTCAATCTTTTGATCATGTGTCATCAGCAACAAAATGTATGAAACAAAATTCCCACTCATTTTTTTTAAAAACAGCTTTATTAAGATATGATTCATACATCATACAAATTACCTATTTAAAATGTATAATTCAATAGTTTCTGTTAAATTTACAGATATGCACAACCATCACCTCAAAAGAAAACCCCATGCCCTTTAATTATTCTATTTTCTCATTTCCCCCAGCCCTAGGCAACCACCAATGTATATTTTGTCTGTATAGTTTTGCCTCTTGGCATTTCATATAAATGGAGTCATATAATATGCAGTCTATGTGATTAACTTTTTTCGCTTAGTATGTCTTCAAGATTCACCCATGTTGCAGCATGTAACAGTACTTCATTTCTTTTGTGGCTGAATAATATTCCATTATATGAATATACCACATTTTCTTTAAACATCCGTCAGTTGATGGACATTGGCAATGTTTCCACCTCTTAACTATTGTGAATAGTGCTGCTATAGACATTTGTGTACAAGATTTTGTGTGGTCATATGTTGTCATTTCTCTTGGTTATACACTTAGTAGAATTGCTGGGTTAAATTGTAACCTTATGTTAGCTTAAATTTTTTGTTAGATAGTCTTTATCAAGTTAAGAACGTTCCTTTCTATTCCCTATTTTACTGAGAATTTTTATCATGAATGAGTGTTGGATTTTGTCATATGTTGTTTCCACATCTATTGATATGATCATGTGAGTTTTTTAGTCTGTTGATGTGATAGAGTACATTAATTGATTTTCAAATGTTGAATCAGCTTTGCACACCTGGGATAAGTCCCACTTGGTTATGATGTATAATTCTTTTTATACCATTTTAGATTCAATTTGCTAATATTTTATTGAGGAATTTTGTCAATGTTCATGAAAGATATTGGTCTGTAGTTTCTTTTCTTGGATGTAGTGATTTTTTTTTAAAACTGTATTCCATTTCTTCCTTGTGACTTACTTATTTTATAATTGGAAGTTTGTACCTCTTTTTCCCCATCACTTATTTCACCCAAATTCCCAGCCCTTCCCTTTATGGCAACCACCAGTTTGTTCTTTGTATTTATGTGTCTATTTCTGTTCTGTTTGTTTGTTTGTTGATTTGTTTTGTTTTTTAGATTTCATATATAAGTGAAATGATATGGTACTGGTCTTTCCCTGCTGAATTATTTCACTTAGCATATTACCCTGTAGGTCCATCCATATTGTTGTAAATGGCAAGATTTCATTCTTTTTTATGGTGGAGTAATATTCCATTATACACACACACAAATACCACATTTTCTTTATCCATTCATCTATTGATGGATGCTTAGGTTGCTTCTATATCTTGGCTGTTATAAATAATACTGCAATGAACATAGTATATATGAGCATATATCTTTTTATGATATATTTATGAGCATATATCTTTTCAAATTAGTGTTTTTGTATTCTTTGGGAAAATACCCAGAAGTAGAATTACTGGGCTTTATGGTAGTTCTATTTTTAGTTTTTTGAGGAACTCCATACTATTTTCCATAGTGGAAAGACAAAGATAAAGGAGGAAGGGTCTACTAACAAAATTAGGGGAGTGAGAAGGTGGTACAGTTTTTAAAATTTTAATTTCATTTTTTAACCTCTTAATTTGTAAAACTCTGTATTATGGGAACTTTTAAATAAATACCAAAGTAAGATAATTATGTGCATGACCCCCTGTGTAAACATTGTCAGTTTCAACTCAGTCCTTGCCTTATTTCATCTGTAAGTCCTACTCTTTCTGCCAGAGAATTTAAGAGAAAATTCTTGTACATTACATAATTCCATCCATAAATATTTTAGTATGTATTTCAAAAAGGTAAGTATGCTTTAAAACATAAATTCAATACCCTTAGCACATCTAAACAAGGCTAGTATTAATTCCATAAAATTAGCAAACACCTAATCAGTGTTCAGTTTTCTCTGATTGTATCATAATTTTGGCCAATTGTCTGAATCAAATTCAATATAAGATCCACAAGGCTGACACATCTCTTAAGTCTCTTTAACCTATAGGTTTCTGTTATATTTTTCTGTTGCCTTTTTCAAAATTGCAATTTATTTGTTGAAAAATGGGTGGGTATTGAGGTGAAGAAAGCAATTTGGTATTGCTCACATTTTGCTGGAGATGCCAGTTGAACATTAGGTGGACTTGGTCAGGAGACAGTTGACAGTGTGGGTCAGGAGCTTTAGGTCAAAGCAGTTTATATTTATTTGGTAACTATTTGAGCAGAGGTTTATATTGGAGCCATGGGAACAAATGACATCACTGGGAGGCCACAGGGCAATAAGAGAGCTGAATCAAGAGCCAAGCTATAGGGAGAGAGTGAGAACAGGAAGGACCAGAACAAACCAAGGGAGGGAACTGCTTCTGAAAAATGTCAAGAGAGTGAGTCTCTGAACGAGGACTAAGGGAGACAACTGACAAGTGAATTCAAGTATACAGTTACCTTGGGAGCTCTGGCAGTGAGGAGGAGGCATAACACACCGTTTGAGGGAATTATGTTTTGTCTTGGTTTAAAAATACTAGTATTTTGAGCCTGTTTTGATGGACCCAGGAGAAATAACCAGTGGAGAAGGAAAGACAGTGGAGATAGGAAAGAGTCATTGAAGAAAAAGGTTTCAGAGGCTATGATTGACCATAAAAACACCTAAGTAGAGAAGTTGGCCTTGGAAGATGGAAGGGCCTGTGACCTCTGAGAGAGGAGGGAAGGGAGATGGGATGGATGAAGGCACACAGATAGTTGGAGAGGAGAGGAAGTGAAGTGCAGGGGGCCCACATGGAGTGGGGTCTATCTCCTGAGAGACTGAAGGAGTCCAAGAAGGGGAGGGTAAGGTTGGGGACATTAAGAACAGTAACTAGTCTTTATTTCTACTAGGTTCTCTATTCTTTACCTTATAGTTAATAGTAACCTGAAAAATGAAGTGGGGAGTTAGTGACTATCCAAATATTGGACTTGAAAAACTACCTCATGGCACTTTATTCAACCTATCTTGCTTTAGAGCTAATACTCTAAAGAGGCAAATCCAGTTTGTATGACATTCTAGCTCTTCTAAAACTTCCCATCCTCCAAAAAATGATCTTCTTGACTCTGCCTCTGGCAAATTTGAAACATGTAATAGATCTCACCATTTGAACACCCTCCTCTAAAGAAAAGAAGACTACTATTATAGGCTAAATTCAATCTTCCCCAAACTCCGGACCAGTAGTATCTCTGAATGTGACTGTATTTAGAGATGGGGCCTTTAAAGAGGTAATTCAGGTAAAATAAGATCATATTGCTAGACCCTAAACCAATATAGCTGATGTCCTTTTTAAAAAATTCTTTTAAAAACTTTTTATTATGGAACATTTTTAACATACACATGAGTGGAGAGAATGATATAATGAATTCCTAATATATCAGTGCTTTGATGATTATCTTACCTAGTTGTGTTCTATTGTACCATTTTTGTTGTTTTTCTGGATTTTTTAGAATAAAGTTTCATTGATATACAATCTTATACTGGTTTGAAATATATAACACAGTGGTTCAACACTTACCCATGTTATTAAATCCTCACCCCCACTAGTGCAGTTACTGTCTGTCAACATAGAAAGATGTTATAGAACAATTGACTATATTCTCTATGCTGTACTACCATCCCATGGAAGGGCCTTCTTATATTATGATTGAGAATTTTTGTGCCCCTTTATCTTCCTCACCCTCCCCACCTAGCGACCCCAACCCCTCCCCAATGGTGACCACCAGTCACTTCTCAGGGTCTGTGAGTCTAGTGCTGTTTTATTCATTCTGTTTTGCTTTTATACTCTACAAATAAGTCAAATCATATGGTATTTGTCTTTCTCCACCTGACTTATTTCACTGAGCATAGTATCCACTGAGCATAATATCCTCTAGATATATTCATGTTGTTGCACATGGCAGGTTTTATTTTTTTATGGCTGAATACTATTCCATTGTATATATGTACCACCAATTCTTTATCCATTCATCTATGGATGGACACTTCAGTTGCTTCCATATCTTGACTATTGTAAATAATGTGGCTATAAACATAGGGATGCATTTATTTTTTTTAATCTGTGATCTTGTTTTCTTAGGGTAAATTCCTAGGAGTGGAATTTCCAGGTCAATTGGTATTTCTATTTTTAGATTTTTGAGGAACCTCCATATTGCTTTCCACAATGGTTGAATTAATTTACATCCCCACCAGCAGTGTAGGAGGGTTCCCCTTTCTCTGCATCCTGGCCAGCATTTGTTGTTCCTTGTCTTTTCGATGTTGGCCATCCTAACTGGTGTGAGGTGATATCTCATTGTGGGTTTGATTTGCACTTCCCTGATGATTAGAGACGTGGAGCATCTTTTCATGTGTCTGTTGGCCATTTGTATTTCTTCTTTGGAGAAATGTCTGTTCAGGTCCTCCGCCCATTTTTTTTTTAATTGAGTTATTTGTTGTTTTGGGTATCGAGGCATGTGTGTTCTTTATATATTTTGGATGTTAACCTCTTCTTGGATGAGTCATTTAGAAATATATTCTCCCATACTGTAGGATACCTTTTAGTTCTGCCCATGGAGTCCTTTGCTGTACAGAAGCCTTTTAGTTTGATGTAGTCCTATTTGTTCATTTTTTATTTTATTTCCCTTGTCCAAGAAGATGTGTCCAGGAAAAAAATTGCTAATACTTATGTTCAAGAGATTTTTGCCTATGTTTTCTTCTAGAATTTTAATTGTTTCATATCTTATATTCAGGTCTTTGAACCATTTTGAATTTACTTTTGTGTATAGAGTTAAACAATAATCCAGTTTCAATCTCTTGAGTATAGTTATCCAGTTTTCCCAACACTGGTTATTGAAGAGGTTAGGCTGTCTTTTCACTATTGTATATTCATGGCTTCTTTATCATATATTAATTGACCATATATGCATGGGTTTATACTTGGATGCTCTGTTTTGTTCCATTGATCTATGGATCTGTTCTTGTACCAGTACCATACTGTTTTGATTACAGCAGCTTTGTAGCATAGATTGAAATGAGGGAGTGTAATACTCCCAGGTTTGTTCTTCTTTTTCTGGGATAGATTGCTTTGGCTATATGGGGCCATATGGTTCCATATGGATTTTAGGATTATTTGCTCTAGTTCATTGAAAAATGCCATTGATATCTTGAAAGGGATTACATTGAATCTGTAAATTGCTTTGGGCAGGATGGCTATTTTGTCAGTATTAATTCTTTTATAGCTGATGTTCTTTTAAGAGAAGGAGAGTAGAACAGAGACACACAGAAGGAAGACCAGGTGAAGGCACGTGTAGAAGATAGTCATCTACAAGCCAAGAGGAGAGGCCTTCAGAAGAAGTCAACCCTGCTGACACCTTGACTCTAGACTTCTAGTCTCCAAAATTGTGAGAAAATAAATTTTTGTTGTTTAAGCCACCCAGTGTGCCACTTTGTTGTGGCAGTCCTGGCTACCACACAAGTACCCTCTTAGGAGTCATTTGTATCCTTCAGACATCAGAAGATGGCTCCCTACAGCACTGGCCACAGCTGCAAAAGCATAAATAGCCATGGCCTCAAAAACCACTGCAGTGGAGAGCACAGAATTGTCCCTTCAGGCTGAATAAATGTCCTGAAGTCAGCACAACTCTTTGGAGAAGTCATCAGAACAAAAAATCCTCTTGGACAATGTGTTCAATAAAGTCTGATACAATGTGAAAAAAAACACTAAATGTTCAGGGTTGGATATAGGAAGGCCAAGATGCAGAGAGGCCCTCAGCAATACCTTAGCAGGGAACTGGCTCCCTTCCTACCCCACCATCATCAGCCCACAGGGATACAGGTCACTTGGCCTGCACTACCCACAGGATTGCTACCACTGAGGGTACCGCCAAATTAGACCTGAGTTCAGTCAGTTAATAAAGAAAAATAACATCTAAGGGAACCTAGTATCCAGAAATGGAAATTAGGCTAAAAAAACCCAAATGCTTAGTAAAATAGAGCTGTTAGATAAGACAGATTAACAACCTGAGATAAAATATCAATATGATATGAGGAGATTCAAGTGGAGGCCATAAAATACACTGAATTTTAGAAATATTATAATTAATAAAACATTATAAGTAGTGAAACGTAATACTTTAATCAAATGATTAAGTAAATAAAATGAAGTGGACTTAACTTAGTGACACAGAACAGCTAGAGGAAGAACTATCTTGGATTCGTTCCCTAGGGCTGCTGTAACAAGTTTTGATAAATAGGGGCAAAAAACAACAGAATTTATCCTCTCAAAGTCTTGGGGGCTAGAAGCCCCAAGCCAAAGGGCTGTACTTCCTCTGAAGGCTCTGGGGAAGAATCCCCTCTTTTCTTCCAGCTTCTCGTGGTTGCTGCTGCCAGTCCTTGACATTGTTCGTCTTTCAGCTGCATTGCTCCAATCTCTGCCTCCACTGTCACATAGCTTTCTTCCCCCTGGTGTCTGTGTCTCTTCTGTCTCCCAGTAAGGAGGTCAGTCTTTGGATTTAGGGCCCACCTCATCTTATTGATATCTGCAAGGACCCCATTCCCAAATAAGGCCACATTCATAGGTACTGGGGATTAAGATCTCTATCTTCTTTAGAAGACACAATTCAACCTACAGCATATCTGAAAGCACAAAACAAAAATATAATTAAATATAAATCATTATAGAAAAGGTAAGAGAATTAAATAATATCTCCAGGAAACTAAGCCTGGAAATAATAGCAGTTCCAACTGAAAGATACATCCATAAATGGAGTTAAAGGCTGTAATGAAAGCTATCGAGGAAGACAATGTCTGAGTTAAAGAAAGATCTAAGTTTTTAGATGAAAATGTTCACCAAGTTCTTGAACATACTGATGAGGAGAGACATATACTTAGGCATATCATAGGAAATTTCTCAGTTCTAATAAATAGAAATTATTCAAAACTTTCTGTCAAAATGGACAAACTAACCATAACGGGAAACAATTATACTGGCTTTGAACTTTTCATTTGCAATACTAGAAGCTAAAAATAAGTGGAGTAGTATCTGAGGACTCTTGAGAGAACAGAATTTCAGTGTGCTAATCCTATATACAGCCAAGAAACTATTCACCTGTCAGAGCAAAATAAAGATATTTGAGGATGTGCAAATGTTCAGAGAGGAAAATGCTCAAGAAAAAACTAACAAAAACAAAAATAAATGCCACAGAACACATCAGAATCCTAAAGATGGAATCAAAGACATAAGAAAACAGTGATGAGCAAGTAAATATTTATATATTAAATCAATACTACCTGTTCAATCGAAATCCAAATGGATAAGACCATTGCAAGTGCTGAGTAAAAATTCTAGGAACAGAGGGAAAGTACTATAAGAGAAAGTCTAATAATAGTTTAAAATTAAATGTGTTAAACTATTCCAGCAAAACTCAAGTTATTAAAGACTAGGAAGGGGTAGGGAGAGGGGAGGAGAAGAAGGAATAAAGGAAAATGAAATTATTTAAAGGTCTCATCTCATTGGAAAGAAGAGGAGTAGGGTCTTTGTGGCATCTTGTTTTCAAACAGTAGTAGAGAAGTATATGCCTTTATAAGACCAGAGAAGGGGAAAATAACATTAATAGAATTGTAAAAAAATAGAATAACTTTCAAATTAATAAATGGAAAAATGGAATGAAGTACAACTTGATCAATCCAATAAAAAATAAGAAAAAATGAACAAAAATGTAAAATAAATAGTAAGTGGAATATGTAATGGAAGAGTAAAATCAATGTCATTACACTAAATATAAATGGACTTTTTCCATTGAAGGGGAGAGAATGTCAGATTGAGTTAAAAAGTAAACCTAGTTGTGAACTCTTTACAGGAAAAACATTTAAAATAAAATGCTAAAGAAAAGCTTAAAATATAAGAGTAGAAAAAGGGATAGTAGGTAAACTAAAAAAATGTAGATGACAGTATTAACATGAAATAATATGGAATTTTGAGTAAAAATACTTGATATAGAAGTAATTTTGTAATGAAAAAGATACAATCTATGACAAATACATAGTTATAATTCTATATGAATCAAACAACATAACATAAATATATAAAGAGGAAACTGTCAGATGTACAAAGAGACCTTTTTAAAAAGAAAGTTATGGTGGGAGACTTTAATATATGATTAGAATCATATAATCAAAAAGTGTGAGGTAATGGATAGTATGTACTTATGTGTACATATTTTCTAGCTATTTATTAGAAAATAAACTTCTCATATATTACTGCAAGATTTATAATAATTGATCATGTTATCAGCTACAAAGAAAACCTTAACAAATTTGAAGAAGTAAATATCTTGCAGGTCACATCATAATCCAATAAGACTAAAAATATGTTTTTAAAAAGTGACCAGAATATCATACCTCTTAGAAATTAAGAAATCTATTTTTAGATAAGCCATACATCAAAGAGGAAGGAAATCAAATTTACAAACTTTTAAAAAATGATGAAAAGAAGAACATTTCATTACACTTCATAACTTGAGACTAACAGAAAACTTAGAGAAAACTTTAAAGCCTTAAATTTTTAAAATTATTACAAAAAAAAGAGAAAAAAGTTAATACATTAAGCAGTTCTTACTGCAGTATTTAAGGGGCCCCAATAAATGGCACTCCTCCTTCCGTCCCTAAGAGGGAAAGTAGGAAGACAGATGAGACCATAATATCTTAAAACATGACCTTGATTACTTCTCATTTGGTGGCCAAAGCAAGTCACTTGACCACAAAGTCAAGTGCATTCTTGCCATTTACCCAGAAGTGGAGAGAACAAGAATATCCGTGAAAAGCCATAAAGACTCCTATAGTTCTTATTCCCAAATGTCACTTGATTAGAATTCAGGTGGCTATAATATAAGCCCTGACAGGTTTTTTTTTTTCTGTTTTGTAATACAATCACCTGACTTAAGCTTTTATTGCTGCAGTATCCACTTCAAAGATAGCTGTGTTCAGTAAATACATTGCCAGCCACAGAACTAGAGAAAGATCCAGGCCACCTCCCCATTGTAAGAGGTCTTGGTTGATTTCAGTAACTGGCCATCAGACCGTTTGTCTTTTCTCCCCCTGCACTTTAAATTCCTGCTCTTATGTTTTAAAATCACCAAGAGTGAGCTCTTGAACCTCTAGTCCCCTACCCTTGACCCCAATAAAGGCAGAGCCCCAGCCAGTGTGTTCTCTCTCTTTCTACCTGCAACCTTGCTGTGTGGCCCTAGGTGTGATGTGTAATTTCCAGGTCTTGTTGAAAGGGTATCTCGCTGTGACCCTCCTTACCCCAGAATGAGTCAGGAGACATGGGCCCACACACAAAATATTTTATTATCTGAAAGAGAAAATGGCTGCCCCCAGAGAGAGGGAGCACCTGCTCATGGGTGAGGAAGCATGTTTTTAAGGAGTAGGGGTAGGGTGTGTTCTGCATTGTTGATTGGATCTTAAGGGGTGAGCAACCATCTGGTCGGTGGTAACTGGATCTTAAGGGGTGGGGGTCTGCCCCAGAATTTGCCTTCATTCCCATATTTTTCTTTTCTTAATTGGGCCTCTGGGGACCTGAGCATAGAATCTCATTCTCTAGCTACTTCCTGCTGGAAGGGGGAGTAGATTCTGGGGTTAGCAAGGCCATTACTGTACAGTTGGGGAAGGGCAGGCATCCTGAGATGATTCATGATGTCATCTAGCTGGTTTCGTTACTCTTTGTGAGAAGGCCTTGATAGCCCTGGAGGAGTAACTGGTTGACAGTATGGTTAGTAATTTTCAAAATTTGATTTTGAATGAATTTTTGGAATAGGTTAATGAAGCAGGGAAGGAAAAGGAGAATAATAATAATAAAGGTAATGGGGCTAGGAGGGGCAGGAGCCAATTGAAGGGGTAAGGGAACGGATTGTGAGGGGAGTTTTCTAGGAATTTGGAGGGCTTGTTCACGGAGGTGCTTTGCACCATCCCAGACGAGACCAGATTTGTTGGTGTAGAAGCAGCATTGTTCTTGGAGTAGGGCACATATGCTGCCTTATGCAGCTGTAAGGAGGTCCTGTTTGGGTTGTAGAGTAGATTACTGGAGGATTTGTAGTCTGTGGAGTTGAAGGTGTAAGTGGTCCCATTGGGATGGAGGAGAATCATGAAGAATGCATTTTTGAGGTCAAGGACGGAGAAGTAAGTAGCAGAGGTGGGGATAATGGATAATAAAGTATAGGGGTTAGGGACTACTGGATGGATTGGACTAAGAGATGCACTGATAATTCTTAAATCTTGAACTAGCCTATAAGAGCCATTAGGTTTTTTGATAGCCAGTATCAGGGTGTTGTAAGGGGAATTGGCTGGTCTCAAAAGGCCCTTTCGTAGAAGGGGTATTGAGGTTGTGAGGGGAAGGAGGTAGGGTCTTTGAGTTTGATGGTTATAGATGGGCAGGTGGTGATAGAGGAGGTAGAGGTGTCCCAGACTGTGGGGTTTACTTGGCAAGGGGTAAGGGCAAAGGGGAGGGAAGTGGGTATGGAATGGTTTGGAGAGCAAGTGGAAAAGGGATCGAAGGCGAGTCAGGGTTGAGGCGTTGGCCAAAGGTAAAGGAGATAAGAGCCCCTAGCTTGGATGAAAGGTTTCTTCCCATAAGGGGAACTGGACAATGAGGAATCACTAAAAAGGAATGAGAGAGTAATGCCTCTAAAGATGCAATGAAGCATGGGAGTTTGTAAAGGTTGATAAGCTGTGCCCTCTACCCCGACTATAGAGGATTGTGAGAGGGAGGAAGGTCCCCCAAACTCCTTCAAAACTCACCAAATTGAAGGCTGGTGTTGGGCGATAAGATGAGTGACTGGGGAAATAGACAGTGAGCCCATGGAGGAGGATCAGGAGGGTTCCCAAAGCAGCTCAGATTCCTGGAGGAAGAGCAAAGTCAATGGGAGAACCTCTTCCGAGTCATGGCACCAATGAAAGGGTAACTCGCCGTGACCCTCCTTACCCCAGAACAACTCAGGAGACACGGGTCCACGCAAGAGATTTTATTATCTGAAAGAGAAAGTGGCTGCTCCCAGAGAGAGGGAACAGCAGCTCATGGGTGAGGAAGTGCGTTTTTAAGGAGTATGGGTAGGGTGTGTTCTGCATTGGTGATTGGATCTTAAGGGGTGGGCGACCATCTGGTCAGTGGTAATTGAATCTTAAGGGATGGGGGGTCTTAGCACGCCAGAATTTGCCTTCACTTGTAAGTTATAAACCTTTATTTTTTCAGTTTCTCTGTGGTTGTTGCTCAAGGTCATCTTGCAATCATTATAAGAACCACAAAGGTAGCCCAGTCTTAACATTGGTTTGGAAAGGGGAGATACTGTGTGAAGCTCACTAGGGCCAAGATGAGTGCCCCAGGCATTTCTAGCTGATAGCTTTACTATCAATAGGCTGAGACCCATTACAAATCAATGGCGTATTTATATTCAATTTCCTAATCTCAAAACCTATTTAATACAAAATGTAGGGGAAATAGGAGTTATATAGACCTTTCACCACTGAAAATTCCAGTCCATCAATCCTGAACTTTCTGTAAATGTTGTTAAACCCTTGTGGGTCTGAGAGCTGTGTTAGAGAAATCTAGACCTGTGCAGATTTGTAGGCATCAATAGTTGAAGTATCTGGTGAGAGAATAATAGCATTTTAATTTCTGTGTTATTATTTGATCAAATGTTAGTAATGTGCATGTACACCTTGTAATTAATGGGACCTATAAAAAAATCTCCTTGGTTAGAAAGAACTGGTCTGAATATAAACTATGTTATAAAATTGGTGCTTTTATATTTAATGATAATTCAATGATGCCAATATAGCCTTTCTGTTAAAAAGGGCAGCTCAGTATCTTATTGAATTAGTAAGCAGCAATAATCCGAAATGCTCCAGTTAATATCATTAACAATAAGTGTGTATTTGTATTTACATTTTCTACCAATTAGTTAAAAAGTTATGCTTATAATAGGGTATTACCTTATTATAAAAATTATTAGAAGTTAAATCTGATAGTTGTTTAGCATACAGCAAAACACATACTGAATAATAATATTTCAGTTACTAAAGGAAAAATTCGCAATTTGAAATTGGATACTGCTAAACTAACATTCAAGTAAAAAAGTGATATAGAAAATTTGTGTTGATTCTCTGGAGAGCAAGTTTTCAGAGACAACACAAAAAAACAGTAGGAGTATCTTCCTTATCTAATAATAAGATTTTCATGACTCACCAACGATAAAATCATCCACTATCTCTTTCAGGTAAAAAAATAATAAAGAAAAAGTTTTCTTGATTGAAAACAAAATGAACATAGAAACAATCCATTAAATGTAATATGTATGCCAAGAACTGTGATATTCCTCTCTCTCTCTCTATTAATATCTTTATTGCTTCACTCTTATAGTAATAGTAGTTAAGACCTGAAAAATTCAATGGCATTTCAACTTAGCATTTTCCTCTACCTGGTAGTAATGTATGAGGATATAATTGATCTTATATCCTTGGATGCTAACATCTTAAGTAAAGTCTTGCAAGCTCTACAGGTATTCTGACTTGTAATTATAAAATCACTGATTAACCTTAGTTAATTTCAACTCTATTTAGAGTTTTTTAAAACTCAGTTTTCTTTCTCTTTTTCACAATCCTTGTTATTTTTGGAATTCTTAAACTTTTTGGAAAATCTTTAGAGTATCCTTTTGTAGCATAAAACTTTCCTCACATTATTCCCTCCTCCCCACAAACCTGGGACCCACTGCTGAGTTTGAGCCTCAAATTGTCAAAGGTGCTCAGATTATAATGAGCCTTCAAGCCAAGCAATTTATTTAGAATTTCCTAAATAATTATTAAGCTAATAGCATATTTTTATAAGGGTGTGATGATCAGAACATCACAGGGACGGTCGAATCGTAAATGTGCCTAGCTGGAATGAAAAAAATAGACATATGAGTTCCTTTAAACTTATTGGTTTGCTTATGATTATAGAGGTAGTATATATACAGTCCTTATAGAAAATTTGGAAAGTTTAAGAAAGAATAAAGAAGAAAGTACAAATCAATATAACTTCCCTACCCAGATATAACTTAATATTTTGATTATATTCTGTTTTAAAATAGACTACAAGCTGCAACATACTTCCACAACATAATCAAAATAAATATCTTTCTCTTTTTTTTTTTTTTTTCTTTTTGGAGACTCCAAAGAGCAGTACTAAGCAAAGGAGAGAAGAATGAGAAACAGAAAAAGAAAAATTTAATACACCATGTAGGTGGCATGCCCTAAAGAGAGCTATTCATATGCTTTTTCTGCAACAATATTTTCCTTGGAAAACCATTAAATTTAGCTGATACTTCTGATGCCAGGGTTCTTGTTCACAAAGCCGAAGAATGAGCTTCACAAACACTCAAGGAGAGCCAGGTACAGGCTTTTATTTAGAAATAAAATGAGAGGAAAGAGCTCCTGGCCCATGCCAGGAGGGGACAAGAGAGCCTGTAGTGGTGCGTTGTCTAGGGGGTTTTATAGGCAGTTCAGGATTTCTTGAGAACATCAAAAAAAGGCTTAGGGTGTGGACTTGCATCACCTGCCCTGTCCTCAAGGTGGGCTGGGTCACAGTCTGATTGCTAGGGCTGACAGCAGAGTCATGGGTTATGCTGATACCCTTGCAGAACACTCAAACATTCAAGGCCAAGTTGCTCCTGGCCTTTTGACCTTTAACTGATCTCACTGAAGATGTCTATATCTTTACCCTAGAGAATTAGTGTGACCTTGACTTTGCATAATGCTTAGCACAGAGTTTCAGTAGGGACTTCTTGGCCCATTGTTACATTGCTCTGATTGTAAATATTCCGCCCTGCTTTTCCTGGAGGCCCTTACCCTACTCTGACTACACCCACGATCCCTGTCTCACTTCCACTCGGCAAATTATATTACAGCAACCATGCTATTGGAAATACTGTGTTCTATGATATTGGTGTGTGACATTTTTGGTTAACAAAATTAAGTGAGGATAATTTAAATATGTCTGACACACAGATGCTGCTTATATTTAGTTTTTCTTTGATTTGTCTCGGTCTACCCATTATTTCAGTGCCTTTAATAAAACGTCTTCTTTTACACTTTTGAAGTGTTATTAAGGGAGACAGTGAGTGTCAGTACCAGTGGGTTTACCTGTGCTGTGAATTGTATGAAACATCTGGTCTGTAGGTCAAGCATTTCTCATCTGTTTACTCTGTCACAGTGGACTTCAGGTCTTTGGATCTTTGTTGACACATGTACATACTTTGAGGGATATTGAACATTCCCATTCAACCTTCTCTTCTTCAGGCTATTCTTCCTCATATAATCTTCCCTTAAAGTTCAATTTTCATAGATGAAAAATTCTTGTTTCCTCCAGGACTACCCAAAGATATCTTTCCCTATCTCCTTCTATTTTTATTGAAAATAAAATATTGTTCATGACAATTTTATTTATTTATTTTACTTAAATTCTCCCACTCCTGGGGCTACAAGGTTTTATAACAGGTGAATAGTTGGGCACTTAAAAAGTCAGGCCAGGTGCTTACCCATCTATCCTGATGTCTTATTCAAAAATTTCTTTCTATTTTTCTTATTTATTGTCTTCATTTTAAAATATTTTTATCACCCTTAGCTCACTAAACAATGCTTGACTGTGATAAAAGTTCTCGTGCCTATTTTCTTCTATAACAATATGATGTTTTTAAATCTTTCTGTGACAGAGACATATATTCATTTTCTTTATAGAAGATATTAGCAAGACAGTATTTTTCATGTAAAAGAAATCGGAGCTTGTGAGTTGAGAAATAAAACTAGATCCATAAGGAATCGAATGCTTTTATTTAAATTAACAGCAGCATCTAGAAATCTCACATGAATACAACCACCTGATATTACATGAAAAGCTTGAAAAAAAATGGTTTTAAATAACAACTTATGGTCTTATACATGCCTCAGCTAAGTATACTTTAAAAAATAAATGGATCAACATAAGTACAAGACTGGTTAAATAATTTTTCTAAAATTTATTTCTAAAAAGTAAGTGGATCATTTCACCATATAGTAATAATCTATCTTAATGATATAACTAATTGTTTGGTTGATTATAATGCCCAAAAATATATCTCAGAAGTAGGGAGCAAAGTTTTTTAAAGTACTTAAAAACCTAAGAGATTTCAAAGTGTGGCACTAGTCTGTCAGTTGCTAACGTTAAAAAACATGCATCTGTAGAATACTGAAATCTAATAGTTACTCTAATGACCATATATGCCTCGATTTACCTTGAAACTAATTTATTGATTACATGATATGTAAGATGAATTTCAAACCAGAAACCTTGGTACAGGATTTTCAATACATGTATTATATTGATAAGTGAACAGTAACTCAGATATTATTGAATAAATTTTTCTACCAATGATATTAAGCCTAACTCTTGAACCTTCTGAGTTGAAGAATCAGATTCCACACTAAAACTTTAAATTTACTTGTGTACTCTGTATCTACCCAGTGCCTTCCAAACATTCTCAAATTCATTCTTTCCCCTTGCCTTCTCTTTTCTCCCTTCCCTGAATTCATTGATTACAAGTTAATTCATTTGTTGATTGCCTCTGTATGCCAAGAACTGTGCTAGATACTGGGAATATAAGATTGAATAAGAAATATTTCTACTTCTATTACAGAGTAATTGGCACTAGATTAGCTTTCACACTGTTAGAAATCATGTAACTGCATGAAGTATATAAAGTCATTGTTTCAGGCATTGGACAATGGATTGTGACCCCTGAAAAGAAAACTCATCAGATAATATATGATAATGACCCTGGCTCTCTCTCTGGAGGCAATTAATCAACTATGGCACAATGAGATAAAGTCCAAGCAGAACGTGGAAGTCCTGCTTGGAAGAAATCAGAATGGGGCAAAAATAGTCACTGCAACGTGCAGGACAGGAATGGAAGAAAGAGTGGTGAGAGAGGACATAGAAGTCTTGCATCATCATCATGCACCAGATGAGATAACTGAGGCTCACCAGAGTGTTTGCTGTGAGGTAGAGATTGAAACAAAGATTCTAGAGGTTGATCAATTCTGGATAACATTGGAGTTCCAATCCAGAAAGAATGTTAAACACTGAGGCATCCAGCTGGGGCACCAGAAAGGTCATGTCATAATAGTAAGGTTCATGCTTCTGGAGAAAGTCTAGTCCAGAGGTAGCCTATTAGAGCTGAAAACCACCAACCTTAAAGTATGTATCTGGAGAAATTATCTTTCAAAACTGAAGGAGAGATAAAGACTTTCTCAGACAAACAAAAATTGGGGGTATTTGTTACCCATGGGCTTGCCTTGCAAGAAATGTTAAAAGAGGCTCTTTAGAAAGAAGGAAAATAATATAGCTCAGAAACTTAGATATACATAAAGAAAGGAAGAATGTTAGAAAAGGAATAAATGAATGAAGGTAAAATAAAATCTTTTTCTTAACTGGTCTAGAAGATTACAGTTTATTCAAAATGATAATAGCAATGATGTATTTGGTGATTATAGCATATAGATAAGTGAAGAAAATGACAGTAATGTTACAGGGGACAGGAGGGATTAGGAATATGGTGTTTAAGGTAGCCATACTATCAATGAAGCAATACAGTGTTATTGAAGTGGGCCTGGGTTAGTTGTGAATTAGATAGATATACTGTAAACTTTAAGGCAAACACTAAAAAATTTTTAAGAATCATTTTTGATATACTAAAAAAGGAGAGAAAAGAGAATCATATAACATGTTCAATGAAAGTCAGAAACCAGAGAAAGCAGAACAAGAGTGAAAGACAAGTGGAAGAAGAGGGGGAGGGAGAGGCGGTAAAGGAAGAGGAGAAGAAAACAAAAAGAAGTGCAATGAGTAGAAAACAGTTACAAATATAGTCAATATTAATACAAGTATATCAATAATCACTTTAAGTGTGAATGGTCTAAATACACCAATTAGAAGACAGAAACTATCAGAGTGCATACAAAACAAGACTCAGCTATATATTGTCTGCAAGAAACCACTGTAAATGAAAACCACAGATACTTTAAAGTAAAGCAATGGAGAAAGATACACCAGAGTTAATACCAGTCAAAATAAAGCTGGAATAGCTATCAGACAAAGCAGCCTTCAGAGTAGGGGAGATTATCAAGAATATGAAGGTCATTACATAATGATAAAAGGGTCAGTTCTCCAAGAAGACATAACAATCCTTAATGCCTACTTGCTTAACAGAATATCAAAATACATGAGGCAAAAACTGATAGAAGTGCAAGGAGAAATAGATAAATCTACTTTATGGTTGGAGATTTTAAAACCCCTCTAACAGTGATTGACAGTTCCAGCAGGGAGAAAATCCGTAAGGATATAGTTACACTGAACTGTACCATTAATGAACTATATCTAATTGACATATACAGAATACTTCACCCAACAGCAGAATACACATTTTTTCAAGCTTACATGGAACTTTCACCAGGATGGACTACATCCTGATAAGTAATACAGATAAAACACACCTCAACAAATTTAAAATTATAGAAATCAAAAAATACATGAGGCATGTATTTTTTAGCATTGAATGCATTTTATAGCATTGAATGCAGACATCAAACAAGAAAGATCTATAATCACTCATCTAAGCTTTCACCTCAAAAAACTGGAAAAAAGGAGTAATATAAACCTAAAGCAAGCAGAAGAAAATACATAATAAAAATTAGAGCTTAAATCAATGAAACTGAAAACAGGAAATTAATAGATAAAATCAACAAAACCAAAGCTGGTTTTTTGAAAAGATCAATAAAATTGATAAAACTGTATTCAGCTAACAGAAGAAGAGAAGACACGAATTACTAATATCAGAAATGGAAGAGGAGCTATCATTGTTGATCCCATGGACGTTAAAAGGTTCTGTTACTGTGGTGGAGCCCTGAATGACACAGGCACATAGATTACATGGGATAAAGTTTGAACTTGATAGATTCTAGTCTTAACAACATTTTTTTAAACCAGGAGAAGCTACTCATATATTTCTTGTGAGCTTAAAATATTTTTTGAAGAAAAGAACAGTTGAAAGTCTGGATAGCCACCTAATCAACATTATACAAGGCAAAGATAAGTGTAAACAAAAGAGTGTGCAAAACAAAAGTGTGAAAAGAAAAGCTTTCTATTATTTCTGATTGTATAATAATACACTTTCAGTAAGGACTTGGCAATATGCCTGCAAGACACTAAGGATAGATAAAGCAAAATGGTGTCTGCTCTCCCGTGAGGAAACATCACCATTAATACCATATTTTGTGCACCTGTTTATATTACTGAGTCATCATTTATTGAGTACTAACCAAATGCCGGGCATTGTTTTACCTGTTTGCTGTGTTTTACATGTATTTTCCAGTCAAACCTCGTAATAACCGCAGGCACATAGGCACTATTTTTATTATCTCTGTTTTAAAGATAAGAAACTAAGCACAGATGGGCTAGTAACTTGCTTAAGGTTGTCCAGCTAGACACTGGGCTTCAAACCTGTGCAGTGCGATCACATCACAGAGCCTGGCTCTCAGCCCCTGTGCTTTGCTGGTGTCGTGGGATCCGCACCCAGACCCAGCCACTATCTGCCGCCAGTACAGATGGGAAACGAAACGGAAAGAAGCCGTGGGATGGCGTAGGTCATGCTGATGGTACGTTGCAGAACCAGGTTTTAAATCAGCTCTTTCTGCAACCTTCTTCTTCCTGGGGCTGTAAAAACTTAAAGTGTAATAACATGTGTTTGAGGCTTGGATAGCAAACACCTCCTGGGTGACTAGCCAGCCTAGTCCCCTCGTAGTCCCCGGAGCCACGTCCCCACCTTCCTCCCTCTGCTCCTCCTTCTCCTGCTTCTCGGCATGCATTTCCTCAACTTGGTGGCTGCTTTCTGTCAGTCTTTCTCCCTTTCCCCTCTGAACACAGACACTGGGCTCCTAAGTCAGAAAAAAAAGCGCTGGGACCTCCCAGCTGACGGAGGAGCAGGAGAGAGAGCTTATACTCTTGGTTAAATTCAGGTCTTTATTGATCAGTTATTTCCCGAAAAATTAAGTGTCTTCTTCTTGTTCATGTTCAGCATTGTGGACGCAGTGGTTCTGCACGTGCTGTGTCTCCATCTACACGACACTCCCAAGCCCTGGGGGCTCTTCCCTTTACCGGGAGGGAGTTCCAGCTGGCGCCTGGGTGCTTACACTGCCTATTGCTCTGGAGCCGCATGCCGAAAACTTCATAATGAAACCCGAAAATCACAGAAGCATAAACACAGCTGCTTATGCCTATAGAGTAAGTGGTTTACAAGGGAAGGCATAATCAGTGGAGTCTAGTGTTTAGAGCATTACATTAACAGCAGACAAAGAGAAATCATATGTATTTGACAGGAGGCCATTTTAAGAAACTGTATTTGTACGCCGCAAGCATAATGAGACATCGTAAAATAAATGTCATCCATTATTCATGAATTTGAATAAAATAAAAAAGGGCTTTCCCAAAAAAAAAAGAATATCAAAATTTTGTTTCAGATGTGAGGGTTTTTATTTTAGTAGCTCAATGTATTTCTTAAATTGGTTCAGACTTTTTTTTTTAAGAGATTACAAATAAAGAGATTTAATGTACCTTAAATATGCCAAAGATACTGTTTCAAAAAACCCTGTAGGTTTGGGGATTTCCAAAGCTGTAAGAAACACAGACTCTAAACTGGACTGGGGGAGGGCCATAGAGAGTAGTCAGACCCAGCACTATGGCAGGTGATTCAGGAAATACCCTTGATGAATTATAGAAGGTGATCAGTGAAGACAGGTGGACCATCGGGAGAATCTGGTAGCAGGCAAAGGTCAGAGGTCAAGCCAGGAAGCTCAAAAGACCCATTGCGGGCTCACTGGTGCATTTTTAGCCCTTAGGATGAGAACACAGGAAAGCCCCCTATGCTGGGGTGAGGGCACAAGGTTCCTGCTATTGGATTTGGGGCTCATGGCAGGGACTTGGTACAAGGACCATTTCCAGGACGGCCAGACATAAGGTACAGTTCAGTCATCTATTTAAGATTTATTGATTGAGGACTGTTTTAAGAGCCTGGGGTGGGCTGAGTCTTCAAGCACATTTTCTTAGTTGTAAGGTCTGTGGGGAGTGAGCGAGTGCACGTTGCAAATGAACTTTCACGAATCAGGTGTAACTGCCATGGTGATAAATCAATACATAATAAAGTTCCTATATAAACAACTAGTAATCGCCAATTGCACAAGCATTTCTGAAAGCATTTCTAAATTTCAATTATTATGGGACTGGAAGTTCTTAAGGTATGTGTTAATAAATCATGGATAATAAATAAATGGATAAGATGCCTGGTTGTGTAATAAGCAGCGATCCCCAAACAACTGTGCAGTAATTGATTGCATCAGAATAATCTGGTGGTACACGGGCTCATGGGCAGTCTACAAAATCAGCATGGAGAGAAAAGCCTAGGAATCTCAATTTTCTGCAAACTCCTTAGGGAACTAATGAAAACTTCCTTTAGAACTTTTTCAAATTTATTCCACAGAGAGTATTTCAAGTGCTGCAAAGAATTAAGGAATTTGAAGTCTTTGTTCTCTCAAATAGTTTAAGCATTCAATAGCATCCTATAAATACATGGACAAATCTAGCTCGTTATTATACCATGATGTATAGCTTTAGCTCAGTGCTTCCCAGTATTATCATGAATTCTACTTTAATAAGTCTAAATTAATGAACTTATAGAAAACCATCTCCTAAAGTCCTACTGTTCCTCTGCAATTGCACCTACCCTGCGTTGGACAGCATCTTCCCATGGACAGGGTCCTGGAAACAATCCCAACTGAATCCCCGTTTTTTGTACCTTATTCCTCACTATCTTTCCTGTCATGCTGAAGTGAGTTTTGTCTCATGTAGTTGAGATGTGGGAGTCTTGATCCAGCTAATCAGAATGCATGGACTCTACATCCAGTCAGATCAATTGTGCCCAGGATATAGATGAAGACACAGAGGTGCATAAAATTTTGACACCTGAGTAGGCTTTCTGCCTCCAAACCTCTGAGCAAATCTCCCCACCCAGCTGGCAGCTGAGAATGTTTTCTAAGTCTGTTCACAATCCTCAGCAGTTTCCCAGACTCCTGGGTGGATTATCAGGAGCCCAGAGTCCTGGTTTTGCCTTCAATATTATCCAGCTGTTAACTTATGCAAATAGTACCATCTCTCTGGTTTCTGTTCCTGTAGTGGTAGAAGCAAAGAGTCAAATCCTGAGTCTACTTCCTATTTATCCGATTTGGGGCAAGTTATTTAGCATCTAGTGCCTCAGCCTCCTCACCTATAAAGGAGAGGTTAAAAAAGGACCCATATCAGAGAGTTGCTGTGGCAATTTACTCAGACATCAGATGTTAAATACTGAATGTACTTGATGCCTGGCACAACATAAATTTTCTATAAATGTTAGCTATTATATTTAGGAAGAGGTGGAATAATGGATGTGAAAACATTTTGAAATGGTAGTGAGTCCAGATGTATGCAAGAACTGAGAGAGATATAGTATTAGCTAGCTAATGCTGTGTAACAAGTTATTCCATAAGTTAGCAGCTTGAAATAGCAAATATTAATTTTCTACAAGAGTTTCTGAAAGTAGGTGGATTTGGCTCAGGATCTCAAGGGTGTGAGGAGCTCAGCAAAGCTGAGAGAGAGCTGAACTGGTAGAGGCTGGAGTAGCTGATTAAAACAACAGGCCAAAATGGAGGTAACAGTGAAGCCTTTATTCACATGCTGTAATAGTGTAAGTAAGAGGCTGAAACAGGAGACGGCGTTGACGGTCCCTAGTCCATTGCCCCCCATGGAACAGTGTGCTCCTCATGGGTGAACTGGGGGGAAATGAGGGCTTGGAGTGGAAAACTACAGGGTACTGAGTCAGAATGGGCAAGTGTCCTCAAGGCCCTCCTTGGCCGAAAGGTGCCTGGGGCAGAACTGAAGATATATGGAAGAGCCTGCTGGCTAGAGGGGCTTGCATCCTTGACTGAAACTCCCTTCAGAGACTTTTATGCATTGGTTGTGCACCAAGTCTGGTATGGGGAGGCTAGCATCCCCCATTAGGCCTGCCAGGTAAAGCCTTTGAGATTGCCTGTGGTCAGGCCTGAAAAATCACACATAGGTTTTTAGTCAGGAGCTGAACTCTTCAGTTGCCACAGATGTGATCAGCTGGGGCTGGGGCTGGGGTGTGGGGGATAGCATCAGGCTGCATGCATCAGGCAGGCCTCAGTAGCAGGGCAGCTGACACAAGGACCTATAGCCCAGTTAGATAAAGCCTGGGAGGGGATGGAGGGAAGGGCCAAATAGTTCAAATAGACATACACAGGAGGTCAGGCGATCAAAGTGAGCAAATATCAGAGGGCCAAGAGCCACAGTAGTTCCAGTCAGCCTGAACCCAGGACCTAAGGATGTTTCTCTATGTGTAGTGCCGGGACAGCTGTGTTGTCATCTGAGAAACTTGCTAAATGCACCAGGCCCCACTCTCAGTTTCTCCCTCACCTGTTTTAAGTTGTATTAGGATATTTAAAAAACATTTTAAGCAAGTTTTCCTATGATCTCAACTCACACAGTAATTTGAGAGGTCAGCAAGGAAGATGAGGGCAGGTCAGAAATGACCAGAGAGGCTTGGCAAGAGCAGGGTCAGGTGACAGGCGTGGATTGAGCACCATGCCCTCTCTACTTGTTTTTATTTGCATCTTTTCCAGATGGGAACATTGCATTTCTGGTTAAATATAGCCTGGAAACACACAAGGAAAGGTAATTGGGAATGGCTTTTTAAAAATTCAGGATTTAGTAACCAAGAACAGGTGTGGGTCTTAATAGTGGCCCCTGGTAATAGCACCACACCAAGCAGGAGGGCTAGTCTTGGCCCTCTTTCCACCTGTGGTTCACCTCGATTGACATGTGAACTAGTTAGGGTGCTTTCACACATGATCTATACCCATTGTGGCAGGTTGATTAGAATTATTTAGCTTGACTTGTACCCAGTTCAACCTCATAGGAATATTTCAAATTTAATTGAATTCATAATGGTGCTAAAGCTGAGGTTATGCTTTGGTCTGAGAAAGCCCACTGGACTTCAGTGGTCTTCTGATATAGTTCATTGTTTCAGTGGTGTAGTGATTGTGGCCACTGGTCACAATGAAGTGAAAGAGTAGTGCATGAAGTGTGCAAATCCTAATGACCAGTAGCTATCTGAACAAGAAGAATCACAGACTGAGAAATTCACAACTCTCATTCTTGGTAATAGGCTAGACAGAATTTAGTTGTATCTGCCATTCCCACTGGCCACAACCAACAGAAAATCCTGGGGAAGAGTCAAATTCATCAAATTCTAAAGCTCCTTAGGATCTTAAAAAGCCAAGGGCATAGCCTAAGAAATGTGAATGATTACTTACTGACCAGATCATATGTTATCCATAAGTTCAATTTAATGAAGAGAAAGGTCTCATACTTAAGAGACAGTGGGGATTCACTATTAGTAGCAGTATTATGGGTCAGATATTCTGAAAGCCATCTTGCTCAAATACAGATAGGTCCTGAACAACAAATATATTTTAAAAAATGGCTGAGTTTGCAAGAAACTAAGGAGGATTCCCAAGAGCCAAAAGAAAATCTGGACTGCAGCTAAACATAGAAGCCTGGCTAACTTGGAGCAAATGCCAATACCCAGTATCTAGAGCATTATGATTTGTAATTGCTAAGGAAATGAAAGGACCAGGCTTTGTCCATGCAAATAAGGAAACAGCCTGAGACATATTAAAGTCAGAACCTGTTGAAGAGACTGACTTCAACAACATAATGTGTGAAAAAAAAAAATCTGACAGTCAGCAAAAGGCAGCTGTGAGGAAATCTGTCTGGACTGCAGCTTTGGGTGAAAAACAGTAACAGCAACAATATCATCCCTTCTGAGAATTTATGATTCCGCATGTGATTCTGTGGTTGGCATTTATAGTCTCTAATAAACTTATGCTACCCACAAGCAAGAAAACCCCAAAGTAAAAAGTAAAGTCCTTGCCCTAGTGGGGGTATGGATTTATTAATATGGATAACTGTTGAACCACTATGTTGTATTTGAGACCAATATAAGATTGTACATCAGTGATACTTCAATAAAAAAAGTAAAGTAGTCCTGGACTAAAAATATTCCCTGGGTACCTGGCATAAGCAAATACAAATCCTAGAGAAAGCACCTCCTTTTCAAGGCCCTCAGGAGTCCAACATATTAGATTAAAACAAAAATTTCCAATGAAAAATTACCAAACACAAGAAAGCAAACTCCAGTGACTGAAAGTCAGCAAACACAACAAATAATAGACTTAGATCATACGGAATTCAGAAATGGAGTTTTTCTTTCTTTTTTTAATTGAAGTATTATTGATTACAGTACTGGTTTCAAGCATACAACATAGTGATTCAACATTTATCTGCATTATTAGCTCACCCCACCTAGTGATGCTACTATCTGTCAACATACAAAGATGTTACATAATTATTGACTGTATTCTCTATGCTGTATTTTCCTCCCCAGGACTATATTATGGCTGAGATGATGTGCCTCAGTATTGGCTATAAAATAGCTAAGCTATTTTTAAGAAGTGAAAGATTTAAAACATGCAAAAATTGAATATTAGCAAATAGAATCCAATACTACAACAAGACCACATGAGATTTATTCCAAAAATGCAGGGTTGATTTAATATTAGGAAATTTAGTAATATCATATACTGTATTATTAGTTGGAGATGGGCTTTTGAATATCTTTATTGAGATATAATTAACCTATAACAAATAGTACATATTTAAGATGGACAATTTGGTAAGTTTTGACATGTGTACACCATGAAACCAGCACTAAAGTCAAGATAATGAACATATGTCATTCCCCAATTTCCTTATGCCACTTGGTGATCTTTTCCTCCTTTTCCTTCTCACAGGACCCCTCCCCAACCTCATGTGACCACTGATCTGCTTTCTGTCACTGTAGGTTAGTTTGCATTTTCTAGAATTTTATTTAAGTGGAATCATACAATATGTACTCTTATTTTGTCTGACTTCCAACCAGCATAATATTTTGAGATTCACTCATGTTGGTGTATATATCAATAACTTATTCCTTTTTATGCTGAATGTTGCTCCATTCACTGACTCGCTTTAGAAAATGAGTGGTTTCCTTTCCAGTTGAGTGGACTCTAGCAAGTCTGTAGTCTAAAGGGCAATTGAAGAGAAGAAAAGACCTCCTTTCACTTCTTGAGACTTGGCTTAACAGCCAGCAGGTCTATGTGGATTCAGAAGCCTCAGTAATCCTTAAATTTGGATCATCCCCTTGGAGTGAGTGCAGCTCTTACTGGAAGTAGGGCTGTAGATCTAAGTTATCCTAGTTTATGTCTGCAGCAAGGCAGAAAATCTGGCTAATGTGCTGGGTGGGCCCCCTAGATGTTCCCATTGGTGAGCATGTAGGGGATTTTAGCACACAGACTGGCTTTTCTTCCGGGTTCATTCTGAAAAACCACAGTGAGAAAGCTTGGCCAGCCTGCTCAGGCCGGGCGTGGGTTCCTTCCAGCTTTATCTTCGGAGCCCACAAGGAAAGGCGCCTAACTCTTCACTGAAGGTTGCACTGTGGGAGGAAAGGGTGGAAAACCTCTCTGAATTAGTGATTTATCACTGTCTACCCACTAGCAGGCTCATCATTCCTTGGATTCCTTACATAAAATGTTCAGGAAGGAAGAGGAAGGTAAAGGACAGAAGCAAGAGAAGAGTTTAGAAGGACTCATAACTCACATCAGAGACACAGAAACTTGTGGTCTCATAGCAATTTCCTCAACTCTCTTTCATGCTAAGGTACAGCAGAAAAACCTGCGGAAAGAAAGGAAGCCAGGGCCAGAGAAATGTCACAGGGTCTGAGTAAAGAGTGTGGTCAGTCTGACCTGATATTCCAGGAAGCACTGAGATGGGCCAGGACAAACGTTGGCTGAGGGTCAGGAGGACAAACTCTGAGTGGGCACAGGGAACCATACGTGGTAGGAAAGTAGACAGAGAACCAGCATATGAACATGTTAGGAAAGGTAAGAGTAATTGATTGGAGTAAGTAAATACACGATTTTCAGACTGGAGAGCTGTATTTGCCACCTCACCTCTTGCAACATATTCCCTTCCAACCTGGACTTAAACCAGTTCTCCAGCAGGCTGTCTTGGAGGCAAATTGAAATAACTGCTGGGGGATGTGGCAGCAAAGGGGAGATTTCTTTTCTTATGGGCTCTTCCAAGATTCCTGAAATTTTTTGATTTGTGGCTCTTCTAGTGCCTTAAAAATAATTTGATTTATATACAGAATTTCTGCTTAGTAACCAATGTAACATTAAAAATAATAATCATTATAATTCCAGCATAGCTGTAATCCCCACCCTGCGGATATCTCTAATACAGATTAACAGGAGCCGTGTAAGCAGTCACAGCTGCTATAACAGCCAACGTTAATTTGGCTTGCTATGAATGCTTTCCAGACATTAATGCATTTAATTCTCACAACAGTCTTATGAGGCAGACATCATCATTCCCATTTTATAGAGTAACCTGTTTGCCTTGGACTGGGCTAACCATGCTTTCATTAATCTAAACGTTTTGTTCTTTTTAAGCTCATGCAATGAGTATGTTAATAGTATTTAGGAAAAATCTAAAATCTGTTTAATGATATAAAATCAGCTACGATGTAATAGTCCTAATCAATGAACTTCATTAACTAGAGATTTTTGGGGGGTCATGTACTGACAGGAGGATCTCAAACAGAATGTATCTGTAGTCCCCATCTTTTGAAAATAAATCATTTTACTTGATTATGAAAGAAATAGTGCTTACTTATTGTGGACACAGCAGAGGGTTCTATGTTTTTTGTTTTTTACTATAACTCTCAGAGACTCCGGGTTTCTCCATTTTGGCGACAATTTAGACTGGTTACCTAGGACAGTCTATATTTTAGTCATATGTTCCTAGAAAATGCAACTGATACTTGGATAGAATAAACAAATTACATTTTAAAATTAATAGTTATAGAAGATAGGTAATTCTAAAAATGAACTGGTTCTAAACTGGCCCTAACAAGTTTGGTTTTTAGAAGTCTTATTTTATTAAATATCATTTTATTAAGGAGAAATTAAGGGTGAAATGTATACATAAACTTACTAGTCCAGTAATATATCAAGGATGCTAGTGACACCCATGTTCATGTAAAAGAATAACACAAAATGTCTACAGGCAGTGTTTTTTTTCCCCCACAACAAATTTAGTTAACTGATAAGAGTTTGTAGGAGATTGATAAACCTCTTTCTTCTCTGGGTGGATTAAGAAGAGTGAGACATAAAAGACTTCTTTCAGAAGAACTGAAAGAAGGAAGGACTTTGTCATGCAAATGAGTAGAGAAAGTAGCTTAGTTATAAAGAGCATAGAAATGCCTTCTTGGCTAAAAATGTGTCCTACTAGCCTGACTTGGGACCTGATAGCTAGAAAGGGCAAAGCATTAAATCTGTGTCTTTCATTGACAATTTGGCACTGTGTTGCATTTTAGACTATAGCTCATTTTCCTGATTTCCTCCCATCAACTTCTCTTGAAAGAAGGAATGAGGAGGGAGGAATAATAACCTAGGGACACAGTCCTAAGGACTCAACTGAGCACTGCAATGGGAGACACAGGGACCTGAACGCCTTCAGGACCCCTTTAGAGTATGGACCATACTGGACTCATTTCAACATGACGAGAATGATTATTAAATGCGTTAGCAGCCACATGGTGTTGCAGAAAGCTGTTAGCTAGTGATCCTGGCACTGATCCTTGATCTTGCTTTTCCCACTCCCCCAGAGGAGCTCAGCATTCTTTTGGCTTTGGAAACCATCTATATTCTGCTGACTCACACATTTCAAATTCCAAGCCAACCTCTCTTCTGAGTTACAAACCCATATAGTCTCACTGCCTATTCAACAGCACTTGACTATCTCCCGAGGCACTGGAACTCAGCAGTGAACAAAGCAGGCAATACAAAAAAAAAATCCTGTCCTCATGGAATTCACATTCTAGCCCATACCAAAAATATCCCCCCAAATGAAGTTACATGCCTAAATTTTTCCCAGCCATTTAGTTGCTCTGGCTGAAAACTACAGCTTAGTAACTACATCTAAGGTATTTTTCTCCTTTAGTGCCCACACAGTCATGGAAGAATTCCATCATTTCTCTCCTGAGCATCTATACATGGCTCTTAACTGACCTTTCCTCATTCAGTTTTGCTCTCCAACCTAAGCCAGATGGTTACTTTCATTTTCCTAGAGTGATCCTTTCATAGAACAAATCTGATCATGACAAGCCCTGCTTAAAAAATTTTCAAATGCAACTTGAATAAAATTCAGAGCCTATCAGACTCAGTGTGGTGTGACTCCTGCTTTCCTTCCCAGCTTTCTCCCCTGGATTCTTGGAGTTCCAGTCACAGTGACTTTCATTGAGTTCTTAATTATGCCAAAGTCCTTTTCACTTTAGTGACATTCTTTCTCTTCCATTTGACTCTAAATCCAAATCATTTTCAGATCTCAGGTTGAATATCATTTTTCACAGCCTACAATTCCTTCCACATCATGACTCCCTTTATGTATACATTTGTGGCATTTTTTCCTATGCTTGCTAACATTGCAATTAGTTACTTGTGTGATGATCTACTTAATGTCTGTCTCCACCATTAGACTGTAAGCTCCTTTAGGGCAGGATCTATATCCATCTTTTTCATCACATACCCTCCAGGAATATCACAGTAGAAATAGTAGGCAGTCAATGAATATGTGTTATATTTGTTGAATACAAGGAAAAGCTACAACTCCTTCAATTAAAGCAAGTATTATAATACTAATAAGAATTAAAAACTTATCATTAAGGGTGTAATTATGGGAAAGAAAGGAGTGCTAGTGGGATTATGAGAAAAAATGATGTAAACAAAATTTTTATTGTCCTGATGACAGTTGTGAACTAGTACAAATGTTTCAGGAGTAAAATGAATGTTGATAATGACTAAGAGAGAGAGGAATCAAGAAAGACATTGTAGCAGCTCCAACCAGGAAATATCATGATGGAAAAGACTCGTGAATGGAAATGTCATCAAGGACAGGAAGTGATCTTTGTCTATGTAAAAGGAAACAGTAGACCTCGCAGTTACCTTTTCTCATTAATTAAGCTGCAATAAGAGGTCTGAGCAGGCTTCTAGTTTCCTAGACTCATGCTGTACCAAATGTATTTGGAGCTATGATCTCCTGCATGAGATAATCAGATGTAGGTGAACAGAGTTGTGTAGGGAATAGCATAAAATGCTAAACTGGAATAGGTGGGAATCCAGGCAGCTGGTAAGCGGAGGAAGAAAAAAAAAAGTTTGTGTGCAGGTAGATTCCCATGATGACTTTAAAATCTAGTTTAGAGTGTATAAATATTTAATGAAATGAAAGCTTCAAGTTTGGGAGTGATCCTGTAAAGGCAGAACAGGAACATTTTCTGCACATAATTCCTGTTGACTTCAGATTTCCATTTGACTGGGCCAAAATTACTTGTTATACAGTAATGATTTCCTAATGGGAACATTATGTCTCAAGGTTAGAACCTTCTAAATTATTCAGAAATCTGAAATTTAGATTTTTCAACCTCAAAGGATACAGTTTATTTTGTTTTGAGAGGAGAAAAGGTATCTACGCTTTTAAAGGCTTTTTCTTTAATAAAAATGAACCAAGACACGTAGGTTTACATATTTGAGAATACGTGGAGCATGTTTCTCCTATTTAATCCCAAAATGTTGAGTAAAACATTCAGTCTGCTCAAAGCCAAAGTATTATATCACTATGCATTTACAATACTATTGATATTGAGCTCCTAGTTTACTGTTAAACATACTTGTGAAAATTTAAGTTGATTTTATTAAGAAATTGTTTTTCTTTCAAAGATACATAATGCATTGTTACCTTTCTCATTAATTAAGCTGTGATAAGAGGGTCTGGACAGAATTCTCGTTTTCTATTCTTCTAAAAAAGACCTAAGCTTGAATAAAAAATGTGTTTTCCTTGTTTTTCTCTGGTCAGTTCTACAGAACTACTTTTTTTTTTTTAAGATAATTCCCAGCCACTCTAGAAAACAGTTTCACAGTTTCTTAAAAAACTAAATATGCAGCTACTGTACAACCCAGCAGTTGCCCTTCAGACAAAAACTTATCCTCACATGGAAGCTTGTAAATGAATGTCTATAACTGCTTCATTCATAATAGCCAAAAATTGGGATAAAACCCAAATGCTCTTCAATGCATGAATAGTTAAAAAAAGCTGTGGTATATCCATATCATGAAATACTACTCATTAATAAAAAGACATGGATTATTGATACATGCAACAACTTGGATGAATCCCTAGGGAATTATGCTGAGCAAAAAAAGCCAGTCCCAAAAGGTTGTGTAGTATCTATATGATCTATTCCACAGCATTTTTGAAATCAAAAAATGATAAAAGTGGAGGATGCATTAGTGGTGGTTGGGGGAAGGCCAGGAGTGGGGAAAGAGGCTGTGAAGGGATAAACTATGGAGAAGGGAGCTGGTTGTACAAGGGCAGCACAAGAATGTTCGTCATGATAAAAACAGGTTGTTTCTTTGTTCATTCATTCACTAGCCAGTGAACATCTGGATTGTCTCCTGTCTTTGGCTACTATGCATAATGCTTCTGTGAATATTTATGTACAAGTCTTTATATGGATAGATGTTTTCATTTTCTTGAGTAGATTAATTGCTAGATAATGGTAAGTTAACTATGGTAAGACTTAAAGTTCAACTTCTGAAGTAATTGCAAAACTGTTTTCCAAAGTGGCCGTGCCATTTGACATTCCCACCAGCAATGCCTGAGGATTCCAGCTTCTTATATTTGCAAACCTTGGTCTTTGTCGACAGTCTTTTTCATTACAGCCATTCTGATAGGTGCGTATTTACATCTCACTGTAGTTTTGATTTGCATTTTTCTAAGAACAAATAATGTTGAGTATCTTTTCATGGGTTTATTAGCCATCCATATATTTTCTTAGTGAAATGTCTGTTCAAACTTTTTGCCCATTTTTAAAATCGGGTTACTTTTATTCTTATGCTTGAGTTTTAAGAATTCTTTATATATACTGGACATAACCCTTTATCAGACATATGATTTGTAAATATTTTCTATGATCTATGGTCTATTTTATTATTTATGATGCTTTCTGTAGAGGAAAAGTTTTTAATTTTATGAAGTCCAACTTTTCACTTTTTTCATTAATGGAGCATGCTTTCAGTGTTATGTCCAGGAAATCTTTTCTAACCTAATGCCACAAAGACCCTTTCCTGCTTTTTCTTCTAGAAGTTTTACATTTTTAGCTTATATATTTAGGCCTATAATCCATTTTGACTTTATTTTTCTGTTTGGTGTGAGGTAAGGATTTAAAGTTCATTTTTTTTTTTTTTTTTTTTGCATGTGGACAGCCATCTGTTTTAGCAACATTTGCTGAAAGACTTTCCCTTTGCTTTTGAATTGCTTGGCACTTTGTCAAAAATCAGTTGACCATAAACGTAACAGTTTATTTCTAGATGTTCTCTTCTGTTACATTGAACTATGTTTATTCTTATGTGAATACTACACTGTGTTATTACTGTAGCTTTAGAGTGACTTTTGAAATAAAACGTAAGGCCTCCAACTTTTGTTCTTCAGAACTGTTTTCCTTATTTTAGTTTCTTTTCATTTCTATATAAGTTTAGCATTAACTTGTCCATTTCTATTTTAAAAATTGTGGAGTTTTTGGTAGGGTTGACATTGACTATATAGATCAATTTATAGAGAATTGCCCTCTTAACAATATTGAGTCTTCTGATCTACAAACACACTATAACTCTCCATTTACTTAGGTCTTCTCTAATTTCTGTAAGCAAAGTTCATATGGCAGAGGTATGTGACCCTTTTGCTAAATTTGTTTCTAAGTATTTTATTCTTTTTGATGCTATTGTGAATGAAATTGTTAATTTTGTTTTCAGATTGTTCATTGCTAATACATAGGAATCCTATTGATTTTTGTGTATTAATTTTGTGTCTTGAAACTTGTTAACCTGGTGGTGAGTTTCAATAATAATAATAATATTTTTGATACATTCTTTAGGGTTTTCTACATAACACCATGTCATCTGCAAATACAAGTTTTACATCTTCCTTTCTAATCTATATGACTTTAATTTATTATCTTGCCTTATTACAATGGTTGAACTTCTAGGAATGTTGAATAGAAGTGTTGAGAATGGATACCCTTGCCTTTGTCCTGATCTTAGGGAGAAAGCAATTATTCTTTCACTGATAAATATTATGTTATGTATGTGTATATATATATATATATATATATATATATATATATAGAGAGAGAGAGAGAGAGAGAGAGAGAGAGCCTAAATTTTTTACTTGAATGGAAAAAGTACATTAAAAAATATATAGGATACAGCCAAAGTCTCACATTATGTGCTGCTTTGACATTTGGTAAAATTGGGACAACTCCAAATGAGTAGGAAAACAATGGGTGGGGAAAACTTCCCGACTTATTTGAAGAAGCCAGTTGTACCTTGATACCAAAACCAAACAAAGACGCATAAGGAGAAAAACAGACCACCATAGATACAAAAATTCCTAACATATTAGAGATTGAATCTCTACCAGAAGTTCTTCTCTTCATTCTATTCCCGTGGATAAGGTCCCATAGCTAAACAATCCTCTTTATTAAACAGAGCAGGTGCAGTTCCTGTTTATCTCTCAGTAGTGGGTTTCTGTTCCCTGCCAGCCCATAGTAGTATCAAACAAGTAATTCACATCCTCTTGCAGGCACCAGGGGCAGCTCATCCTTTTGATACTACAAGGCTTGCCTCCTACAGTCCATGGTTATTCATTTTGTTGGCCACTCCGACCGACCGCTGTGTGGTCCTTCATGGCATGTAGTTTCCACCTCCCCTGGGCTGTGAGTATATTTGACTAATGAACTGCTGTTGATCGCATCTATCAAGGATCAGGTGTTGCAAGTCCAGTCATCCCCAGAACCATAGGGTAAGAATCCCTCCCTCACCAATGGGGTGAATAGGAGACAATATATTTTTTGTAGACTTCCTTTATCAGGTTATGGAAGCAATCTTCTGTTTCTAGTTTAAGAGTTTTTAACATGAACTGTTGGATTTTGTGGAATGATTTTTCTGAGACTATTGAGATAATCATATTTTTGCATTTATTTTATTAAAATGCTGTAGTACATTAGTTGATTTTCATTAGTGCACCAAGTTTGTACTCCTTGGATAAATTCCACTTGGTCGTGATATAGAATCCCTTTTATGTGTTGCTGGATTCAATATCTAATATTTTGTTAGGAATTTTTGTGTATGTTTATATTGGTCTGTTTTTCTCCTTGTGGAGTCTTTGGTTTTGTTATCAAGGTACAGGTAGCTTCTTCAAATAAGTTGAGAAGTTTTCTATACTCATTGTTTCCCTACTCATTATGTATTTCTTCTCTTCTGTTTGTTTTGGGTTTAATTTACTTCGTCTATTCTTTTTAAGGTAGATGCTTAGATTCTTGATCTGATGCTTTCTTCTTTTCAAATATTGGTATTTGGAACTAAATACTTTCTTTTAAGTACTGCTTTGTCTGCATCCTATACATTTTTAAATGTACTTTTTAAATTCAGGTCAAAAATTTTTCTAATTTGTCTTGTGATTTATTCTTAGTCTCATGGATTATTCATAAGCATGCTATTTAGTTTTGAAAATATTTGGGGATTTCTTATGGATTTGTGCTATTGATTTGTAATTTCATTCATTTGTGGCCAGAAACATACTTTGAATGGTTGTTTTATGGCTTACCATATGGGCTGCCCAGAAAAATGTTTCATGTGTACTTGAAATGACTGTATTTCTCTACTGGATTTTCTAATTTTTCTAAAATATTGCTAAAAATGCTCATGTTGCTAGATCACCAACCCAGCTTGCAAGCTTTTCCTTTACCTGCTGATGTTTGTAATTCTGTTTCTACAATTTTGGTTCCCTTGACTTCAAAAAACAGTCTAAGAACCAACACAGTTTCTACATTATCTGAACATATATCTCCTACATTAACTTATTTATATTAGAGAAACTTTATTACAGAAGAACAGACTGTCAGAACAACTTTGTGTTGATATCTGCGGCCTCAAGTTTTTAAGGCAAAACTTTTCATAAGGAAATTTATAAAAGGGATGTGGAAATATATTAAACCCTTGGCATTTTCAGAATATTTGTGATCTCCTTTGCCCTTGAGTTCACAAAAATCCATGTCATATGTTGATTTAAATGAAGATAATAAAATCCATTGTAGTTTATAGGACTGTTGTGAGCATTAAATGAGATAATGTAGAATAGTGAGCGAGAAATTAAATGTCAGGGGCTGAAAGGCAGCAGGGTGAGTCTGTCCTTAGATAGGGAAAGCCAGTGAAAAAGTCTGCTAATCTAATTAATGATTGGCTCCATTTTGAAGTTTCATCAAGACTTCCTACATATACTAGAATTTCTCCAATGATTCTTCTGCCATTAATGAAAGAAGACATTTTACACTCAGTTTGAGCACTTCAGTTGAAGCTTACACAGTAGTTAGAATTGGGTTTCAGAGCCAGACCACCCAGGCTGGATCCCTGCTTTTTCTACTGAGTGACCTCAGGTGAATTATGCCTCATTACCTTATCCCTAAAATATCAATAATAGTACTTCTTCATAGGACTGTTGAGAGGATTAAATTAGTTAACATACATCAAAGCATACAATAGAGATTGTATATGTTAGCTGTCCTCTTAGGTAAATTAAAAAATATTTCCCAATGTTTTGGAAATTTATTTTTAACTTAGTTTCAGTAACATCACAGCTAGCTTTAACAGTCTCATCCTACCACTGATCATAAGCAAACTTATAAAACCATGTTTCAAACCTTATTTTCTACTTACTAATTTTTTTAATGACTTTCTATTTAAAAAACAAATTACTCCAAGCAACTCTATGAAGTTCAAGGATTATTTACTGAACCTATGGAATTGGCATTTCTAGAACCCACTTTGAAAACAAATGCATTTGGCTCGCTTCAATATGCAACAATATCCAAATCTGATATCTCTTTATCATTGACAAATATGTTGTGGTACAGATGGTCTCACTGTGGTATTGTCTGAAACCTTGGTTGAAAGATGCCGTGGAAGTACAATAAAAGAAGCAACGTTACCTTGAATTTATGAAAGTATCTTCACGACATGTTGGCAATTTTTAAGGTCATTTCAAAGAGAGTAGCAATTATGTCTGCCAGATTTGACATTGAATAATTAGTAATTTGCTTCACAAATTAATTTGCATCACAGTGGCTCATCAGCTTTCTGTTTGTGAATTATTCTTTTAGATCCTTTATATGTATAGATGATGCAGTGAGCATCATGATGTAACTAGTTCACCTTATAGAATTTAATTTAAAATGTATATAAAGAATGGTAGGAGCTCATAAACAATGAACATAGGCATTGAAAATTAATCACTGATAGAAGTTGGGCATAAAGTTAATGAGGCAGTTCATGTTTTCTGGTAACTTTTCACCTACTGCATTGGATTTTCTATTAGAAGCAGTGTGTAAGGGCCAGTCTGTCATCCATTTTTCCAGTGGCAATTTTTCTATCTCCAACTTGTTCTCATGTAATGGTCTAGGGACAAGCTACAGAAATTTCAGCATTATATTGTATAATATGAAAATATGGTTAATATATGGTTCATAAACAATTTATCTGATAAGGTGTTAACGTCAAAAATACGTGAAGAACTCATATGCCTCAACACCAAAAAAAGCAAATAACTCAATTAAAAAATGGGCAAAGGACCTGAACAGACATTTCTCTAAAGAAGAAATGGAGATGGGCAACAGGAAAAGATGCTGTACATCACTAATCATCAGGGAAATGCAAATTAAAACCACAATGAGATATCACCTCACACAAGTTAGAATTGCCACTATCCAAAGACAGAAAATAAGTGTTGGTGAGGATATAGAGAAATGGCAGCCCTCCTACACTGTGGATGGGAATGTAAATTGGTACAGCCACTGTGGAAAGTAGTATGGAGGCTCCTCAAAAAACTTAGAAATAACATTTGACACAGTAATTCCACTTCTAGGTGGAGAAAACAAAATCCCTGATTCAGAAAGATATATGTACCCCTATGTTTATTGCTGCATTATTTAAAATGGCCAGTGCTTCAGTTGTGTCCATCAAGAGATGAATGGATAAAGAATTGGTGGTACATATACACAATGCAATATTATTCAGGCATAAAAAAGAGAGATCCTGCCATTTGTGACAACATGGATAGATCTAGTGGGTAATATGCTAAGTAAAATAAGCCAGGTGGAGAAAGACAAATACCATATGATTTCATTTATTTGTGGAATATAAAAACAAAGTAAAACAAAATGAACAAAAGAGTAGTAGATTCATAGACACTGAGAAATGACTGGTGGTTACCATGGGGGAGGGGCTGGGGTGGGGAGAGTGAAGAGAATAAATGGGTGCAAAAATTCTCAATCATAATATAACTTTGTCGTGGAGATAGCGTACAGCATGGAAAATATAACCAATGATTCTGTAGCTTCTATGTTAACAGATCGTAACTGCTATTAATAGTGGGGCTGAGGTTTTAATAATATGGGTAGCTACTGAACCACTGTGTTATATACTTGAAATTAATATAATATTGTATATGAACAATACTTCAAGGAAATATGGTTAATAGATCAGCATAGAAGGCATTATGAATCAAACAGTAAAAAGAAGACTAGAAGGAAATAAAAGTGAATGTACGTGGAAATAAATGAAGGAAAGGAAAACAATCAAAGACTTTCTTCTTAATCATTTGGGCAAAAAAATTCTCATTTTGTGGTAAATAGGTAATGCAGTCCTCATTTCTGAAAAAGCATAAAAATAAATTGATCACTTTTATAAAGCAATATGGTTGGAAAATAACTGCTGTGTTAAGAATCATAGCCAACACCAGTTTCTTCCTGGGAAGTCATTTAAAGAGAATTGATTAGCAGGTTTGATATTCTTTGACATAAATTAGATTTTATTTTGCACAAGTCTTGGCTGGAAATGAATTTGAAAATTAAAATGTCTTCTAATGTAATTACATTGTCTTCTTGTATAAATCACTTCAGAAATGAAAACTCTACTTTTAATAAGAAATGAATGAATACTCTTAGCAGAATTAAATGGAGATCCAAGTAGAAACTGAAATGCATATGCAGTGTGGACTGCAAAATGGAAAAATACAGGATGGATAGCATCTCCATAAATTTTGTTTTGAATATGAGTAACTGTGCACAGGACTATAGGCTAAGTTTGGTACATTTTAAAATATCTATTTGTAGCTTCAGAAATCTCAGAAATTTTACTTTTTTAAAATTAGGGTTGTTGTAAAACTTTTGCTCATGTGTTTCTTCTGGGCAGTTAAGAACTTAAGATATGTTTAAACAACATATATGACTATGTGTTTATTAGAAAGTGGAAATTGTGTCATATTAGGATTTGTGTTGTGTTTATTAGAAAGTGGAAATTGTGTCATATTAGGATTTGTGTTGGGGTTGGGATGAGTTCAAACTGATTTGAATCCTGTTTTGGTCACTTACTGTCAGAAATGGTAGGCAATCCTCACCTCTAAACTGGGAGTAAAACAACCTTCCTTGAAAGTTCATCATGATGATAAAATGACAGGACAAATGCAGAGTGGATTGCTGGTGCTTTGGGTACCTAAAGTATTCAAGAAGTAGCAATTCTTAAACTTCCATTTATGAGAACTTATAAAAGAGGACTTCTTAGGACAAGGAAAACTGAATAAATCTGTTATTCAGTTTTCTATCATATACCCATGTACTATCCTCAAAAGTCTTAAAACAGTAAATATGGGTTTAAACCTACCTTATTACTGTGCTTTCTATATAGCCTGCCTATTCTGTGTTGTTTTTCCTCCCTTTTTACTTTCTTGTGAAGTCACTGATTTTCTTAGTCCATTTTTTCCTTTCGTAGTCTGAAAATTATGCAATTTTTTACCCTAGAAACTACAAGTTAATTAGTACTTAAACCTTCCAACAGGAAAGTACAACCAATATGCTATTATTTACATATGCTCTTTATTTTAATTCTCTCTATATTTTAAATCCCACAAGACTTTATCATTATTACTTTGTGTAGCCAATGTTCATTTACATTTGCCCACTTATTTATGGCTTTCTTTGGAATTCTTTCCTTCCTACATAGCTAACCTTCTAACTGGAATCATTTCCCTTCTGTATCAAGTATGTACTTATTTCCTTCCTGAAGGCGTGATGATAGAAAATACTTTCAATTTTTGCCAAACATTGTCTTTATTTCATGTTGATTCCTGAAGGATATTTTTTGCTGGGTATAGAATTTTATGTTGGTCATTATTTTCTTTCAGCATATTGATTATGTAATTCTATTGTCCTTCGATTTGTCTTGTTGCTTTGCTAAAACACAGTTGTCAGTATGTATTCTGCCTCTTTGAAGATAATTTGTCCTTTTAAAAAAATCTAATTGCTTTAGATATTTTTGTTCTTTGCATGTTATGACATGTCTAGATGTAGATCTTTCAAAATTTCATCTTGATATGGAATTAATCCAAGTGCCCATTTGATAGATGAATGGTTAAAGAAAAGGTGGTACATATACACATGGAATATTACTCAGCCATAAACAGAAGAAAATCTTGCCATTTGTGACAACATGAATGGATCTAGAGGGTATCATGCTAAATGAAATAAACCAGGCAGAGTAAAACAAAAACCATATGTTTTACTTATTTGTGCAATCTAAAAACAAACAAAAAGAAATAGACACACAAATATAAACAACAGACTGTTGGTTACCAGAGAGAAGGGAGTGGGGGGATAGATAAAGTAGGTGAAAGGGATAAAGAAATACAAGTTGCAAATTGTAAAACAAGTTAGACATAGGAGTGGAAGTACAACATAGAGAATTTAACCAATAATATTATAATGTCTTAATATGATAATGGGGTAACTACACCTACTGTGGCAAGCATCTAGTTATGTATACAATTATCCAGTAACTATGTTATAAATCTGAAACCAACATAATATTGCATATAACTTTTTACTAATAAAAAATAAAAATAAATACAATTTCATCTTGATCAGGATCTGTCACTAAATAGCCAAAGTTTTAGCATCATAGTCAAAGTTATAAGATCATTCCTAGTTGGAAATATCTTTTCTAAAAGCTAGTTGTAACTGTAATCTTCTACAATCCTAATACCTGCTACACTCAAAACAATTTCTGGACTTATAAAATAGAGGAACATAGAATTCTTTTTATTTATTTCCAATTCTCTTTTGAACAACAATATGAATATAACACTTATGACCTTCTTTAGCTTTCCATTCCTATAGATGTGAGGTTAAAAGTGAAGAATGGCTGCCCAAGGATACAAGGAAAGCAAATGAATGGTTTTAATAAACTCTTTTTTTTTGATCATCCAAAGCCAGTTGGGTCTGAGAAAGTGGTTTTCAATCTATTATGTCATCAAGAGTGACCAACCAAAGTGTTGGCATGTATGATCCAAGGGCTAAAGGGTTGAATTTATGCACTTATCCAGAATGATTTCTGGTTGGGCCAAATGAAAAGACTTGATTGGAACTGAAAGTGCTTCAGGGACATTCAAAGAAGTCATGGATTTTGGTGAAATTCTGTAACTTGGAAGCCTTTTACTTTAGCCAGCACAAAGGGGTTATTCATAGCCTATGATAGGAATGGCTACTTTTTAAGTGCCAGTATAAAATAGGTTGTATCTCTTGGTAAGGAGTCCTACTCATTTAGATAAGGGACTTCTGTAACTGTATCCAAAGAGGAGAATCACTTCCTAAAGTCAGACTAGACATTCCATTGAAATACTGTCTCCTGTAAAGAGGTAGAGAGAATGGTTCCTTGTGAGGAGGGTCTGAGTTCATTCTAGTGTTGGAGGTTTTATCCTTCATGGTTTTGTAATCTTCCACAAGAAGGACCCTAGGCAATCCTGGATTTGAAAAAATGGCTTCAAGTTTCTTATATATTAGTCCCTGGAGAGATCTGTATGATTTGGTTGTTATTTAAAAAATGCCTTTAAAATAAGTGTATACAAAATGAACTTCTATATTCTGTGTGTTGATAATATAAATCCTGCCTCAATGATGACTTTATTCTAACACTTGCTTAAAGCACCAGCAAAGCAAGGATATGAAAACAAATTATTCTGAAGACCTTTGACATTTAATTAAAATATTTTAAACTTTCCCCTGTGACTTATCTTTGACCCAAAGGTTGCTTAGAAGTATGTTACTTGAAAATATTTGGAGATTTTTCTAATTACCTTTTCATTATTGATTTTTAATGTATTTCTGTTATCATAGAAAATATTTTGTTTGATTGCAGTCATTTGTAATTTAATGAAACTTGGTTTTTGGACCAGAATGTAGTCTACCTTGGTGAACATTCCAGGTGCAATCGAAAAGAATGTGTGCTCTGCAATTGCTAAGTGTAATATTCTGAAAAGTATCCCTTAGGTCAAGTTGGTTGAAAGTGTTCAAATCTTCTGTGACCTAACTGGTTTTTATCTAGTTATTCTAGTGATTACTGAAAGAGCAGAGTTTCAATTTCTCAATATGATTATAGATATTTTACCCTTATTTCTGTCAATTAATGCTTTGTATTTTGAAGCTCTGTTATTAAGGGCATGCACATTTAAATCCTTTTGAAGGGTAGATCTTTTTATTATGAAATATCTCTATTTCTGGAAGTGCTCTTTGTCTTCAAATCTGCATTGTCAGTTATTAATATAGTCATACTAACTTTCTTATTAATATTTTCAAACTTTTCCATGAAAACCATCAGTGTCTATATTTTATAGGAATTTCTTTCTTGTATCAATACAATTTCAAGTATATATTGTTGAAGCTTGGTTTTTAAAATCTACTCAAATCATTCCCAATTAGGGGTGATTTTGTTCCCCAAGGGACATTTGGAAATATCTAGAGACAATTTTGGCTGTTACAACTAAAGGAAAAGGGGTGTTGCTACTGGTATCTAGTAGGTAGAGGTCTGCAGTAGAAAACAGCACAGACTGCTACAATGAAGAATTACATGCTCCAAAATGTCAATAGCACTAACTAAGGTTGAGAAACTTGGATCCAGTCTGACAATCTCTGATTTTAATTGAAGCCATTAATTAGTCCATTTACATTTAACATAATTATCAATGAGGTTAATTTTAAACCAGGCATCTTGATAATCGTTTTCTACTTGTTCTATTGGTATTTTGTTCTTTTATTCTTCCTTTCCTACCCTCTTTTGAATTAATCAAGTATTTTTAAATTCTATTTTATCTCCTCTATTGATTTTATAAAATTATGCCTCTTTGTTTAAATATAACAGTCCTGTTCATCAAAGTATTAATTTTTAAAAATATATATACCATTATGGACACATAGTTTCTTATTTTACTCAATGGACTATAATCTGTTATATCATTGTTTATTTTAATGATCAAATTATATATTTGAGCTGGCTATTGGGGGTTACTTCAAGATTTTGTGCCTTTTTGAGTTGTCCCTATTATTTTTTGAGTACTGTTTGCTTTTGGAACTAACAGATATTCTGGATTTCTTGTTCTTTTGATGCTTCAGCAAAAATAATCAGAAGTAATCAGTTATTTCTCCAAAGAGCACTGGTTCCTTTTAATGGAGAATAATATTCAGAAGCCACAATCTGGGGTCTAAGTGTGTTCATTGCTACTGGGGCACTAGTAATCTCAAGTCCTCTTTTAGGGAAAGCTATATATATATAAATATAAACACACATACACATGCTTACATTCATGATCATTTCTAAATCTACCTAGTACTTTCTCTTCCAATTCTGTATCTTAGAGATCATTCTAATTCTCTCCATTTCTATATTTGCAATTCCCTTCTTCAACAGTAGAATCTGATTTCATTATCTTTAACATTCTCATATTTGACAAATCCCTCCTTACGTAACCAATCTCCCACCATCGTCACTCCCTTATCTGTGGTGTGGATGCCTTCCTTAGCCCATGCCTGATAACCCCTTTTTATGGTTCCTGCTACTCTCTCTGACACCCCATGCCAGAGACTGTCCCCCCATTCCATGAGTGCTATCCAGTGATTTTTAAAATTTCTGATATACTTACAAGTCCTAGAATACCCATTTGGTATTTCCTATCTCTCTGCTATTATATCCATCCTTACCTGTAAATTCCTCAACACACTAATTGTTCTTGTCTGCTTGTAAATTACAAGTTTCTGTTAGCTGCTTACTCTTGATAGTGGGTCCAATTTCTTCCCTCTTCATGTCTTGTGCATAACAGAAGAGTGAAGAGTAAAGTGTAATTTTGTGTCCAGAGAATGCCAGAGAAACCACCATCTTTCTCTGGTGGTTCTGGTGAGAGACTTACCGTTCAGAATTTCCCACAGGTTGCACTGAGCTGGAGCTGGGCAGCAGCTTTAATTAGACTGAGTTCACCTTCAGTTAGCCCAGTCCCCAACCTCCCATGCTTCATGTGCCAAGAGACCAAGCAATTTGATCTTTTTACTATTTGAACTGGAGTAAGAGTTAGGTGTCAGTTTTACATCATTTAGATGTACTCCCATGTGTTCATTTTTGCTTTTTTTCCCCTTGCTCAAGGAGATGCATTCAGGAAGAAGTTGCTCATTCTTATATTCAGGAGATTTTTGCCTATGTTGTCCTCTAAGAGTTTATGGTTTCATGACTTACATTCAGGTCTTTGATCCATTTTGAGTTTACGTTTGTGTATGGGGTTAGACAATAATCCAGTCCATTTACATTTATGGTGATTATCGATAGATATGTATTATTGCCGTTGCAGGCTTTAGATTCGTGGTTACCAAAGGTTCAAGTGTAACTTCCTTACTATGTAAGAGTCTAACTTAACTCACTTACTATGCTATTACAAACACAATGTAAAGATTCTTTTGTCTCCTCCTCCATTCTTTATATATTAGGTATCATATTCTGTACTCTTTGTCTATCCCTTGATTGACTTTGGGAATAGTTAATTTAATTTTGCATTTGCTTTAACTGTTCTACTTTCTTTACTGTGGTTTTATTACCTCTGGTGACAGCTATTAAACCTTAGGAACACTTCCATCTATAGCAGTCCCTCCAAAATACACTGTAGAGAGTTTGTGGGAGCTACATTCTCTCAGTTTTTGCTTATCGGAATATTGTTTAATCCCTCCTTCAATTTTAAATGATAATCTTGCCAGATAAAGTATTCTTGGTTTGAGGCCCTTCTACTTCATTGCATTAAATACATCATGCCACTCCCTTCTGGCCTGTAGGGTTTCTGCTGAGAAGTCTGATGATAGCCTGATGGGGTTTTCTTTGTATGTGATCTCATTTCTCTTTCTGGCTGCTTTCAATAGTCTGTCCTTACCCTTGATCTTTGCCATTTTAATTACTATATGTCTTGGTGTTGTGTTCCTTGGGACCATTGTGTTGAGAGATCTGCACACCTCCATGGCCTGAGAGACTACCTCCTTCCCCAGATTGGGGAAGTTTCGATCAATTACCTCCTCAAAGACACTTTCTATCCATTTTTCTCTCTCTTCTTCTTCTGGTACCCTTATAATACAAATATTGTTTCATTTGGATTGGTCACACAGTTCTCTCATTCTTTCATTCTTAGAGATCCTTTTTTCTCTCTGTGCCTCAGCTTCTTTGTATTCTTCTTCTCTAAATTCTATTTCATTTAACGTCTCCTCCACCATACCAATCTGCTTTTAATACCCTCCTTTGTGCTCTTCAATGATTGGATCTCCAACCAGAATTCATTCCTGAGTTCTTGAATATTTTTCTGTACCTCCATGAGCATGCTAATGATTTTTACTTTGAAATCCCTTTCAGGAAGATTCATGAGGTTGGTTTCATTTGAATCTTTCTCAGGTGTTGTATTCATAATTTTACTTTAAACCAGATTTCTTTGGTGTTTCATATTTGTATATGGCACCCTCTAGTGCCCAGAAGCTCTACTCTCTGGAACTGCTCAGCCCCTGAAGCAATGTCGGGGGTCGCAGGGGAGTGGTATTGGTGCCTGGAGTGAGGAAAGAGCTGTTTCCTGCTTCCTGGCTACTATGCCTGTCTCCACTGCCAGAACCAGTGGTCCAAGCACACCAGTATAAGCCTCTATGCTTTGAATTTGTAGTTGCTATAGACGGGGCTTCCCTCTGGCTGGCCTAATACCAGGGTAGGTTTTGCTGGTTTGTGAGTCAGGTGGGGCTGGCCGTGAGAAAGGCGCAGTAGGCTGCGTATCATGGAGGGGGTCCTTGTTGTTGTGTAGCCAGACAGGCAGCTGGAGCACCTCAAGTTTGAGAAAGTTCCCAACCTGCTGGGCAGAGTGCACCTGGACAATTTTGTCTACCTGTCCTTTCTCTTGAACAGTAAACTCTATGCAATCTTTGCCTCTTTAGCTGCCCTTTTGCTGTTAGGAAGTCTCTCAGACTGCCCACCTCTTTTGTCCCAGAGCAGCCAGATATGGATCCCTGCTTTCCACAAGGGGCTGGAATCTCAGGCTCTCCAGGTATGCTGCCTGTCTTAGCTTTCCAACTCCCTAATCATGAGAGTTCCAAAAAAGCACCATGAAATGTAGGTTTGTGTCCCAAGAGCAGATCTCCAGAGTTAGATATTCAGCAGTCCCAGGCCTCCACTCCCTCCCTTCTCCATTTCTCTTCCTCCCACTAGTGAGCTGGGGTGGGGGAAGGGCTTGGGTCCCACTGGGCCATGGCTTTGGTACATTACCCTGTTCTGTGAGGTTTATTCTTTTCTCCAGGTGTATGCAGTTTGGTGCAACCCTCTTTCCTGTTGCTCTTTCAGGATTAGTCATATTAATTATATTTTCATGTTATATGCAGTTTTAGGAGGAAGCCTCAGTCTCATTTCATGTCACCATCTTTAATCCTCTCGAGCTGCTATTCTTTCCTGACTGGTTCATTTTTTATATTTTTTGTACTGTTATTGAAGTTCTCCTTGTGATTGTCTTTTCTCCAGTTCAGAGACCATTTTTATGACTTATTACTTTGAATTATCAAGTAGATTATCTCTGTTTCATTTAGCACTTTTTTCTCATGTTTTGTTTTGTTGTTTGGAACACATTCCTCTGCCTCCTCATGTTGTCTGGTTCTATGTTATTTCTATGTATTAGAAAGATCAACTGTAACTCCTCATCTTGAAACCTGGCTTTATGCAGTAGGTACCCTGTGGTACCCAGAAGTGCAAAATCCCTTGCTCACCAGAGCCAGGGGCTCAAGGGGTGTCCCCTGTGTGGGCTATGCACATTCTCCTGTTGTGGCTGACCCACAACTGTCGGTGGGCTGTGGGCAGGGTCTGCTCTCAGCTTGGCCACCAGAAATGGCCAATCCGACTACTGGGCTGCATGTTGGGTGGGACAAGTCCTCAGGGGAATGCTAGAGCAGGGCAGGCAGGGTTAATGTGGAGTTTCAAAATTGGCTCCAAATGTCTGGGCAGCTTGGTCAAGGAAATGTGGAAAAATGGTATCCACTAGCCCTTTCTCAGGCCCATACCCCTCTGGCACACTTCCCAAAGTTAGTAGGTCTCCTTTCAAATTGCTTTTCTATGTTGGGTCTCAGAACAATTGACAGAGCATGCCAGTCATCGACCAACAGATACTTGCTCCCCCACAGCCCTCCAGCTCTCCCTGGCATCCAGCCCTGTTGATTTTCATAGGCCCAATGCTATGGGAAATTTTCTGGAGCAGATCCCTAGGGCCAGCCAGGTGTGCTAAGTTCCCAGGCATTTATCTCCTCTCTCCCCCATCCCCACCCTTGTAGGTTGGGATGAAGAACTTATATCTCCACTGATTGCAGCACTGCCTCTTTACCCTTGTCAATGTGGTCTTCTCTTTTTTTTTTAGCAAGGTATAGATCTGTTGTGTAGATCTTCAGGTCCTTTTCAGTTATTTGTATTAGATACAGTTGCTTCCCCATTGTGTAAGTGTATGAATTTATCACAGTGACCCCCTATTCTGCCATCTTCCTCCCCAGCTCCCTGACACTTATTAACTACAAATGTGTTTTCCTTTCACTGATTCTGTAATAGTCTTTAGTAATCAACTTAATGATCTTGAAATAATACCCACTTAAAATTGTAAAGAAAATACCATTAAGTTCCTCTAATTTCTCCCTATGATTCTAAATTTATTCACTCAAAAATATTTTAAAATGCCTCCTATTATGGGCAAGGCACTGTTCTAGGTTAATTGTGTACCAGAAATACTAAGTGGTGTAAGCCTCTTCTGGTGAAGAAATGAGACTAGTGATTTCCAAAAAGATGTTCAAAAGTAATGACAGCTCTAATAATTCCTTTGAGCATTTACTATCAAATAGACCTAATCACATTCTTAAACCATTTTCTTCTGGCATATAATGTTAACTATCACACCACTTGTGGAAAGGTAATATAGAACACTACTTTGAAAGAAACTTAACTTAGTCTGAAATGTGAATGAATACATATAAAAAGGCAGTATCCAAAACAGCAAATATATTTAAGCCAAATGTAGTTTTAAATTCTAATGAAGCTTTAAGGAAAAAAAAACACTATCCACTCATGCATTAAGTATAAGTACATTTTAATTAGCAATGTAATTTTTTAAAAGCATAGGACTTATATAAAAACACTGGTCATAAAAACGGTCTTCTGAAAAAGATCTGTTCTGTACAATTTTGTATTTATTAAGATCATGGTAGAAAGCTATGCAAAGATAAATCCAAATATCCCAGGGAAGAAGAGATTAGTCAGAGCAAATTAAAACAAAATGTGTGAATGAAATAATAGCATATATGAAAAATAATGGGATGAAAAAGAATTTCCTTAATTTATCACACCACAGTGTACACTTTTAAAAAAGATGTTCTTTGGGGGTAGTGCTTTTGTGGTTTTAGCAAGGTATATACAAGGAAACAAGACAACATTATGCTGAAAAATACCTCCATATTACTATTTCTTTTTAGTGGAATGGTAAAGTTTTGCCCTAAAATAATTCCTATCACTCCAAGTAACTCTTTAACATATGATATATAAAATAACAGCTATAAGAAAACTGGTCTCATTAACTGTCAGATCTATTAATCTTGAGGTAAAAGTATAAATCAATTCCTTCCTTCCTGTAATATTCCTTCTTTATAGTATCAGTTACTTTAATGTTTTAAAATTCACAGCTTTAATTTAGCATGCAGTCTCCTAAGAGTCATTTGTACTTTTTGTTTGAGTAGGAGAATTAATCAAAGTGGATATTCCAAAACTTTAACAACAAGTAATAAATTGGCTGAAGTCACATTTTTAGCCCAAACCTTTTTTGGTTGTACTTTCAGATAAAACATTAGCTTTGTGGCTGTAAAACTGTCTGCTAACTTTTGAATATGACTTTTAGTGCCATTTTACTACTACTACTTTATAAAGAATATAGAATATACCTCAACATTTGACTTTCTCAGAGTAAAGAGTTATGCTTTAGTTAAAAGCTAATTCGCTCAATAATATCACAGAAATTTAAAAGGAGATTTTACTTAAAGTTAATTTAACTCTTTTTTTGAAGTTGTAAGCTCATGATTTTAACACTTGGCTTTTCTGCTATACTATTCCTCAATATTAATGAACACTATACTATTTCATTTGGATGGTGTTGATATAAATATGTAACCAAAAATATTGGAAATTCTCAAATTACCCTCTATGAACCATGAAATCTAATATATGGGCATTTTTAATGATTATCATTTTTAATATAGTAAAATATTCAGTAACTTATTTGCATGTTACATGAAAAATTTTATTCAAAGCATTAGGAAAATCATACCCAAAACACAGAAATAATAAGACTATAACAATGCTGCATAGATTGTGGTATATCAGTTCCCTGACACTAAGTGACTTCTAATTAAAACTTCAATTTTCAAGTCACCAGGTATAAAAAGGTAGAGGCATATTTCCTCCCTCAGAGGCTGGAAAAATGGCTTCAATGGTGAGAAGTTGCACAATTTAAACAACAAAGATTAGATTATCCCCTGGTTTAATTCTATTCCCTTCTTGTTATGTCTTAGAGATGAAAGTTTAGACTATAAGGATTATTGGAAGGGAATAGGAGGTAAATTACTTCTTAGGAGATACTCTGATCAGTGCCTGCTTTAATCAGACAAAACACTGAATTAAGTTTTAAACATTACAACCACACCATTATGCATAACTAAAAGTGCCAATATGAATACTTTTTACATAATACAAGAAAAAAATGACCTGTTTCCAATACTTTGACCTTCAGTAGAAAAAATGTTATCACTAATGGGGGATTTGTGAAATAATTTTCATTGCAGAGCATTAGCTTTATAGAGATCATAGTCATTTCTGAATACTGCAAATAGATTAAATGAGAAGTTGGTAAATTTCTTTTATAAATTTTTTTTGAAAGGGAAGACAATTTGGAAGGAATTTGTAGCTGAAAACATTGTTCATGAAGAAAATATTGTTACCCTGAGAAAGACTTAAAAATTGCCAGTGTTTTCAGAGATCATTCCCCACCCCCACCAATGCATGAAAAGGCAACTTGTAGACTTTAACTTCTTACAGTTCCCTAATGAATAATGTTTTGATCTAAAGGGTAATTTGGGCTTCTTTGCTATACTGGTACCAGGTCACAATGAAGACACCTGAATGTGATGGACTATAAGCAAATTTTATATTCATTTCAGGCAGACTTCTTTTTTTCTAAGAAAGAGTTTGTAAATTCTTCAAATGGTCTTTGACTCAAATCTACTGTTCACAAAAAATAATCCTCTGTAAGCAAATTGGCAGTTTTTTCATAAAGTAAACAAACTGATCTATATTCTCTAATCTATGCCTAGAAAATAAGGCATTAGTAATTCTTCATTGGCTATTGCAGAGCATAGACAAATGTTTTCTTTCTAATCAGAGGCATATGCAAATATTCCTCAAAGTGCTTTGCTACTTTTAACCTCTCTTCTGCATTTATATAGTCAGCATTTATGACTCCCCACATACTTTTAGTATAAAATAATGCTTATTCCCAACATCTTACATATGGCATAATTACTTGAGAAAAGACAAAGTGAGAGCAGCTACAGAGAAGCAAGATATTTTTCACAAACAAAACACAATATACAAAAAAATGGCAAGTCAGTGATAACTGTTTGTAGTATGAACTCCCAATAACGGGTTTACACTTTGGGTTGCAAATTAAGATTTGACAAGTTTGAAGCCTTGTCCTGTGTCCAGCACAGTAGGAAGAAACCAACTCATTTTTAATCTTTTCAAGCACCTAAAGCAAGTTTTGCAGATCCAACACAGGTTCAGACCACACAACCAGTTTGCCAAATGCACTAGTGGATACGTAATACGAGGAAAGTGTAACATCCAATGCTTGGCCACATCGCTTCCCGTCGGCAAATGTAGAGTGTAGTCACTCCACCGTTTTGACACACCATATACTGCTTTCACTGTGCGTCCCTTTTCAGTCCAGCAGATGTTATTAGTGGAATTGCAGTTATATTCTACCCAGTCTTTTGTAAAGTCACCCAGCTGTGGTGGGTCAGCTTCTTCAATGTCTACTATCTTTGTCAGTTCTGCTCCTTGCACTGCAATATACTGGTCACTGATTTTTCTCACTTCTTTCACCCAAGGGGTTGAATTCTCACTGTCTAATACAATAATGAGTCGGGAACAGAAGGAACCATTCTTTTCTCTCCACCATTCTAGAAGTGTGTCAAGGCGTAGTATGTCTCCACCTGGGAACAGAAGAAAATGCAACAGAGTAATAACTACTGAAACCTCTTTCAAGAATATATTTTTAAGTGTATTTTCTTGAAAGTCTTGGAATTAAATATGTTAAGCATAAAAAAAAAAATAATAGATGGAGCCTTTAAAGATACTTTAAGAGACTTTTTAAAAAAAGACTTTTGACTTCAGGTAAAAAAAAACAAAAAGCAAAAGACAATCATCCTTGTTATATTAAAAAAGAAATCTGCTATGATACATTAAGAAAATTGTTTTATAAAGTTAATGAAAATTAAAATCACAAAGGAAAGCTAATATTCAAAGGGCAGCAAATTATTGTCTGTGGCCAAATTCTGCCTGCCACCTGTGTTTGTATGGCCTGACAGCTAAGAACTGATTTTACATTTTAATGGTTAAAAAGAAAAAGGAACAAAAGTTCATGACATGTGAAAATCGGACAGTTTACATTTCATATTATTTTCATAAATAACACTCATTTACATTTCTTTCTATGGCTGCTTTTGCACTATTACAGCACAGAAGTTTGCTGACACCTGTTCTACACCACTAAACAAGTGGTGTTTCCCTATCCTCATATGCAGGAAACCTACTAAATGAAAATGAAACATTCTTTCTACCTATACAAGAATGAGTTTAGAATAAACTTCCAAATAATTTTTTAAATCCTTTGTTGTTTTTCAGGTATAATATATCCAGAAAGGTCTAAGTTCATAAGTGTGACCTAGAAATCTGTCTTACAACTTAGTAGGCTTTACATCTGGTTCATTGTGGATAGTTTTTTGCATTAGTTTTGATTTTCAAATATACTGCATCAAAATATTATCTTGATTTAATTTTTGGCACCCTCTTGCACTTTGGGCCCCAGGAAACTGCCTTCCTCACCTTACCCTAGTCCTGGTTCTGGCTCAGTGGTACACTAATACAACAATTCCAATCACACGAATTTATTCTAAGGAAAAGGCAGAAATGGAGACAAAAATTAAAAATCTTCTTCCCACTGCTATCTAAGGTGGTATAAAATCAGAATCAACTAAGGGGAATGGAAATAAATTATGAAGGAATTTTATAAGAAAATTCCTTCATGAGAAAATGTCTGTGATACTAGGAGAAAAAGCATGACATAGAAATGTATCTACAAAAATAATAGCGGTGGTTGTTGCTGGGTGTTTGGCAGGTAGTTTTTGTTATACTTTTCTCTACTTTCCAAAATTTTCACATTGAGCATATGTTCCTTTCATAATTAGAAAACAATTTTAATATGCTACAGCTTACCAGCACAAGCTCCGACAACCTAACATCAGAATATACATTTTTACCATGAGAAACCATCCTCTTCACTTAGCAATCAGAATGACAACATGGGAGAGGAAGAGAATCCTTTAGATTTCTCTTTCTATTAAAACTATGACCTGTGAAGCCAGGGTATATAGCACATTCTTTATGAATAATTAATATTTTATTCATCAGCCTGTTATATCCTAGGCTCCAACATTTGTCTCATGAATTGCTCTTACACCAAGGCATATCATCTCAGAGGCACAATTTCAATACATGGTCCACACACATTACTAATGTGCTGCTTCACAGAGATCTCCAAAAGACAACTTTTCAAAATGGTCGGATATTAACTTTTCATTACTACCAGTTCTATTAAATTGCTCTGGAGATCAAAGGATGATACAAATTATAAGAGCTATTATACAAATTCCATCTGCACAAAAACATCATTGTCTAACTTGCCTTCTACAACTATTTCAATAAATGTTCTTCACATTCTATACTAATTCTCTTATATATATGCTCTTTAGATATCAACAAGAGACTTAAAGTAGCATTAAAGCCTTTTAAATTGACTATTCTCTTCCCTTGTTTTGCTCTTTCTCTTATGAACTGGTTCTATGTTGCACGTGGCTTTTGGCCCAGATGCAAAGTACTTACATGTATCTCACATAACAGCCATCTGATGCCGTTCAAGTAACTGAGACTGCTTTTTAAAGCTCTGTTTATCTGTAATGAATTGCTTTATAGATAATCCGCATTTTTTTCATTTATTTCTTTCTTTTCATTACCATAATTGTTTCTACCCATGTTTTTCAGGTATGAGGCAAAAATGCAGGTTTCATATTATGAAACCCCATACATGTAAAGACTACATATTCTAAGAAATACTGTGAGTAAAGTTATAGAATAAAGGGCAAATATAGATTCTTGTCCTCACAGTGATATTTAGTTCTGGAGTGACTCTTAATTTGCTAACTCAAGTAAAATCCAGTCATGGTGTTTCCTACTTTAGAAGTTTTTTAGTAACTACTGGTAAACTCTCAGAATTTTTGTTCCTGGGTTGGAATGAAGTATTCTTCAGGGCAGGGATGTGCAGTATTGTGTCTGAGGTAGAATCAGCCTTGGCTTGGAGAGCTGTCTCTGGCAGGCCACGGCAGAAACTCACTGAAAAGAAGGCTCAGTCCCTGTGCCTGTTTTAACCTGGCTACCTGCAAATGAGCCGGGTGCCTCAGGCCATGACAGGATAGGCGTGCTGAATTAGGGAACAAAATCTACCCCTCTCAGGGAAAAGAGGGCCATGTCAAGCTATGTTTTCTCTCCATTGTTTTTTTCAACTTTTTACAATTAAGTCTCTGACAAAGAAAGCTGAGCATACAGGAACAAATCTTGGCTAATCGAGGAATTCTATAATGGTCAGCATATCGGTGACATAGTTCAAAAAAATTAATTATCAAGATAGTATTTTAGAATGTAATTGCTAGACATTACCTAAAATGTAACTCTAAAGTTTCTAAGTCTTTATAAATTATTCCTCACTCACAGTGAATGACAATTTAAGAACAATGATATATATGCTATTTTTCTTGGTGTACATTACTTTTCCTAGGAAAAGAAAAAACAGATATAAATATTAAACTGAACACCTATAATTTATTTCCAAAAACATCTTTAAAAAAATGCAAACTTTTTGAAAATCTATTTAAAAATCCTTATGTAAATACATAAGATTAAATATTACCTTTAAAACTACTTCATTATAATACTTAAAAATAACTACAGATAGATGCATGATTACCAAGATTATGTCTTTTTTTCCCATTGATTCAGGAAGAGTTCATTATTATGAGCACTACAGTAAGTTTTCAATACTCAATCCCTGCTTTCAGCTCTGAAAGTCTATTTCTCTGAAGATTTTAAATTGACTAGAATTTTCCTTTATGCTCTGAAGGAAAGTACACAGACTGCCATACTTTACCTGGAATTAAAATAGCCATAAATGTTAAAAAGTTGTTTTCTACAGTGAGCTATTAAAAAGTTATAGGTCAAGTAAATGACTTCATAAACTATATTCAAGAAGCTTTAATGTTGACTACCTTTGTTTGTATTCTAGTATTTCGAAAAAAAGGTAAACCAAGCTAACAAAAATATCTACTTAAACAGAACATGCCATTTTTTTTACCTTCAAGATTTTTGCCTTGAGCAGCAACAGGATACAATGGGGAAAAACATACACATTATGGGTCAGGCAGATCCTGGGCTTAAATCACAGTTCCATCACTTAGCAGTAGTATGACCATAGATAAGTTTGGTAACTACTTTCTGCTTTCCTTTCATCCTTTGAAAAATGAAGGTGATGGATGTGACAGTATTTACCTCAAAGGATTTCAAGTGAAGGGTAAATCTTAACAATGTGTATAAAATACCAGGCATAGTAGCTGAGCTTCAAATATGCTCAGTAAGTGTTTGACTTCAGACAGCCATTGAGATATTCAATATTTATTTGCAAAACCAAAAAACTACAGAAGTATGTCTTATGATAAAAACCTTGGTTACAAATCTGGCAGGAAATAAGTGCAACCATGATGGTTTAAAAATCATCTCTGCTTTAACCTTGAATTAGTTTCCTTCCTTCTGGAGCTTGTATTGGCAGCTTTGCTTCTGTCCTTCCATAATACTTAGGTATTTTTTCAGCTGAATATCTATTTCTATGTGTTCTTAAGGTAAAACAGAATTTAATGGAAAAAAAGCAAGATATAATTAAAAGAACTATTTCTAATCTAAAATAAGAAAATTACCTTTTTCATGATTCATTCAGTGATTTTATACACCTATCAATTACATAAGGATCCCCTATTACCAGGCTTTGTTGGAGGCACTAAGTAAATAATTCATCAAACAAAGCCCTTGACTTTGGGTCTCTACTCTACTGGGGAAGACCAACAAACAAATTTACATCTAGTTTGGGAAGGTGATTCCATAGTACCCGTCATCTTATAAATAAGAGAACCGAAACTGAGAGAAGTTAAGTAACTTGCCTAAAATAACACTGTTGTGGCAAATTAGGACAAGAGACAAGGTCTGTTTAACCTAAGCCTTACCCTTGTGATATGGCATCATTTGCTATTTAATATTTTGGCGAGCTTTCTAACATAAATAAAACTGCCCAAGTGAAGGGGCTACTGAAATCAGATTTGTAACATTTAAAGACTTAGAAGTAGTAGTAAAGTTAGTTTTAGAAAAGTCTAACTGTATTTAATAACTCTCAGATCATGACAGATTTTTCTTCCAGTAAATACATTACTGAGACATAATTCTCAAAACCTTTAAAGATTACTAAAATTATGCTAAACAGGTATGCTGGAGAAAAGAAAAAACAGTCACATGTATATTTGGTAAGTTGTGAAGTAGGAAACTGAGAATTCTGGAAATGTAATGTGTCCATGTGAAAGACAGATTTCCACAAACAGGTGTATCTTCACAACAGTGAAACTGCCAGAGGTGAACTTACCTGCAAGAGCCCACTCTCCTGTACTATGGCTGTGCCCACTGTAATACAAAATGTATGTATCATGTCTAGGTCCATCCACAGTCCGAAGTTCAAGGAAAGCTTTCAGTTTGGAATGTAGAGTATCAAAAGACAGTCCACTTGTGGAATAGTCACATCCATAGGTCTCAATCATATGATATGCAAAAAATCTTTGGATAGCATTGAGCATGCCAGTAGACCTAAAATTTAACTCCTGTACGTGTTCTGGTGGAAGAAGTGTTGGCTGACCATGAGGGCTAAAGGAGAAGAAAAAAAAAGTTTTTTTGGTGTTTAAGTAGTATTCATTCTATGTCACATTCTTATTCTTTGCTTATAACTAATTGTCTAAAAATGCTAATCGTTGCTAACTAAATGGCAGGCTATTTTTAAAAATCTCTTTTTCTAAAATTTCTGTACTGCTAACAACTAAACTTGGGACATCAAAGCCTAGTTTCAAAAAATTTTATTTATCAATAAAACAATAACCAAACTGAAAGCTGGGAGACAATCTCTAAATACAGGCAGTATTACTTTGTTTTTTGTTTTTTATTCCTATTATCTTACTAAATGACAGATATTGGACACGACTTTTTAAAAGCAAGAATATGCTGATTTTACCCAATGGCTCAAGAATTTTTCTTGAGAAAAAAATTTAAACAAAATATGGAAGCAGTATCTTAAGTTATATTTAATTTCTGTATTGAGTTTATAAAGTTCAAGTTTTACTAAAGGTACATAATTTTTACAAACTTAAGATACGTTAATGATAGTATAAAAATACCTATTAGTGGCATTTTAAAACAATTATTTAGTTCATTGCCCTATATTATTGAACACTAATTGAAGATTAGATCTAGATCTAATCATAGAACAAATGTAAAACAGTCATCTAGTAAAGATGATAGAACAAAATCTTAGAACCAGCAGACTCAAAATGCTATCAATACTGAGGGAGGAAAAAAAATCACTCCTGTCTAGAAAAGGGATTTCTATCAGGAATTTTGAAAATTTCTATTTTGCTTTATGTATTACCAACACTATTCTAATAACAGTAGTTTTCATTAAGAGGATGAAACATTTTGTTCCATATTTATAATGTTTAAGTCACAGAGGGTAAAAGAATAAGCAATACATAAACAAAAATTATAATGGAATAAAAGTCTGACCATGCAAATTATCTTCTCTTCCCGCAAGTTGTCACATCTTACTTTATGGGACCCTACTAAATCTATTTCTTTTACTTCTCATGAGACTTTTCACCTTTTATCAAGCCTTTTACATAGAGGAAAATATTTACTATGAATAATCTATTTAGGGATTTTATGTCAAATATTTGAAATCAGATAAAAACTTTAGTTCAAGTCTCCCTAACAACTCCATAAACCAAGGAAAGTCTGATGAATATCTAGTCATCAGAATTCACTAATAGCAAATAACTAGTTTTTCTATTTCAAAGGTACTTAAATTATAATGTGGCAATACATACATTCAGATTTGCCACACATTTGGAGTAAAAAATTATTTTGGAATAAAACTGCAAAGAAACAAATACATATTTAACTTCATTGCCAATCTTCTGAATTCCTGGTATTTGTGTGACATTTCCAATGGGCAAAATTTTACATTCATATTCTCATTTGCTCTTCATAACATTCCTCTGAGATGGGCAGAATAGCTATTGTCACTTGCATTTTAGATGGAGACAATGAGGTCAGAGAAGTTACAATCTGCCTAAGGTAACAACTGAAATTTAGGACTCTCAGGTTCAGGGTATGTTCTATTATATTTCACCACATTGTTTCACAGGACATTTTTTTAAACAGGATATCCCTTTCCTTAGAAAATTTATATTTTCTAATTTTTAGCTAAAATATAAGATAATTACATCTATCAAAAAGATATTTAAACTGAACCCTGAAGATTCTATTGTTACTCAGAGTAGATAAAGGCTTTTAAGCATCTGGGATGAATGAAAAAAATGCAACAGAGTATTATACTTTGAAAATACTATAGCTTTGAAAAATGAGCTATTTTATATTCATAGTCATACACATATTAGGAAGATGTTTAGAGTCAAGTAGTTATTATACTAGATTACTGTACCTGCAGAAGTTGGTAGGAATCACAATAGCATATCCAACAGAAGTTCCACCTAAACAGCTACCCAATTCATGGAAGAGCCCATGAGCCATGGATTCCAATGGCAAAACAATTAGAAACATGCTCAAGAAGATTCCATTTGTTGGCTAAAAGAGATTTAAAACAGCATGTTTACATAGTGTAAGAGACTGCACTTGTCTGTGTGTATATACACATATATTTATATACTGCATATTTATTCACATTTTTTCCCCTTCTTTCAAAAAGGTTAAAAGGGCAATTAATGACCTAAAAACAATTATAAGTTGAAGCAGACCTTTATGGATGGGTAATGAACCCTAAATTTATCTCTAAGCTTCTTGGGAGTAGGGCAAAACAAATATAGCAAATAGTATTTTTTTAAATTTGTCAGATAATATCAGACCCAAACTAAAAACAAAAACCACTTTTGATGACAGTGAAAAGAAATCAAATCCTTTCCTATTAAAATCCACATGCTGTAAATAATTTTTACAGTAATATACTCATCTACTTTATCAAATGTAATTTAGAAAGCATGTTTTTTTCCCATGAATTAAGAGAATAAATTTTAAAGAAAATTTAAGATCCTAAAGAAGAATGGAAAAAGGGAGAAGAAATATTAAAAGGGGGTAACTGCTAAAAAAGGAATTAGAGGACCATTTAATTGAAAAGAAAACGGGGGAAAGCTGTCAGTGTGTCTTATATACTGTAGTATTCCACCTTCTTCTGTGTTGTTACTGCACATCCTACACAGTTACGTGCTTCTGTGTAGGAACACATTTTTCTCACATTGATAGTTCACTTGGTCAGAATTTTAATAACTATAAAGTTTACTCTCACAATGGAAAACTGGATATAATGCCCCAATTTTAGTATACCGTTCTATGTTATCAGTAACATAACAGTACAGGCCCAGTTTAGAAAGACTAGACAATACCAGTAAAGATATATGTGATTAAAATCATTCCAAGTACCATCATCCATAGAGTCACTTTAAAAAATATTTCTGGTCTTCATGAAATATATATTTTTTAACCTAAGTGGATGACATATAATGTTCTGTACATTTTTAATATATTGTAAGCCAGTTAAAATTATAAATCATTTGTAATAATTGAAGAACATTTCTATTTTATATATATGATATTTGAATTAGCTGACTCCCTATCATTGTTATTTAGATTCCTTTTAATTTTCCATTATGATAAACAAAACCAGAATAAGAATTGAGTTCTCTGTTAAATACCTTTGATCATTTGGGTTTCATCTTTGGTAAAGTGTTAAATACAGTTGACCCTTGAACAACATGGGGTTAAAGGTGCCAACCCTCTACAGTTGAAAATCTGTGTATAACTTTTGACTCCCCCAAAACTTAACTACTGTTGACCAGAATGGTAAGAGTTAATTAACTTATTTTGGGTTATATGTATTATATACTGTATTCTTACAATAAAGTAAACTAAATAAAAAATGTTATTAAGAAAATCATAGGGAAAATACATTTACAGTATTATACTGTAGTTACTCATGCAAGTTTACACCATCTGTTTATAAGATGCATCATCTGTCACCACCTACATCAATATCATCTTATATGATACAAAACACTGTATCTGAAATAAAATAATTTATTACTAACATTAGACATCAGAAGTAAAAAGAAATTCCTAATTATTTACAGGTATGATTCATGCACCAAAATGAGTAAGCAGCAGTATGACTGCTTTATGGTAGCCTAGGATGATCAATACAGTGCTTCACAGTAACCTAGCTTCTACACAAATCATTATAAAATCTTTATGTATTACACTCATAGTCATAATGCAGTGTGGGAACATTGTTACATTTCTATGTAACCACCTACCTGTGATGATAGGCTGATATACAGATTCTCTAATTATGTGAGATGCATACACATGGTAATGCAATGCTTTCAAAGAAAGTTGTGAAACAGCAAGAAAACATTAACTTTATATTAAATATCATTCATCTTATGCCTATATAAGGATAGGCTATTGACTTCCATACAAGTATTGCAAGTGATGTTCTACAGAATACTTAGGTGACAATGACGACACAAAACGGCTCATACAATTCTTGCTGCAGTTAGAAGGTTCTTATGAAGACACACACATACACAACAGGTAAGTTTATGAAGTGTACTCATGATTATTTACTATTCAGTAATTTGTTAAGTGGGTCATCATAAAGGTCTTCATTCTCATCATCTTCATGTTGAGTAGGCTGTGGAAGAGGAAGAGCAGGACTGGTCCTGCTGTCTCAGGGGTAGCAGAGATGGAAGAGATGGAGGAGGTGCAAGGGGAGGCAGGAGAGGCAGGCATACCCAGTGTAACTTTACAGAAATAGCAGTTTCTAACTTTTTTGCTTTTTCATTTCTCCAATGATGTTTCTACACAGTACCAATCCTTTTTCTATTGTTTGCTTTAGTTTCAGTGCCTGTACCAAAGACATTAGGTCCATGTTGTAAAAAGTTAAAAGCAGTCTTGAATAATCAGACCCTTATGCTACACTAATGCCAATTTGTTTTCTGGCAGCTCTTCTTCATCTGACACTGGTTTGGAAGTAATTCATCTCCACCAAATGGTCTTAATTCTTCTGGTGTGGTTTATTAGCTCTTGAATTTCTTTAAGATCTGTATCTTGAAAACTTTCACCTCCCACTTTTTTTTTTTTGCCATTTCTACAATCTCTTTCATGATTTCCTTGATTAGCTCTGTTACAAGGCCTGTGAAGTCACGCATAACATCTGGACACAGTTTTCTCCAGCAGGAATTTGTTTAGAGCTTGATGGCTTTCACATCTTTTCCTGTAACAATGGCATCTTCAATGGTGTAATCCTTCTAGATTTTCATGTTCTCTATACTGGGTTCTTTTCCATAGCATGAACAATCCTTTCCATGGAGTACCTTGTGTAACAAGCCTTCGAGGTCCTTATGACGCCCTGATCTAGAGGCTGAATTAGATACATTGTGTTTGAAGACAAACAGGCCACTTCAAAGTCTTTGGTGTTGAATTAATGGGGTTCTGGGTGGCCACGGGCCTTTGTCCAATATCAGAAGAACTTTAAACGGCAGTCCCTTTACTGGCAAGGTTACTTCCTGACTTCAGAGGGAAAGCATTGATGGAAAATCCAGAAAAAGGGTTCTTATGGTCCCGGCTACCTTGCTGTACAACTAGAAAACTGGCAGCTGTCATCTTTTCCCTTCAAGTCTCAGGGGTTAGCAGTTTTATAGATAGGGCAGTCCTGATCATAAACACATCTGCATTTGCACAAAACAGTAGAGTTAGCCTATCCCTTCCAATCTTAAATCTTGGTGTTCGCTTCTCCTCCTTACTACTAAAATGTCCTTTGTGGTGTTTCCCTTCCGCCCCAGAATAGGGTACTTCTGCATAAAAACCTGTTCAGACAGACACACCCTTTCTCCTCAATGATTTTCTTAATGGCATCTGGGAACTTACGGACTGCCTCTTGGTCAGCAAAAGCTACTTCTCCTGTTATCTTGACATTTTTAAAGCCAAACCTGTCTAAAATTATCAAACCATCCTTTGCTGGCATTAAGTTTTCCAGCTTTAGATCTTTCCTTTGCTTTTAAGTTGTCATAATGACTTTACAGGCATGACTTTCTTGTAGCAATCCTGCATCCACATAAAAGCATTTTCAATATGAGATAAAAAGATATTTCACGAACAGTGCAAGCTTTTCATACCTGCTGGTACAGCTGCAGCAATGGCTTCATTGAGTTTCCTTTTCCTTTTTTACAAGGGTCTTTATGCTGGATTCATTGATCTTGAAATAACAGGCAACTGTAGCTGCAAACCTCAATCTCTGGTACACATCAAGCAATTCAGCTTTTTCTTGTAATGTCATGACTTTATTTCTTGGGAGCTCTTCCAGTATCACAAGTGGCACTTCATATGGGTCCAGTGTCACAAGGTTTATGGTATTGCGCTAAATAAACAAGATGACAAATACAGGAGAACCACAAAAGTTCACTTTTTACTACAGTACACAATTTATTGGAGAGCTGAACTGCTTATCTGGAGATGATTTGTGTCACACAGTGTTTTAAACAGATACTTGCAACATCTGAGTTCACCACAGTTAAATAGGAGGTAGCTACTAAATTATTCCAGTAGTACAGTATGTACTACAGTTACTTTTATGCAGTTATGATTTAACACTGAATCTTTGTCTTTCTACCATTTTCTTGACCGAGAATGGTGCCATGTATAGTTTGTATAAGTTTTGATAAATTGAAACAGTAAGAGATTTATGTGTATTTTATAGTAAATGATAGACTAGTATCTACATATATCTTATGCATTCATAACATACCTTTTCTTATGTTTTCAGTATTTCTAGGTTTTGCACTTTGTTTTTTCCAAGATGTTGCAAATCTCCAAAAATTTTTCCAAATTCTTACTGAAAAAAGTCCTTATATAGGTGAGCCTGTACACTTCAAACCCATGTTGTTCAAGGGTCAATTTTGTCCACTTTTCCAATGGGGCTGCCTTTTTTTTAGTTTACAGCTTTGTTTTGCACTCAACGTATTTTAGATAAAAGTCTTTTGTGGGCTGTACTGCAAATACCCTTCCCCCTCTGTGACTCCCTATATTTTGCCTGATGTAAGTTCTTAATTGTAGTAATTTTGTGTCTTGTTAAAGAAACCTTCCTCTACCCAAAGCTCAAGAAGATATTTTTCATTATCCACCACAGACTTTGTTTTGAACAATCAGATCTTTATTCCAAACGTTAATTGATTTTTATGATAACAGTCCATTTTTTTCTATATGAACACCCAATTGTCCAGTTACCAATTACTGAAAATCTCAATCATTCACCATTATTCTACAGTGCTATCTTTGTCATAAATCAAGTATTCTGGGTTCTGGGATCTGTGTTTATACTCTCTTCTATTCTACTGGTCCATTTGTCTATCCTTTCAAATATTTCCTTTGGCCTTTATTTCCTCTCTTCTTTCTGGGAGTCCAATAAAACACAGATGAGATCTCACTGCATCGTCCTGAGTCTTATCCTTTTCTTCTGTATAGTATTTTCCCTACCTTTTTTTTCTGTACTCCTTGCATAGCTTCTTCTGAATTGTATCTTCCAGTTTGCTAATACACATTTCAGCTTTGTTAAACCTGAATAATGAGTTAATTTTAGGTGTCTTTCATTTTATTTACTTCTTTTTCAAATCTGCCTCGTCACTTAATCATTTCCAACTTCCCACTATTATGTACTATCTTTGCTTTCCTTCAACTTCATAGGTATAATGGTTGTCTCTGATGAGTAACATATCTCAAGACTGGTCTGTAACACACTGGTTCTACCCACTTCTTGGATGCTGTGTGTATATACTTGAATATATGTATTTAATGTTGAACACTAAAGGGAAAAAAAGTCTATGGCCAACTTCAGGCCTAGGATAATACCTTTTCCAAGAGGACTTTTGTTTGTTTCTTCCAGGGTACTAAGGGCATTATTACCCATCTACATATCTTAATCCAAGCTGGATCACTAACAGGTCAGGGTGCAAGTCCATGAGAGAACTGTAATGTACATGGTTCCACCCTGTTCTTTCAGTGCGTCATGGGAAAGTAATTACACATGGGAAGTAATTTACTGGAGTCCACTTCTGAAGCTCTTGGCTTTGATTTTTGATTCTCTCCTGATGGCACAAGCAGCACAGTTCAGCTTTGAAAACTGTTTCCTTTTTACTAACAAATATCTGTGGGGAAGTGTTGAGTCTTCCTGTTCCCAGAAGGTATGTTTTTCCATGTATTCAAGTCATCTTTTATAACCTTCAGTGGAGTTTTATATTTCTTTATAAAAACCTCATAAGTTTCTTATGAATCTTATTTCTAGTTATTATGTTTCTGTTCTATGAATAAAATCATTTCCAGAATATTTTTTGCATATTCATGTTATTTGCTACCTAAGTGGTATTAAAAAGTATATTTCCAGTATAAACACCATGTATTTCACCTTACACACATGTTATATGAGTCCAAGAGAATTTACATAGTTTTTACACTGGTTGGGTTAATGACAATTATATCAGTAAGTAAAATCAACCCCCTATGATATTTACAGATTTAAAGTTGCAACATAATTCTCAATATTACTGTAGCACTTTCAATGGGTTTTTCAGTTAACTCTTAGGTTTGCCAGGTAATCATCTACAGATGGGGACAATTTTGTTATTTTCTTTTTCATCTCTATACCTTCTATTGCATATGTTACTATTAGAATATAAAATGCTTTGATCAATTAAACCCTTAATCACACAAAAGGATTACTTTCAAATTATGTTAGCCATTCATATAAAAGAATCACTAAAAAGAATTACAAAGTAATAATACCAATATATGACAACTTAGTTATTTCTACCTTTAACTTTTTGTAACTAGTACTTTTCTGATCAAGAGAGCAATATAAGAAACTAAATAATTCACTGTTATAATTTATAGCAAGAGTCACAAACTCAAAATGCCTTCAGGGATCAGAAAATGGATATATAGAGTAGCTGCACAAGTAGTATGTAGCGGTAAGGAGTCTAAAGGAAGTGCCCCGCTACATAAAGGCATTTAAAATGTTCTCGCCAAATAAAACTGTATAGCAAAAAAAAAAAAAGTCCCTGCACATTAATCCTCGACAGGATAGTTTTTAAAAGCAAGAATGAGAAGTTCAGGTATATAAACAGCCTTTTTGTACCATGAGTTACTAGGATATTTCATGACAGAGAAATTTATATACACATGTAAAATTCACACACAAACAAGAAGGAATTTGATAGTCTACTGAAAGTGGGAAACTAAATTTTGACATGTATGTGGTTAAAAATTAGAAAGTTGTATTATAAAAAACTGTCACTTTTCATTTTGTGTAGTCAAACCATTTTTATTTAGTTAAGACTATTAATTTGCGATCTACCAGTTTATTTCATACAGAAAAAGAGAATGAAAATTTCCATTCCTGAAAGTAGGCTAAGATATATTATTTTAAACTTGGCACTGTTTATCTAAATATGTCAGATGTAGAGACTGGCCTTTCTTTAAATGTACATGTGTATAGAATACCAATAGTTACCACTGACTTATTCTGTATTACATTAAAGAATTTTATAAAGCTACTAGTACTAAGATTTTTATTGTGAAATTAAAAGATATAGTTTTTACCATTAAAAACATTAAACAGTTTACAATTTAGCAGTGAACTACATAAAACAAAGTTCAACTGCCAATTTATAAATTGAGAAGCCTAATTAAATGATTTAAAATTCCAATTAAAATGTTAATTATATAAGTATGTTATTCAATACCTTCAAGTTGGTTATACAACACTGACATTTAATAAAATTAGACTATTAAAATAAGCAGATATTCAGAGGTTTACTGATCACAATTCATAGGCAACAGATGATCTATTACTTGCTGTTTATAATCTTAGTAAAAAATTGAGTTTTATATCATTAAAAGTAGATATATAATAAAAGTATCAATAAATACTTCTATTAGGTTATTTTGAGTAAGGAAGCCTAGAGAAACAATAATTAAATATACTATCAAGATTAACATACACAAATAAGAGTGAATAGTTTGGCAATACAAAAAATTAGCAATCTAAACTGAACAGATGGCAACTATGTCCTGGGAGAGCCAAAATAAATTCAGGATTTTTTATCCACTTGCCACTTTCAGAAAGTTTCAGTTTTACTAACATGCAAACCTTTATTCTATAGCTTCAATCTAAAAATAACTTGTGACTTTGGAGTATTCCTTAACTTTAAACTCCCTGTTACAAATAAGATCAACTTACTTGATCAAAACTAGTTATTGTTAGTTATTGTTGGTACTTTTCTTCCTTTGCTTCTCCAAATCACTCTAAGCCCACTATCAAATTGTAAGACATGGTTCAAATTTCAAAGCAGATATAAACTGAACATAACAGACCAATAAACAACTAAGTAACATCCTTTGTATAAAAGAAGTTATTAACTATTAGTTATCTGTACATGTGGGCTTTCAAGTCATGGTCAAAATATTCAACAATTTCATATTCCAAAATATCTCAGGTAATAGTAATAAAATCTTATATGCAACATGCAGATATCAATGACAATTTCATTTCTCAAAAAAATCTGGCATTTACAAAAGAGAGACAATTATTGTTTACATGTATTTTTGTGTAAGTTCCCTTAAAGTAATATTGGGAAATAGATGTCAAGAAAATGAAACCCAACTAAGAAATGATATATAAATGTATGTTGCAAAGCAATATATAAATGGAAGTATTAATCTCATCACTGTGACAAACAAATATTTAAGAAAGACCTGATAACTTCTATAACACTTTGCTTAATTCAGTAAATTTAAGAACATTATGAAAGCAACTTTCCAATCTGGTGATTTATGTAGACGCAATAGGGTACAGTAGAAAGGACTCCAACTTTGGTTCAGTCCTACTTAAACAAATTAATAACCCTTTGAGTCTGAATCTGTAAAGGGGTCTACTATTTTATGAGCTTTTTCTACAGTGATCTGTGAAATGTGTCTAGCATAAAAAATGGTAGCTGTAGATTCAAGATACTGGCATGAGAGGTGAGATGGAGAATTTCTCCCAAAACCACAAATAGTATGAAAATATAGTTAATTGCTACAACTAACCCTAAAACAGCAACAAGAAAGAAGGCTGAACCAGACAGCATGCAGACCTCACCAACAGAGCAGACCTCACAAACACAGGGTAATGTACGAAAGCCTTTATCAGGCAGGACCCAAGCCCTTCCCCCACCCCAGCTCACCAGCAGGAGGAAGAGAAATGGAGCGGGGGAGGGGTGGAAGCCTAGGGCTGCTGAACACCCAGCCCTGGAGGTCGGCTTTGGGAGCAGAAACCTACACTGTGTGGTGCCCTGGACGCTGGGGAGTGCGGACAGGTGGAGTGCTTGAGAGACTGAGATTCTGGCTGTTTGTGGAGGAGGGGATCCACACCAGGCCGCTCTGGGACATGGGAAAGGCAGGCAATCTGAGAGGTTTCCTAGCAGCGAGAGGGCTGCTGAAGGAGCTTCTGGGCACTAGTAGGCACCACACAGAAATATTAAGCAACAAAAGAACGTGGTTCAGACCAAAATCTCACAATCCCCAGAAAAAGGGCCTAATGAAACTGAACTCACCAATCTGCCTGAAAGAGAGTTCAAAATAAAAATCATAAACATGCTTATGTAGGTACAGAAAAATATTCAAGAACTCAGGAACAAATTTAAGTCGGAGATTCAATTATTAATAAATTTCATATCTGAAATGAAACATACAATGGAGGGATTTAAGGGCAGATTAGATGTAATAGAAGAGACAGTAAATGGAATAGAAATTAGAGAAGAGGAAAACAAGCTGAGGCACAGAGAGAAAATAGAATCTCTAAGAATGAAAGAATATTGAGAGAACTGTGTGACCAATCCAAACAGAACAATATCCGCATTATAGGGGTACCAGAAGAAGAAGAGAGAGAAAAAGGGATAGAAAGTGTCATTGAGGAAGTAATTGCTGAAAACTTCCCCAATCTGGGGAAGGAGATAGTCTCTCAAGCCATGGAGATGCACAGATCTCTCAACACAAGGGACCCAAGGAAGACAACATCAAGACATATAATAATTAAAATGGCAAAGATCAAGGATAAAGACAGACTTTTAAAAGCAGCTAGAGAGAGAAAAAAGATCACATACAAAGGAAAACCCATCAGGCTATCATCAGACTTCTCAACAGAAAACTTACAGGCCAGAAGGAAAGGAGTAGCATAATATATTTAATGCAATGAAGCAGAAGGGCCTTGAACCAAGAATATTCTACCCAGCAAGGTTATCATTTATATTTGAAGAAGGGATTAAACAATTTTCAGATAAGAAAAAGTTGAGAGAATTTACCTCCCACAAACCACCTCTACAGGGCATTTTGGAAGGATTCCTATAGATGGAAGTGTTCCTAAGGCTAAACAGATGTCACCCAAGGGATAGACAAAGAGCACAGAATATGATTCATAACATACAAAGAATGGAGGAGGAAGAAAAAGAAGGAAAAAAAAAAGAACCTTTAGGTTGTGTCTGTAATAGCACATGAAGTGAGTTAAATCAGACTGTTAGAAAGTAAGGGAATTACCCTTGAACCTTTGGTAACCATGAATCTAAAACCTGCCATAGAAAAAGTACATACCTATCGATAATCACCCTAAATGTAAATGGTCTGAATGCACCAATCAAAAGACACAGAGTCACTGAATAGATTAAAAAACAAGATCCGTCTATATGCTGCCTACAAGAGACTCACTTCAAACCCAAAGACATACTCAGACTGAAAGTAAAGGGATGGAAAAAGGTATTTCATGCAACTAACAGAGAGAAAAAAGCAGGAGTTACAGTATTTGTATCAGACAAAATAGACTTCAAAACAAAGAAAGTCACAAGAGACAAGGACATTACATAATGATAAAGGGATCAGTCCAACAAGAGGATATAATTATTATAAATATCTATGCACCCAACACAGGATCACCTACATATGTGAAACAAATACTAACAGAATTAAAGGGGGAAATACAATGCAATGCATTCATTTTAGGAAGACTTCAACACTCCACTCACTCCAAAGGACAGATCAATCAGACAGAAAATAAGTAAAGAGACAGAGGCACTGAACAACGTATTAAAACAGATGGACCTAACGGACATCTACAGAATACTCCATCCAAAAGCAACATCATACACATTCTTCTCAAGTGCACATAGAACATTTTCAAGAATAGATCATATACAAGGCCACAAAAAGAGCCTCATTAAATTCAAGAAGGTCGAAATTGTACCAACCAGCTTCTCAGATCACAAACGTATGAAACTAGAAATAAATTACACAAAGAAAACAAAAAAGCCCACAAACACAATGAGGCTTAATAAAATGCTCCTAAATAATCACTGGATCAATGACCAAATAAAAACAGAGATCAAGCAATATATGGAGACAAACGACAAAACTGGACAGCTACACCCCAGAGAATGAAACTGGATTACTGTCTAACCCCATATACAAAAGTAAATTCAAAATGGATCAAAGACCTGAATGTAAGTCATGAAACCACAAAACTCTTAGAAAAAAATATATGCAAAAATCTCTTGGACATAAACATGAGCACCTTCTTCATGAACATATCTCCCTGGGCAAGGGAAACAAAAGCAAAAATGAACAAGTGGAACTATATCAAACTAAAAAGCTTCTGTACAGCAAAGGATACCATCAGAACAAAAAGACATCCTACAGTATGGAAAAATATATTCATAAATGAGATATCTGATAAGGGGTTGACATCCAAATTATATAAAGAGCTCACACACCTCAACAAACAAAAAGCAAATAACCCAATTAAAAAATGGGCAGAGGAGTTGTACAGACACTTCTCCAAAGAAGAAATTCAGATGGCCAACAGGCACATGAAAAGATGCTCCACACTGCTAATTATCAGGGAAATGCAAATTAAAACCACAATGAGATGTCACCTCACACTAGTTAGGATGGCCAACATCCAAAAGGCAAACAACAACAAATGTTGGTGAGGATGTGGAGAAAGGGGAACCCTCCTACACTGCTGGTGGGAATGTAAACTAGTTCAACCATTGTGGAAAGCAGTATGGAGGTTCCTCAAAAAACTCAAAATAGAAATACGATTTGATCCAGGAATTCCACTCCTAGGAATTTACCTTAACAATGCAGGGGCCCATTTTGAAAAAAGACATATGCACCCCTATGTTTATCACAGCACTATTTACAACAGCCAAGACATGGAAGCAACCTAAGTGTCCATCAGGAGACAAATGGATAAAGAAGATGTGGTACATATACACAATGGAATATTATTCAGCCATAAGAACAACACAAATCCTACCATTTGCAACAACATGGATGGAACTAGAGGGTATTATGCTCAGTGAAATAAGCCAGGCAGAGAAAGACAAGTACCGAATGATTTCACTCATCTGTGGAATAAAAGAACAAAGAAAAAACTGAAGGAACAAAACAGCTGCAGACTCACAGAACCCAACAATGGACTAACAGTTACCAAAGGGAAAGTGACTGGGGAAGATGGGTGGGACGAGAGGGATAAGGGGGAAAACGGGGCATTACGGTTAGCACACATAATGTAGCAGGGCTGGTGGACATGGGAAAGGCCGTATATACAGAGAAGATAAGTAGTGATGCTGTAGCATCTTACTATGCTGATGAACACTGACTAATGGGGAATGTGCGGGTGACATGATAATAGGGGGAGTCTAGTAACCATAATGTTGTTCAAGTAACTGTACATTAACGATATCAAAAAAAGTGATAGCTGTAATTTGCAACTAACTATTTTAAAGTTGAAATGGAGTCACTATGAGCAAAACATAAGAAATATAAAAGACTATTGCTATGTAGGGAAATGTTAGTGTAGAGTTTAAGACACTAGTAGATGCATTAGAAATCTTTTTTTTTTCCTAAACAGCTTCAAAGAGCAAAAAATAGAAATTTTTTGGATCACAATCCTGATAAAGGTCAAACAAACTGGTATTAGAATCAAACTACTGAATCTTTTCCCTATTGGCAAAACAAGAAGGTTACATTAAATAATCTCTGTGCTCATTTCCAACTCTAAATATACATGGAACTAAGTGGCTAAGAGTGAAGTCTGTGAAGGTTGACTGCCTGAATCCATTCCAGCTATGAAGACTTGAGCAAATTTCCTAAGCTCTCAAGAATGTTTCTTACCTATAAAATAGGAATAATAATGGTACTGATCTCAGAGTATCTTAATAATTAAATTAATACATATAAAATACATGGGAAACAATGAATAGTAAATCTTATTAAAATATAAAATTTTATCTTCTTGTCACTAAAATTTAAGAAAAATTTGAAAGCTGGAGAATTGGAGGAAAAAAGAAATAACATGTTTTCATAAAGTATTCAAACCATTGTTTTTGAAATGTTTCAGAAAAAAAAGCATCTACTCCTGTTTCATAGTGTTCTAGCAGAAGTGATAAAACATCAAACATTTAAGCATACCTTCAAGCTAAAAAGAGTTAATCTCCATTCTTATCTAGACTAAAATAGCTCAAAACACTAGGAAGATAAGTGGAACACAACAAAGAATTATGAAATATGCATTTCTAGTTTTGGCAACAGATTTGAAAACTCCCTGCTCCCCATGCTAACTGAAGTACTATGGCGATCCTGCTGTCTTGCTAGAAATGACACAATGTGGCATCTGTGGATTCTATCCCTTCCCTGGATGTGAGGCTGATCTTCTTACATCTGTCTCGTCCAGTGAAGCTACTGCTTCCCCTATAGAAAAATCAACTGTGGTTACGGTTTTTCTGGTTTGGACCAAAAGGACTTCAACAAAAAAACTGCATCAAACCCCCAAGGAATCTGTAAATGACAATGCCTGGGCAAGAAATGGCATATCAATAATCTCACATGAAAAGTTTCAGAGACAATCTCTAAACATAAAAATGAGCCACTGGGCTATGTTTCCTTAGGTATCTGGAAACTTTCTTCTCTTTTTATCTTATGTGAATTAGCAACTATTGTAATTTCAGAGAAGCTTATAGCTGAGCAATAAAACTAGCACCAAATGCTATGGTCGTGCATGTCTTTCTTATTGACTTATTTTAGGAAAAAAGTATAGAAGAGGAAAGCAAATAGCACATTCAATGAACATAATACAAACTGCAGGAAGCAACAGCTGTAATGTCACATTTTAAAATTGGAATGAGATTATGAACAAAACAACAGAAGTTAATGGTAAAATTTCAGGTTTTTCATGTAAATGACTTGAATGATACTACCGAATTATTCTGAAAATGTAACTAAACTGAGTAAAACTAACAAAAAACAAAGCTATCCATGTGGGGCTACCCAAAGGTTCAACTCAAGTGAGATTCAAGATTCTTAGATTTATCAAAAGATGAATCAAGAAAAGAAAAGTGATAAACTTGACTATAGCAAAAAGAACTCAAAAAACATGACAGAAGACAAGACACACACTGGATATTTGCTAGTCACATATTTGATAAGGAAAGTATATCTAGAATATATAAAGAATTCAAGAAAATAACTCTATTTAGAAACTGCCAAAAGATCTGAACCAAAGTAGACATACAGTCAATTAAGCACATGAAAAGATAGTCACTAGGGAAACATAATAAAACTGCAATGAGTTACCATTATACACACCTATCAGAATGGTTAAAAAAAAAAATAGATAACACCATGTGTGGGTGAGTATGTGGAGCACTGGAATTCCCATACACTGCTGGTGAGAATTAGCCACTTTGGAAAACAGTTTGGCAGTTTCTTATAAAGTTAAATATGATATGTTTATTGTGAGATCCAGCAATATGGCAATAAAAATTTGTCAAAACAAAACACTGTCTATGAATATTTACAGCTTTTATTACCAAAAACTACTTTCAATGTACCTCAATTGAGTAATTGTTACACAGAGATACCTATACAATGGAATATTGCTCAGCAATACAAAAAAATAAACTGATATACACAACTGCATAGATGAATCTCATATGAATCATGCTAAGTGAAAGAAGCCAAACTCAGCTATATACTGTATGATTTCATGTACATGATATTCTGGAAAAAAGAAGTATCTTGAGGCAGAAAACAGGTCAGCGGTTGCCAGGTCCTGGGGGCTGGGGAAGGAACTGACTACAAAGGGGCAAGAGGGAAGAATTTTGGGGAGTGATGGAACTGCTTTGACTGTGGTAGTGGTGATCACACAATTATTCATAGTTGTTAAATGGCAGAACTATATACCAAGTAGGATGAAGAATACTACTATATGCAAATTTTTCCTTAATAAAAAGAATTTTTATGTTACCAAGCTAAGTAAAATGAACAAAGCCCAAAACTACAGACATGTAAAAAAAGGCTTAAACTAAGCAGAAATAGCTAACCCATTTTTGGGAATTAAGATCTAAACTACAATTGTGCTCCATGAGGCAGACTAATCTCATGTTTTTGGTTGTTTTTAGCGCTCTGGTACTAAAACTAGAATACATTTGACCTTCTAAAAACATACTTTAAAAAATAAATAAAGCAGAGGGAGAGGGGCGGAAGATGGCGGCGTGAGTAGAGCAGCGGAAATCTCCTCCCAAAACCACATATATCTATGAAAATATAACAAAGACAACCCTTCCTAGAATAAAGACCAGAGGACACAGGTCAATATCCAGACCACATCTGCACCTGTGAGAACCCAGCGCCTCGCGAAGGGGGTAAGATACAAGCCCAGGCCCGGCGGGAGCCGAGTGCCCATTCCCCCAGCTCCCGGGGGGAGAAGAATAGGCAGAGCGGGAGGGAGACGGAGCACAGGACTGCCGAACACCCAGCCCCAGCCATCCGGGCCAGAGTGCAGACACAGTACGTGCCCAGGGGGCCCTGGATGCTAGGGAAACAGGGCAGCAAGAACAGTGAGAGGGCACCAGAGGCCGGAGGACATAAGAAAAGCGCGCGACCATTTTTTTTTTTGCTGTTTTGTTTTGGCGAGGGATTTCTGGAAGTCTTAAAGGGATAGGGCCCCCAATACTAGGGAAACAGGGGAGCAAGAACAGTGAGCGGGAACCGGTGGCCTGGCGCCGGAGGACACCAGAAAAATGCACGACCATTTTTTTTTTTTTGCTGTTTTTTTCAGGCGAACGCTTTTTGGAAGTCTTAAAGGGATAGGGCCCCCAATACTAGGGAAACAGGGCAGCAAGACCGGTGAGCAGATGCCTGAGGCTGGCGCCGGAGAATAAAGAAAAATGAGCGGCCACTTTTCTTTTTTTTTTTAATTAAAAAAAAAAATTTTTTTTTTTTTTTTTTGTGGTTGTTGTTTTGTTTTGGCGGGTGCTTTTTGGAAGTATTAAAGGGGCAGGGTGGGACACTTAATCCAGAGGTAGGGAATCTGGGGATCTCTGGGCACCCTAACCCCTGGGCTGCAGGGAGCAGGGAGGGCCCTTACGGAGATAAATAGCCTCCAGGCCGCTCCCCCTCCAACGCGACTCCACCACTTTGGAGCAGTGGCCCGAACCAGGCCAAACCCACAGCAACAGCGGAGACAAACTCCATAGCAGCCTGGCAGGAAGCACAAATCCTGTCGGCGTGCAGCTGCACAGCACAAGCCACTAGAGGTCGCTGTTCTCCCAGGAGAGGAGGGCCACAAACCAACAAGAAGGGAAGTTCTTCCAGCCGTCACTCGTCCCAGCTCTGCAAACTATTCCTATCACCATGAAAAGGCAAAGCTACAGGCAGACAAAGATCACAGAGACAACACCAGAGAAGGAGACAGACCTAACCAGTCTTCCTGACAAGAATTCAAAATAAGAATCATAAACATGCTGACAGAGATGCAGAGAAATACGCAAGAGAAATGTGATGAAGTCCGGAGGGAGATCACAGATGCCAGAAAGGAGACTGCAAAAATGAAACAAACTCTGGAAGGGTTTATAAGCAGAATGGATAGGATGCAAGAGGCCATTGATGGAATTGAAACCAGAGAACAGGAACGCATAGAAGCTGACATAGAGAGAGATAAAAGGATCTCCAGGAATGAAACAATGTTAAGAGAACTGTGTGACCAATACAAAAGGAACAATATCCGTATTATAGGGGTTCCAGGAGAAGAAGAGAGAGGAAAAGAGATGGAAAGTATCTTACAAGAAATAATTGCTGAAAACTTCCCCACACTGGGGGAGGAAGTAATCGAACAGACCACGGAAATACACAGAACCCCCAACAGAAAGGATCCAAGGAGGACAACACCAAGACACATAATTATTAAAATGGCAAAGATCAAGGACAAAGAAAGAGTTTTAAAGGCAGCTAGAGAGAAAAAGGTCACCTATAAAGGAAAACCCATCAGGCTAACATCAGACTTCTCGACAGAAACCCTACAGGCCAGAAGAGAATGGCATGATATATTTAATACAATGAAACAGAAGGGCCTTGAACCAAGGATACTGTATCCAGCACGACCATCATTCAAATATGACGGTGGGATTAAACAATTCCCAGACAAACAAAAGCTGAGGGAATTTGCTTCCCACAAACCACCTCTACAGGACATCTTACAGGGACTGCTCTAGATGGGAGCACTCCTAGAAAGAGCACAGCACAAAACACCCAACATATGAAGAATGGAGGACGAGGAATAAGAAGGGAGAGAAGAAAAGAATCTCCAGACAGTGTATATAACAGCTCAATAAGTGAGCTAAGTTAGGCAGTAAGATACTAAAGAGGCTAACCTTGAACCTTTGGTAACCACGAATTTAAAGCCTGCAATGGCAATAAGTACATATCTTTCAATAGTCACCCTAAATGTTAATGGGCTGAATGCACCAATCAAAAGACATAGAGTAATAGAATGGATAAAAAAGCAAGATCCATCTATATGCTGCTTAAAAGAAACTCACCTCAAACCCAAAGACATGTACAGACTAAAAGTCAAGGGATGGAAAAACATATTTCAAGCAAACAACAGCGAGAAGAAAGCAGGGGTTGCAGTACTAATATCAGACAAAATAGACTTCAAAACAAAGAAAGTAACAAGAGATAAAGAAGGACACTACATAATGATAAAGGGCTCAGTCAAACACGAGGATATAACCATTCTAAATATATATGCACCCAACACAGGAGCACCAGCATATGTGAAACAAATACTAACAGAACTAAAGGGGGAAATAGACTGCAATGCATTCATTCTAGGAGACTTCAACACACCACTCACCCCAAAGGATAGATCCACCGGGCAGAAAATAAGTAAGGACACGGAAGCACTGAACAACACAGTAGAGCAGATGGACCTAATAGACATCTACAGAACTCTACATCCAAAAGCAACAGGATATACATTCTTCTCAAGTGCACATGGAACATTCTCCAGAATAGACCACATACTAGGCCACAAAAAGAGCCTCAGAAAATTCCAAAAGATTGAAATTCTACCAACCAACTTTTCAGACCACAAAGGCATAAAACTAGAAATAAACTGTACAAAGAAGGCAAAGAGGCTCACAAACTCATGGAGGCTTAACAACACGCTCCTAAATAATCAATGGATCAATGATCAAATCAAAATGGAGACCCAGCAATATATGGAAACAAATGACAACAACAACACTAAGCCACAACTTCTGTGGGACGCAGCAAAAGCAGTCTTAAGAGGAAAGTATATAGAAATCCAAGCATATTTAAAAAAGGGAGAACAATCCCAAAAGAATGATCTAATGTCACAATTATCGAAACTGGAAAAAGAAGAAAAAATGAGGCCTAAGGTCAGCAGAAGGAGGGACATAATAAAGATCAGAGAAGAAATAAATAAAATTGAGAAGAATAAAACAATAGCAAAAATCAATGAAACCAAGAGCTGGTTCTTCGAGAAAATAAACAAAATAGATAAGCCTCTAGCCAGACTTATTAAGAAGAAAAGAGAGTCAACACAAATCAACAGTATCAGAAACGAGAAAGGAGAAATCACGACGGACCCCACGGAAATGCAAAGAATTATTGGAGAATACTATGAAAACCTATATGCTAACAAGCTGGGAAACCTAGAAGAAATGGACAACTTCCTAGAAAAATACAACCTTCAAAGATTGACCCAGGAAGAAACAGAAAATCTAAACAGACCAATTACCAGCAACGAAATTGAAGCGGTAATCAAAAAACTACCAAAGAACAAAACCCCCGGGCCAGATGGATTTACCTCGGAATTTTAAGAGACATACAGGGAAGACATAATACCCATTCTCCTTAGAGTTTTCCAAAAAATAGAGGAGGAGGGGATACTCCCAAACTCATTCTATGAAGCTAACATCACCCTAATACCAAAACCAGGCAAAGACCCCACCAAAAAAGAAAACTACAGACCAATATCCCTGATGAATGTAGATGCAAAAATACTCAACAAAATATTAGCAAACCGAATTCAAAAATACATCAAAAGGATCATACACCATGACCAAGTGGGATTCATCCGAGGGATGCAAGGATGGTACAACATTCGAAAGTCCATCAACATCATGCACCACATCAACAAAAAGAAAGACAAAAACCACATGATCATCTCCATAGATGCTGAAAAAGCATTTGACAAAGTTCAACATCCATTCATGATAAAAACTCTCAGCAAAATGGGAATAGAGGGCAAGTACCTCAACATAATAAAGGCCATCTATGATAAACCCACAGCCAACATTATATTGAACAGCGAGAAGCTGAAAGCATTTCCTCTGAGATCGGGAACTAGACAGGGATGCCCACTCTCTCCACTGTTATTTAACATAGTACTGGCGGTCCTAGCCATGGCAATCAGACAAAACAAAGAAATACAAGGAATCCAGATTGGTAAAGAAGAAGTTAAACTGTCACTATTTGCAGATGACATGATACTGTACATAAAAAATCCTAAAGACTCCACCCCAAAACTACTAGAACTGATATCGGAATACAGCTAAGTTGCAGGATACAAAATCAACACACAGAAATCTGTGGCTTTCCTATACAGTAACAATGAAACAACAGAAAGAGAAATCAGGAAAACAACTCCATTCACAATTGCATCAAAAAAATAAAATACCTAGGAATAAACCTAACCAAGGAAGTGAAAGACTTATACTCTGAAAACTACAAGTCACTCTTAAGAGAAATTAAAGGGGACACTAACAGATGGAAACTCATCCCATGCTCGTGGCTAGGAAGAATTAATATCGTCAAAATGGCCATCCTGCCCAAAGCAATATACAGATTTGATGCAATCCCTATGAAACTACGAGCAACATTCTTCAATGAACTGGAACAAATAATTCAAAAATTCATATGGAAACACCAAAGACCCCGAATAGCCAAAGCAATCCTGAGAAAGAAGAATAAAGTAGGGGGGATCTCACTCCCCAACTTCAAGCTCTACTATAAAGCCATAGTAATCAAGACAATTTGGTACTGGCACAAGAGCAGAGCCACAGACCAATGGAACAGACTAGAGAATCCAGACATTAACCCAGACATATATGGTCAATTAATATTTGATAAAGGAGCCATGGACATACAATGGCGAAATGACAGTCTCTTCAACAGATGGTGCTGGCAAAACTGGACAGCTACATGTAGGAGAATGAAACTTGACCATTGTTTAACCCCATATACAAAAGTAAACTCAAAATGGATCAAAGACCTGAATGTAAGTCATGAAACCATTAAACTCTTGGAAGAAAACATAGGCAAAAACCTCTTAGACATAAACATGAGTGACCTCTTCTTGAACTTATCTCCCTGGGCAAGGAAAACAACAGCAAAAATGAGTAAGTGGGACTATATTAAGCTGAAAAGCTTCTGTACAGCAAAAGACACCATCAATAGAACAAAAAGGAACCCTACAGTATGGGAGAATATATTTGAAAATGACACATCCGATAAAGGCTTGACGTCCAGAACATATAAAGAGCTCACATGCATCAAGAAACAAAAAACAGGGGGAGGGGGCGGAAGATGGCGGCGTGAATAGAGCAGCGGAAATCTCCTCCCAAAACAACATATATCTATGAAAATATAACAAAGACAACCCTTCCTAGAATAAAGACCAGAGGACAGAGGACAATATCCAGACCACATCCGCACCTGAGAGAACCCAGCGCCTCGCGAAGGGGGTAAGATACAAGCCTCGGCCCCGCGGGAGCCGAGCGCCCCTCCCCCCAGTTCCCGGCGGGAGAAGAGCAGGCAGAGCGGGAGGGAGACGGAGCCCAGGACTGCCGAACACCCAGCCCCCGCCATCCGGGACAGAGTGCAGGGCGCTCGATACTAGGAAAACAGGGCAGCAAGAACAGTGAGCAGGCACTGGAGGCTGGGCGACAGAGGACATAAGAAAAGCGCGCGACCATTTTTTTTTGCTTTTTTGCTGTTTTGTTTGGCGAGCGCTTTTTGGAAGTCTTAAAGGGATAGGGACCCCAATACTAGGGAAACAGGGCAGAAAGACCGGTGAGCAGGGGCCTGAGGCTGGCACCGGAGAATAAAGAAAAACGAACGACGACCTTTTTTTTTTTTTTTTTTTTTTTTTAATTAAAAACTTTTTTTTTCTTTTTTTTTTGGGGGGCGTTGTTTTGTTTTGGCGGGTGCTTTTTGGAAGTCTTAAAGGGGAAGGGCGGGTCACTTAATCCAGAGGTAGGGAATCCGGGATCTCTGGGCACCCTAACCCCTGGGCTGCAGGGAGCAGGGAGGCCACTTACGGAGATAAATAGCCTCCCAGCAGCTCCTGCTCCAACGCGACTCCACCATTTTGGAGTAGCTGCCCGAGCTAGGCCACGCCCACAGCAACAGCGGAGATTAACTCCATAGCAGCCGGGAAGGAAGCAGAAACCCTGTCTGCGCGCAGCTGCGCAGCACAAGCCACTAGAGGTCGCTGTTCTCCCAGGAGAGGAGGGCCACAAACCAACAAGAAAGGAAGTCCTTCCAGCCGTCACTCGTCCCAGTTCTGCAGACTATTCCTATCACCATGAAAAGGCAAAGCTACAGGCAGACAAAGATCACAGAGACAACACCAGAGAAGGAGACAGACCTAACCAGTCTCCCTGAAAAAGAATTCAAAATAAGAATCATAAACATGCTGACAGAGATACAGAGAAATACGCAAGAGAAATGGGATGAAGTCCGGAAGGAGATCACAGATGCCAGAAAGGAGATCGCAGAAATGAAACAAACTCTGGAAGGGTTTATAAGCAGAATGGATAGGATGCAAGAGGCCATTGATGGAATTGAAACCAGAGAACAGGAACGCATAGAAGCTGACATAGAGAGACACAAAAGGATCTCCAGGAATGAAACAATGTTAAGAGAACTGTGTGACCAATCCAAAAGGAACAATATCCGTATTATAGGGGTCCCAGAAGAAGAAGAGAGAGGAAAAGAGATGGAAAGTATCTTAGAAGAAATAATTGCTGAAAACTTCCCCACACTGGGGGAGGAAGTAATCGAACAGACCACGGAAATACACAGAACCCCCAACAGAAAGGATCCAAGAAGGGCAACACCAAGACACATAATAATTAAAATGGCAAAGATCAAGGACAAGGAAAGAGTGTTAAAGGCAGCTAGAGAGAAAAAGGTCACCTATAAAGGGAAACCCATCAGGCTAACATCAGATTTCTCAACAGAAACCCTACAGGCCAGAAGAGAATGGCATGATATATTTAATACAATGAAACAGAAGGGCCTTGAACCAAAGATACTGTATCCAGCACGACTATCATTCAAATATGACGGTGGGATTAAACAATTCCCAGACAAACAAAAGCTGAGGGAATTTGCTTTCCACAAACCACCTCTACAGAACATCTTACAGAGACTGCTCTAGATGGGAGCACTCCTAGAAAGAGCACAGAAGAAAACACCCAACATATGAAGAATCGAGGTGGAGGAACAAGAAGGGAGAGAAGAAAAGAATCTCCAGACAGTGTATATAACAGATCAATAAGCGAGCTAAGTTAGGCAGTAAGATACTAAAGAGGCTATCCTTGAACCTTTGGTAACCACGAATTTAAAGCCTGCAATGGCAATAAGTACATATCTTTCAATAGTCACCCTAAATGTTAATGGGCTGAATGCACCAATCAAAAGACATAGAGTAATAGAATGGATAAAAAAGCAAGATCCATTTATATGCTGCTTAAAAGAAACTCACCTCAAACCCAAAGACATGTACAGACTAAAAGTCAAGGGATGGAAAAACATATTTCAAGCAAACAACAGTGAGAAGAAAGCAGGGGTTGCAGTACTAATATCAGACAAAATAGACTTCAAAACAAAGAAAGTAACAAGAGATAAAGAAGGACACTACATAATGATAAAGGGCTCAGTCAAACAAGAGGATATAACTATTCTAAATATATATGCACCCAACACAGGAGCACCAGCATATGTGAAACAAATACTAACAGAACTAAAGGGGGATATAGACTGCAATGCATTCATTCTAGGAGACTTCAACACACCACTCACCCCAAAGGATAGATCGACCGGGCAGAAAATAAGTAAGGACAAGGAAGCACTGAACAACACAGTAGAGCCGATGGACCTAATAGACATCTATAGAACTCTACATCCAAAAGCAACAGGATATACATTCTTCTCAAGTGCACATGGAACATTCTCCAGAATAGACCACATACTAGGCCACAAAAAGAGCCTCAGAAAATTCCAAAAGATTGAAATTCTACCAACCAACTTTTCAGACCACAAAGGCATAAAACTAGAAATAAACTGTACAAAGAAGGCAAAGAGGCTCACAAACTCATGGAGGCTTAACAACACGCTCCTAAATAATCAATGGATCAATGATCAAATCAAAATGGAGACCCAGCAATATATGGAAACAAATGACAACAACAACACTAAGCCACAACTTCTGTGGGACGCAGCAAAAGCAGTCTTAAGAGGAAAGTATATAGAAATCCAAGCATATTTAAAAAAGGAAGAGCAATCCCAAATGAATGGTCTAATGTCACAATTATCGAAATTGGAAAAAGAAGAACAGATGAGGCCTAAGGTCAGCAGAAGGAGGGACATAATAAAGATCAGAGAAGAAATAAATAAAATTGAGAAGAATAAAACAATAGCAAAAATCAATGAAACCAAGAGCTGGTTCTTCGAGAAAATAAACAAAATAGATAAGCCTCTAGCCAGACTTATTAAGAAGAAAAGAGAGTCGACACAAATCAACAGTATCAGAAACGAGAAAGGAGAAATCACGACGGACCCCACGGAAATGCAAAGAATTATTGGAGAATACTATGAAAACCTATATGCTAACAAGCTGGGAAACCTAGAAGAAATGGACAACTTCCTAGAAAAATACAACCTTCCAAGATTGACCCAGGAAGAAACAGAAAATCTAAACAGACCAATTGCCAGCAACGAAATTGAAGCAGTAATCAAAAAACTACCAAAGAACAAAACCCCCGGGCCAGATGGATTTACCTCGGAATTTTATCAGACATAGAGAGAAGACATAATACCCATTCTCCTTAAAGTTTTCCAAAAAATAGAGGAGGAGGGGATACTCCCAAACTCATTCTATGAAGCTAACATCACCCTAATACCAAAACCAGGCAAAGACCCCACCAAAAAAGAAAACTACAGACCAATATCCCTGATGAATGTAGATGCAAAAATACTCAACAAAATATTAGCAAACCGAATTCAAAAATACATCAAAAGGATCATACACCATGACTAAGTGGGATTCATCCGAGGGATGCAAGGATGGTACAACATTCGAAAGTCCATCAACATCATCCACCACATCAACAAAAAGAAAGACAAAAACCACATGATCATCTCCATAGATGCTGAAAAAGCATTTGACAAAGTTCAACATCCATTCATGATAAAAACTCTCAGCAAAATGGGAATAGAGGGCAAGTACCTCAACATAATAAAGGCCATCTATGATAAACCCACAGCCAACATTATATTGAACAGCGAGAAGCTGAAAGCATTTCCTCTGAGATCGGGAACTAGACAGGGATGCCCACTCTCTCCACTGTTATTTAACATAGTACTGGCGGTCCTAGCCATGGCAATCAGACAAAACAAAGAAATACAAGGAATCCAGATTGGTAAAGAAGAAGTTAAACTGTCACTATTTGCAGATGACATGATACTGTACATAAAAAATCCTAAAGACTCCACCCCAAAACTACTAGAACTGATATCGGAATACAGCTAAGTTGCAGGATACAAAATCAACACACAGAAATCTGTGGCTTTCCTATACAGTAACAATGAAACAACAGAAAGAGAAATCAGGAAAACAACTCCATTCACAATTGCATCAAAAAAATAAAATACCTAGGAATAAACCTAACCAAGGAAGTGAAAGACTTATACTCTGAAAACTACAAGTCACTCTTAAGAGAAATTAAAGGGGACACTAACAGATGGAAACTCATCCCATGCTCGTGGCTAGGAAGAATTAATATCGTCAAAATGGCCATCCTGCCCAAAGCAATATACAGATTTGATGCAATCCCTATGAAACTACGAGCAACATTCTTCAATGAACTGGAACAAATAATTCAAAAATTCATATGGAAACACCAAAGACCCCGAATAGCCAAAGCAATCCTGAGAAAGAAGAATAAAGTAGGGGGGATCTCACTCCCCAACTTCAAGCTCTACTATAAAGCCATAGTAATCAAGACAATTTGGTACTGGCACAAGAGCAGAGCCACAGACCAATGGAACAGACTAGAGAATCCAGACATTAACCCAGACATATTTGGTCAATTAATATTTGATAAAGGAGCCATGAACATACAATGGCGAAATGACAGTCTCTTCAACAGGTGGTGCTGGCAAAACTGGACAGCTACATGTAGGAGAATGAAACTGGACCATTGTCTAACCCCATATACAAAAGTAAACTCAAAATGGATCAAAGACCTGAATGTAAGCCATGAAACCATTAAACTCTTGGAAGAAAACATAGGCGAAAACCTCTTAGACATAAACATGAGTGACCTCTTCTTGAACATATCTCCCCAGGCAAGGAAAAAAACAGCAAAAATGAGTAAGTGGGACTATATTAAGCTGAAAAGCTTCTGTACAGCAAAATACACCAGCAATAGAACAAGAAGGATCCCTACAGTATGGGAGAATATATTTGAAAACGACAGATCCGATAAAGGCTTGACGTCCAGAATATATAAGGAGCTCACACGCCTCAACAAACAAAAAACAAATAACCCAATTAAAAAATGGGCAGAGGAACTGAACACACAGTTCTCCAAAAAAGAAATACAGATGGCCAACAGACACATGAAAAGATGTTCCACATCGCTAATTATCAGAGAAATGCAAATTAAAACTACAATGAGGTATCACCTCACACCAGTAAGGATGGCTGCCATCCAAAAGACAAACAACAACAAATGCTGGCGAGGCTGTGGAGAAAGGGGAACCCTCCTACACTGCTGGTGGGAATGTAAGTTAGTTCAACCATTGTGGAAAGCAGTATGGAGGTACATCAAAATGCTCAAAACAGACTTACCATTTGACCCAGGAATTCCACTCCTAGGAATTTACCCTAAGAACGCAGCAATCAAGTTTGAGAAAGACAGATGCACCCCTATGTTTATTGCAGCACTATTTACAATAGCCAAGAATTGGAAGCAACCTAAATGTCCATCGATAGATGAATGGATAAAGAAGATGTGGTACATATACACAATGGAATACTACTCAGCCATAAGAAAAGGGCAAATCCAATCATTTGCAGCAACATGGATGGAGCTGGAGGGTATTATGCTCAGTGAAACAAGCCAAGCGGAGAAAGAGAAATACCAAATGATTTCACTTATCTGTGGAATATAAGAACAAAGGAAAAACTGAAGGAACAAAACAGCAGCAGAATCACAGAACTCAAGAATGGACTAACAGGTACCTAAGGGAAAGGGACTGGGGAGGATGGGTGGGTAGGGAGGGATAAGGGGGGGAGAAGTAGGGGGCTATTAAGATTAACATGCATGGGGGGGTAGGAGAAAAGGGAGGGCTGTACAACACAGAGAAGGCAAGTAGTGATTCTACAACATTTTGCTATGCTGATGGAGAGTGACTGTAAGGGGGTTTATAGGGGAGACCTGGCATAGGGGAGAGCCTAGTAAACATAATATTCATCATGTAAGTGTAGATTAGTGATACCAAAAACAAAGCAAAAAAAAAAAAAAAGGGCAGTTCCTGTGTCGTAACCTCCAACGAGTTCTACCCAAGGGTATAAAGGGCATATAAAAGTGTAGGCAAAGGGTCTGTTTGTGTTTATAAAGAGGATCAAAGCCTAATTTGGCTACCCCGAAAATGAACTAAGATACGATATGAAAAAGAACTTCCAACATCACCACTCTCTGGAAGACTCATGCCAGAAGATGATCATCAAAAAACCCCAACAAAGATCCACGCACTGCTACAGCTGTAGATGCACTCATCCCACCAGTTCCTGGACTTGCCATGGGAATGAGGAAGGAGATATCTAAGTGGCCTGTGCATACAGTAAAACAACAAATTTGACTGGATCTATACTGTTGGAACTCAACCAAGAATTTGGAGAAGTGCAAATTGTAGCGCTCCAAAGTCTTACAACTACCGACTATTTACTGTTAAAAGAACATATGGGATGTGAACAGTCCCCAGGAATGGGTTGTTTTAATTTGTCTGATTTCTCTCAGACTGTTCAAGTTCAGTTGGACAATATCCACCATATCATAGATAAGTTTTCACAAATGCCTAAGGTGCCTAACTGGTTTTCTTGGTTTCACTGGAGATGGCTGGTAATTACAGATATGCTTTGGTTATGTAACTATACTCCTATTATGTTAATGTGTGTGCGCAATTTAAGTAGTAGCTTAAAACCTATATATGCTGAAGTTACTCTACAAGAAGATATGTCAAAGAAATAATCAATCTTCCCATGTTTTCTGCCGCCTGCTACTTCTATAGCTTTTCTTCTTCCTTCCTAATTACAACCCTTAAATAGAATTCGTGCCTCATATCAAATTTACCGAGTATCATAATTCTTCCAAGTGGTAAAGATACCTCAAGACAAATGCTGGGCATAGAAGCCACAGGGCATAAATATGCAAAGAAGTAAAAAGCTAACCTTTTCAAACAATAAGGCTTCCCTCTCACTTACCAACTTCACATTTCCCTGTATGGCCCCGGAAGATGACTGGTTAGCCAGAGACGGGTAAGATTCCTCAAGGGAGGAACAACCTAAGACAGGCACAGTCGCAGGGGGGCCATCAGGTGAGAAATTGGGGATCAACAGAGGTGAGGCTTAGAACCTCACCCCCCCCTGTTCTGAGAGAAATCTTCTGCATACGTGGATGTTTTATTGCCCTGGTCTAGCTTGGATTAACACATAGTCTACAGGCACACACCTGATCATCTACATTTGCTCTCTTACAACACTGAACTGTTTTCTACCTTTATCTTGTATCTCCCTACCACTTCAGCATTTTATTAAAAATCATAATAAAGAGAGAATTGTGGTATCCACATATAAATCAAGTATAAAAACCAAATGAGTATTCATATTTGAACTGTTTATAGTTCATAATGCATGAGCAAAACCGAAAGTTTCTGTGATGACTGCCCTTGTACTGTTCACTATGTAACTTATTCATTATTTAAGAATTTGTTCTCCATGTAAGAAATTGTTTGTTATGCCTCAGAAGATTGGAGACTGACGAAAATTAGGCTTGGGGTGGATTAATGATTGTGCATTGAGCATTGACTACCCTATACAGAATTTTATTGTCGTTAACAACCATTTGATCAATAAATATGAGAGATGCCCTCACAAAAAAAAAAAAAATAGGACAGACTTCCAATGGTAAAATAAATAAGTAACCGGGATGTAATGTATAGCATAAGGAATATAGTCAAAATATTGTAACAACTTGGTATGGTGATACCTGGTACCTAGAATTATCATGTATATAAATGTTGAATCACTGTGTTGTACACCTGAAACTAATGTAATGCAATGCTGTTGTCAACTACCCTTCAATAAAAAAAAAAAAAAAAAAAAAAAGATATTTTAACAGCTTGGTAGGGTGATAGCTGGAACCTAGAATTATGTATATAAATGTTCTACCACTGTGTTGTACACTTGAAACTAATGTAATGTAATACTGTGCATCAACTACCCTTCAATAAAAAATAATTATTTAAAAAAAAAAAAAAAAGAAACAAAAAACAAATAACCCAATTAAAAAATGGGCAGAGGAACTGAACACACAGTTCTCCAAAAAAGAAATACAGATGGCCAACAGACACATCAAAAGATGCTCCACATCGCTAATTATCAGAGAAATGCAAATTAAAACTACAATGAGGTATCACCTCACACCAGTAAGGATGGCTGCCATCCAAAAGACAGAGAACAACAAATGTTGGCGAGGCTGTGGAGAAAGGGGAACCCTCCTACACTGCTGGTGGGAATGTAAGTTAGTTCAACCATTGTGGAAAGCAGTATGGAGGTACATCAAAATGCTCAAAAAAGACCTACCATTTGACCCAGGAATTCCACTCCTAGGAATTTACCCTAAGAATGCAGCAATTAAGTATGAGAAACATCAGTGCACCCCTATGTTTATCGCAGCACTATTTACAATAGCCAAGAATTGGAAGCAACCTAAATGTCCATCGATAGATGAATGGATAAAGAAGATGTGGTACATATACACAATGGAATACTACTCAGCCATAATAAAAGGGCAAATCCAACCATTTGCAGCAACATGGATGGAGCTGGAGGGTATTATGCTCAGTGAAACAAGCCAAGCAGAGAAAGAGAAATACCAAATGATTTCACTTATCTGTGGAATATAAGAACAAAGGAAAAACTGAAGGAACAAAACAGCAGCAGAATCACAGAACTCAAGAATGGACTAACAGGTACCAAAGGGAAAGGGACTGGGGAGGATGGGTGAGTAGGGAGGGATAAGAGGGGGGGAGAAGTAGGGGGGTATTAAGATTAGCATGCATGGGGGGGGGAAGGATAAAAGGGAGGGCTGTACAACACAGAGAAGGCAAGTAGGGATTCTACAACATTTTGCTATGCTGATGGACAGTGACTATAAAGGGGTTTATAGGGGGGACCAGGTATAGGGGAGAGCCTAGTAAACATAATATTCGCCATGTAAGTGTAGATTAGTGATACCAAAAAAAAAAAAAAAGGGGCAGTTCCTGTGTGGTAACCTCCAATGAGTTCTATACAAGAGTATAAAGGGCATATAAAAGTGTAGGCAAAGGGTCTGTTTGTGTTTATAAAGAGGATCAAAGCCTAATTGGGCTACCCCGAAAATGAACTAAGATACGATATGAAAAAGAACTTCCAACATCACCACTCTCTGGAAGACTCATGCCAGAAGATGATCATCAAAAAACCCCAACAAAGATCCACGCACTGCTACAGCTGTAGATGCACTCATCCCACCAGTTCCTGGACTTGCCATGGGAATGAGGAAGGAGGTATCTAAGCTGGCCTGTGCATACAGTAAAACAACAAATTTGACTGGATCTATACTGTTGGAACTCAATCAAGAATTAGGAGAAGTGCAAATTGTAGCGCTCCAAAATCTTACAACTACAGACTATTTACTGTTAAAAGAACATAAGGGATGTGAACATTCCCCAGGAATGGGTTGTTTTAATTTGTCTGATTTCTCTCAGACTGTTCAAGTTCAGTTGGACAATATCCACCATATCATAGATAAGTTTTCACAAATGCCTAAGGTGCCTAACTGGTTTTCTTGGTTTCACTGGAGATGGCTGGTAATTACAGGTATGTTTTGGTTATGTAACTATACTCCTATTATATTAATGTGTGTGCGCAATTTAAGTAGTAGCTTAAAACCTATACATGCTGAAGTTACTCTACAAGAAGATATGTCAAAGAAATAATCAATCTTCCCATGTTTTCTGCCGCCTGCTACTTCTATAGCTTTTCTTCTTCCTTCCTAATTACAACCCTTAAATAGAATTCGTGCCTCATATCAAATTTACCGAGTATCATAATTCTTCCAAGTGGTAAAGATACCTCAAGACAAATGCTGGGCATAGAAGCTACAGGGCATAAATATGCACAGAAATAAAAAGCTAACCATTTCAAACAATAAGGCTTCTCTCTCACTTACCAACTTTACATTTCCCTGTATGGCCCCGGAAGATGACTGGTTAGCCAGAGACGGGTAAGATTCCTCAAGGGAGGAACAACCTAAGACAGGCACAGTCGCAGGGGGGCCATCAGGTGAGAAAATGAGGATCAGCAGAGGTGAGGCTTTGAACCTCACCCCCCCATTCTGAGAGAAATCTTCTGCATATGTGGATGTTTTATTGCCCGTGTCTAGCTTGGATTAACACATAGTCTACAGGCACACACTTGATCATCTACATTTGCTCTCTTACAACACTAAACTATGTTTTCTACCTTTATCTTATATCTACCTACCACTTCAGCATTTTATTAAAAATAATAATAATAAAGAGAGAAATGTGGTATCCACATATAAATCAAGTATAAAAATCAAATGAGTATTCATATTTGAACTGACTGTTTATAGTTCATAATGCATGAGCAAAACTGAAGGTTTCTGTGATGGCTGCCCTTGTACTGTTCACCATGTAAGAACTTATTCACTATGTAAGAATTTGTTCTCCATGTAAGAACTTGTTTGTTATGCCTCAGAAGATTGGAGACTGACGAAAATTAGGCTTGGGATGGATTAATGATTGTGCATTGAGCACTGACTCCCCTATAGAGAATTTTATTGTTGTTAACAACCATTTGATCAATAAATATGAGAGATGCCCTCACAAAAAAAAAAAAAAGTATACACTTCCAATGGTAAAATAATAAGTAACCGGGATGTAATGAATATAGTCAAGATATTGTAACAGGTTGGTATGGTGATAGCTGGTACCTAGAATTGTCATGTATATAAATGTTGAATCACTATGTTGTACACCTGAAACTAATGTAATGTAATACCGTGTGTCAACTACCCTTCAATAAAAAAATAATTACCTACAAAAAAAAAATAAATAAAATAAAATAAAAATAAATAATTCATGTAGTTAAATCCTCTCTCAAGAAGGAGGGGCAGAAGTCCCCAGCTAGGCATAGTGACTTCCTTCCAAAGAGGACAGTATTAAAAAGGGGGAGGGAGGAGTACTTCACAGTGGAGAAACCAACAAAATTTTACCTCTATAGTGTTCCTCCCCAAAACCCATAACCCCAGTCTAATCATGAGGAAAACATCAAATAGACCCCAAGGAACATTCTACAAAATAGCTGACCAGTACTCCTCGAAACTATCAAGATCATGAAAAACAAGGAAAATCAGAAACTGTTACAGCTGAGAGGAGCCTGAGGAAGTATGGCGATTAAATGTAATGTGGTGTCCAGAATGGAAAGGGACATTAGGCAAAAACTGGGGAAATCTAAATAAAGTGTAGACTTCAGTTAATGTATTGATAATTAATTAATTATAACAAATGTACCATACTAATCTAAGATGTTAATAACAGGGGAAACTGGGTATGTGTACTATATTTCCAGTTTTTCTCTAGTCTAAAACTGTCCTAAAATTTAAAGTTCATTAAATACATTTGGGTGTGTATATTTAGAAATAAAAAAGGAGAAACTACCACTACACTAAATAGCATGGTTGAACCTTTCAGATGTAATGATGAGCAAAGAAGCTGGACTCCAAAGAGTATACATTGTTTTACTTGTATGTTTCCATTTACAGGAAGTTCTAGGATAGGCAAAACCAACCAATGATGATAATGGTCAAAATAGAGGTGTCCTATGGAGGGTGCTGTTCATTGGGAAAGGGCATGAGGGAGCCTTCTGGGTGCTGGAATGTTTTATATCTTTATCTTGAAGGTGGCTCTAGAATTATATATTTATGAAAAAAATTCATATTCAAGGTGTATACTTAAATATAGTCAATAATATTATAATGACTTTGATGGCAGATGCTAAACACATTTATCATGATGTGCATTTTGTAATGTATGTAATTGTCAAATAGCTGTGTTGTACACCTGAAACTAATATATCAACTATACTTTCACTTAAAAAAATCTTGTCCATGAGCATAGTTGCAAAAATCCCAAATATAAATGAATCAAATACAATTTGGTGATCAACATGGGTTTTACCACAGGAGTGGTTCACCATGGAAATCTTATTTATGTAATTCAACACTATATAATCATCTCAATATGTATCCAAAAAAATTAAATAAAATTCAACATCCATAAAAATAAATAAATAAATAAATAAATATATAAAGCAAGCAGTTCAAGATGGATGTATAGAAAAAGACTGAGTCCACTTCCTCCCATGTATACATTAGATCTATACCCACACACAGAGCAATCATCCTCAGGAAAAACAGAGACCTGAGGGAACAACAGTGCTACCCTTTCTGTATAACAAGGGGTAAAAAGACAGCATAAAAAAACAGTAAGAGAGAGACATGGTAACAGAGGGGAGCCCCACCCCCAGCACAGCCCTGCAGCCATGAAAGATATTGCTGAAATACCAGAGCACAGACTTGCCTACTTGCATAAGAGAAAACAAGCTGTGAGTTTGAGGGTTTAAACTTGACTGCTGAATGGCAGGGGAACTGCTGGAACTCTCTTGGGTACCAGAGGTTCTGGTGAGTGCCATCGTTTGTATCCCCACTGGACACTACTGGTGAAAATGGGAGCAGGATCAGGGTGAACACACCAACTCCAGTAACAACAGATAGCCTCCCATTCCCTGCTCACATCTAAACATGCCTGTCAGTGATCTAGCAGTTCTGACAAGGTGGTACTAGCACAACGTTCATGTGGATTCACCGTGACTGCATTCCTTCCATCCCTGGCTGCCCCATTTACATGGATCCATCCCAGTGCCAAAGGGTGCAGGGAGAGCCCTGGATTGCATACATCCACCCTCAGCTGCCCCACTAGTGTGGCCCTGGCTGGTGCCTCCTCAGGAGACCCACAGACTGAGCCCCTCTACCACCAGTCTGTTTGCCAGAACATTACCTACCTGGGAGCTCCACAGACTGTACCCCTTTGACACCAGCTGCACCACCAGCATGGCTCTGGTTGGCAAGCACACAAAAGACTCTCAGCCCATGCCCTGGAAAACCACCATCCACACACACCCAGAGAGCCAAAACTACCAGGCACACATAGTCTACAGAGGGGTCGTTCCTACACAAAGCCACACCTTCAAGACTGGGAGAAGTAGCCCATTCACATAAACCATGAAAACAAAGTAAAAAAAAAAAAAAGAAGAGACAGACAACACAGGAATATGCTTGAAACAAAAGAACACGACAAAAATTCAGAAAAATAACTAGATTAAACTGTTAAGCAATCTGTCTGACAAAGAGTTTAAAGTAATGGTTATAAAGATATTCACCAGACTTGAGAGAAGAATGAATAGTCAGAAAACATAAAAAAGTACAAATCAGACATAATACAAAAAATGAAACGAAAATTACACTAGAGGGAATCAAGATCAGAAGATGCAAAAGAAGAAATCAGTGATTTGGAAGACAGAAGAATGTCACTCAAGCGGAAGACAAGAAAGAAAAAATAACAAAAGAAATGAGAATTGGTTAAAGGAGCTCAGAGACAACATTAAACACCCCAATATTTGCATTATGGGAATCCTAGAAGGAGAGGGGTAGAAAATTTATTTAAATAGCTGAAATCTCCCTAACCACAGAAGGAAACAGACATCCAAGTCCAGGAGGCACAGAAAGCTCCAAAGATCAACCTAAGGAAGTCCACGCCAAGACATACAATAAATGCCAAAGATCAAAGACAAAGAGAGAATCTTAAGAGCTGTGAGAGAAAAGCAATGAGTCACAAGAGACAGACCACTGCAGGCAGACAGAAAGGTGGTCCTGCCCATGGCCCACCAAGAGCAACTTGGGCTCCACCACAAATGAGAACCAGGAATTCCCATAAACAAATGAGAACCAGGAATTCCCATATGGGAGAACAGGAACTCCCATAAAGAGTCTTGAGCTTCTGGGCACCACACCACAGGATGTCTTCTTCATAAAGCCATTCCTTTCTAGACCAGGAAGCACTGCAGATCCATCTAATACAAAGGAAGAAACCCTGAAAAAATTAGGAGGCATAGGAGTATGTTCCAATCCAAACTAAAAGACAAGACAACAGAAAAAAGGCTAAATGAAAAGGAGATCACTAATCTTAATAAAGATTTCAAAGTAACAGTCATAAATTCCTCATTGATCTGTGGAAAAGTATTGACAATCTCAGGAAGGACATCAACAAAGAGAGAGAAAAGCTGAAAAAGAGCCACCCAGAGGTGAAGAATACTGTAACTGAAATGAAATATACAATGGAATGAATATTACTGCTGCAAGCAGAGGTAGCAATCAATGAGATATAAATTAGGAAATACGAAAACACTGAAGCTGAGGAACAGAGAAAAAAGAATCTTTAGGAATGAAAGAATGCTAAGATAGGTGTGAACAATGCCAAATGAAACAATATTCGTGTAATAGGGGTACCAGAAGGAGAAGAGAGAGACAAAGGGTTAGAAAGTTTCTTTGAGGAAATAGTTGTTGAAAACTTCCCCAGTGTGGGGAAGAAAATAGACCCTCGGGTCATTGAGGCACAGAGAGCCCCTAACAAAAGGAACCCCAGGAAGATAACACCAAGACATAGAATAATTAAAATGGCAAAGATTAAGGATAAGGAGAGAGTACTGAAAGCAGCCAAAGAGAGAAAAAAGATTACTTATAGGGGAAACTCCATCAGGCTATCAGCAGACTTGTTAGTAGAAACTACAGGCCAGAAGGGAGTGGTATGAAATATTTAGTGTACTAAAACTGAAGGTTCTTTCAACCAAGAAGCCTCTGTCCAGCAAGATTATCATTCAAATATGAAGCAGAGATTAAACGATTCCCAGATAAACGAAGGCTCAAGTTATAACCACTAAACCAGCATTACAGGACATGATAAAGGGACTTCTATAGATGGAAATGTTCTTAAGCCTAAATAGTTTACACCAGTGAAAATAAACCCACAGTAAAAGTAGTAGGCCAATTACTTACCAAACAAGTATAAAATTTAAACAAAACAAAAGTAGTAAAACCAACTATACAAAAAATCAGTCAAGGGATACACATAAAGTGCATATTATGACATCCAACACAATGTGTGAAGGAGGAAGAAAAAAAGTAGTAATTTTAGATTGTGTTTGAAATAGAGCAAACAGCAACTTAATATAGACTTTTATATACTTAGAAAGCTATCCTTGAACCTTATGGTAATCACAAACCTAAAACCTAAAACAAATACACAAAAAATTAAAGGGAAATCCAATCACAACACTAAAGAAAACATCAAATAACAAGAGTATAAGAGAGGAAGAAAGGAACAGAGAGGGATGATACAAACGACTACAAAATAATTAATAAAATGGCAGTAAGTAAATACCTATCAATAATTAACTTAAATGTAAATGGACTGAATGCACCAATCAAAAGACAGAGTGACAGAATGGATAAAGAAACAAGACCCATCTATATGCTGCCTACAAGAAACTCATTTTGGACCCAAAGACATACACCGACTAAAAGTGAAGGGATGGGAAAAGATATTTCATGCAAATATTAGGGAGAAAAATGCAGGAGTAGCAGGACTTTTTATCAGACAAAATTGATTTCAAATCAAAGAAAGTAACAGGACAAAGAAAGAAAGACATTACATAATGACAAAAGGGTCAGTCCAACAAGAGGATATAACCATTATAAATAATTATGCACCCAACATAGGAGCACCTAAATAAGTAAAACAAATACTAACAAAATTAAAGGAGGAAATAGACTACAACTCATTCACTTTAGGAGACTTTAACACACCACTCACATCAGTAGATCAACCAGACAGAAAATAAATAAGGGAACAAAGGCGCTGGACAATGCATTAGATCACATGGACTTAACAGGTATCTACATAACACTCCACCCAAAAGCAAGATACACATTTTTCTCAATTGTACATGGAATGTTCTCCAGAATAGATAATATACTAGTCCACAAAAAGCAGCTCAATAAATTCAAAAAGATTTAAATTGTATCAAGCAACTTCTCAGACCACAATGGAATGAAACTAGAAATAAATTACACAAAGAAAACAAAAAAGCCCACAAACACATGCAGGCTAAACAACATGCTTCTAAATAATCAATGGATCAATGAACAAATCAGAACAAATCAAGCAATACATGGAGACAAATGAAAACAAAAATACAATAGTCCCAAAATTGTGGACACTGCAAAAGCAGTTCTAAGAGGGAAGTACAGAAATTCAGGCATACCTCAAGAAAAAAGAACAATCTCAAATAAAGTCTATACTCACAATCAAAGAAACTAGAAAAGAAAGAACCAATGAAACTCCCAAAAATAACCTGATTAAAAAATGGTGAAGGATCTGAACACACATTTTCCAAAGAAGAAATACAGATGGCAAACAGGTACATGAAAAGATGCTCCACATCAATAATCACCAAGGAAATGCAAATCAAAACCACAATGAGATATCAGCTCACACCAGTTAGAATGGAACTATCCAAAAGACAAGAAGTGTTGGCAAAGATGTGAAGCAATGGGCACCCTACTACACTGCTGGTGGCAATGTAAATTGGTGCAGCCACTGTGGAAAGCTACATACAGTTTACTCAAAAAACTAAAAATAGAAATACCATACAACCCAGTAATTCCACTTCTGGGAATTTACCCAAAGAAAACAAAATCCCTGACCCAAAAAGATATATGCACCCCTATGTTTACTGCCACATTATTTACAATAGCCAAGATAAGGAAGCAACCAAAGTGAATAAAGTATTTGAATAACTTGGATAAAATATTTCTCTCTCTGGCTGCTTTTAATAGTCTGTCCTTATCATTGATCTTTGCCATTTTAATTATTGTATGTCTTGGTCTTGTTCCCTCCTTGAGTCCCTTGTGTTGGGAGATCTGTGCACCTCCATGGCCTGAGAGACTATCTACTTCCCTAGACTGGGGACGTTTTCAGCAATTACTTCCTCAGAGACACTTTCTATCTCTTTTTCTTTCTTCTTCTTGTACCCCTATAATATGAATATTGTTCCATTTGGATTGGTCACACGGTTCTCTCAGTATTCTTTCATTCTTAGAGATCCTTTTTTCTCTCAGTGGCTCAGCTTCTTTGTATTCCTCTTCCCTAATTTCTATTTATTGACTCCTCCACCATATCTAATCTGCTTTTAATACTTTCCACTGTGTTCTTCAACAATTGGATCTCTGTCCTAAATTCATTTCTGAGATCTTGAATATTTTTCTGTACCTCCATGAGCATGTTAATGATTTTTATTTTGAAATCTCTTTCAGGAAGATTCATGAGGTCGATTTCATTTGAATCTTTCTCAGGTGTATTCATAAGTTTGCTTTGAACTAGGTTCCTTTGACATTTCATTAATTTGTCTGTGGCGCCCTCTAGTGCCCAGAAGCTCTACACTCTGGAGCTGCTCAGCCCCCGAAGCAATGTTGGGTGTCGCAGGGGAGCGGTATTGGTGCCTGGAGGGAGGAAAGAGCTGTTTCCTGTTTCCCGGCTGCTATGCCTGTCTCCACTGCCAGAACCAGTGGGCCAGAGCCAGTGGGCTGAACACAGAGTTGTAAGCCTCTATGCTTTGTGTTCATAGCTGCCATAGGCAGGGCTTCCTCTGGCTGGCCTGACGCCAGGGCAGGGGTTGCCGGTTTGCAAGCCTGAGCCAGATAAGGCTAGCCGGGAGGAAGACACAACAGACTGCGTATCATGGTGGGGGGCCTCCAAGCTACATAGCAAGCCAGGGGGATGGAGTGCCTGAAGATTGTTTAAGCTCCCAACCTGCTGGGCAGAGTGCACCCAATTTTGTCTACCTGTTCTTTCATCCTGAGCAGTAAGCTCTATGCAATCCTTGCCCCTTTAGCAGCCCTCTCACTTTTAGGAAGTCTCTCAGACTGCCCATCCAGATCAGCTGGATATGAATCCCTGTTTTCCACAAGCAGCTGGAATCTCTGTGTCTCCAGGTATTCCACCTGTCTTAGCTTTCCAACCCCACTCAATCACAAGAGCACCAGGCAATGTAGGTTCATGCTCCCAGAGCAGATCTCCATGGCTTTGTGTTCAGCAGTTCCAGGCCTCAACTCCCTCCCCACTCTGTTTCTCTTTCTCCTGCTGGTGAGTTGGGGTGTGGGAAGGGCTTGGGCCCCACTGGGTCAAAGCTTTGGTACATTACCCTGTTCGGTGAGGTCTGCCCTTTTCTCCAGGTGTTTGCAGTCTGGTGCAGCCACCTTTCTTTTTGCTCTTTCAGGATTAGTTGTATTAATTATATTTTCATATTATATGCAGTTTTAGGAGGAGGTCTCTGCCTCACCTCTCATGCTGTCATTCCTTGAATATGCTTTTATGAAAATGATAAAAAGGTAATATATTAAAAAGGTATAACTACAGAAGCAAAAATGAACAAGTGGGACTATATCAAACTAAAAAGCTTCTGTACAGCAAAGGACACCATCAGTAGAACAAAAAGGCATCCTACAGTATGGGATAATATATTCATAAATGACATATCTGATAAGGGGTGGACATCCAAATTATATAAAGAGCTCATGCACTTCAACAAACAAAAAGCAAATAACCCAATTAAAAAATGGGCAGAGGAGCTGAACAGACACTTCTCCAAAGAAGAGATTCAGATGGCCAACAGGCACATGAAAATGTTCCACATCACTAATCATCAGAGAAATGCAAATTAAAACCACAATGAGATATCACCTCACACCAGTTAGGATGGCCAACATCCAAAAGACAAACAACAAAAAATGTTGGTGAGGATGTGGAGAAAGGGGAACCCTACTACACTGCTCATGGGAATGTAAATTAGTTCAGCCTTTGTGGAAAGCAGTATGGAGGTTCCTCAAAAATCTACAAATAAAAATACCATTTGACCCAGGAATTCCACTCCTAGGAATTTACCCTAACAATGCAGGAGCCCATTTTGAAAAAAAAACATATGCAGCACTATTTACAATAACCAAGAATGTTTATCGCAGCACTATTTACAATAGCCAAGACATGGAAACAACCTAAGCATCCATCAGTAGATGAATGGATAAAGAAGATGTGGTACATATACACAATGGAATATTATTCAGCCATAAGAAGAAAACAAATCCTACCATTTGCAACAACATGGATGGAGCTAGAGGGTATTATGCTCAGTGAAATAAGTGAGGTGGAAAAAGACAAGTATCAAATGATTTCACTCATCTGTGGAGTATAAGAACAAAGAAAAAAACTGAAGGAACAAAACAGCAGCAGACGCACAGAACCCAAGAATGGACTAACAGTTACCAAAGGGAAAGAGACTGGGGAGGGGGGTTGGGGAAGGGAAGGATAAGGGAAAAAAGGGGTATTATGATTAGCACAAATAATGTAGGGGGTTGGGGACATGGGGAAGGCAGTATATACAGAGAAGACATGTAGTGATTCTATAGCTTAGTATGCTGATGGACAGTGACTGTAATGGTGTATGTGGTGGGGACTTGATAATGGGGGAGAGAGTAACCACAATGTTGTTCATGTAAGTGTATATTAATGATACCAAAAATAAATAAATAAATAAGGTATAAGTAAAGGTATATACCACCACCTAAGAACACAACCCCAAAATACACGAGGGAACAAAATGACAATTTAGTAATTAGAATGGAATTTCCAGTATCTCTCTTTCAGTACTGATACCATCAGACACAAAATCAGCAAGGACATAGATATATGCACAAAACCAACCAATCAAGTTGACCTAACTGATATTTATGTAAAACTATATCCAGAAAGAGCAGAATACTCAATTCTTTTCAAGTAAACATGGCGTATTCTTCAGAATAAAACACAAGTCTGGTGAGAAACAAGTCTTAATAAAAGATTAAAATCATACAAACCATGTTTTCCAATCATAGGGAATTAAATTAGAAATCAGTATCAAAAAGAATTGTGAGAAATCCCCCAAATATTACAGTATCACACAACAAACTTTTAAATAACCCTAGGTCAAATAAATTTCAAGGAAATTAGAAAATATCTTGTCAGACAGCATAGTATTGGTATAGACCAGGTAGACCAGTGGAAAAAAAAAGCTCAGAAATAAAACCTTACATACATATGCATATATGCATGTTCTTTAACTATATTCCCTATGCTGTACCTTTCATCTTACATTTATATTTAATTGATTTTGGACAAAGATGCCAAGGCAATTCAGCAGGGGAAAGGACAGTCTTTTCAATAAATGGTGTTGGAACAATTAGAAAGCCATCATAAACAAAAATTAAAAATTGATTATACACCTAAATGTAAAGGTTACAACAATACAGCTACCAGAAGAAAACTACTACAGGAGAAAAATCTTTGTGATGTAGGGATGAGCAAAAAGTTATTAAATTGTAAAAGCATAGTGCATAAGAGAAAACATTGATAAACTGTACTTCATAAAATTAAAAACCTGTACTCTTCAAAAGGCATCATCAAGAAAAAAAGGTAAGCCACAGACTGGGAGAAAACATTTCCGAAACATGTGTCTGATAAAGGCCTTGTATGCAGAGTATAAAATGAACCCTTAAAATTCCACTATAAGAAAAAATAACCCAATTTTAATAATGGCCAAAAGATCTGAATACTTTAACAACAAAGGTAAGTGAATGACTGGTAGTCACATTAAAAGATCATGGAAAAGACCATTGTCATTAGTAACTAGAGACATGCAAATTAAAACCACAGTGAGGTACTATTCCACACCTAAATTGAGGGGCATTCTCAAACAGATCATCTGTGAGAGTAGTATGGAAGGTAAGAATATGGAAATTGATTGTCTTTAAATTATATTTGTTGACATACTCCTTGGAAAGCTTTTGTGTACCCGCCAGTGGTACATAACACTGTACCTGAAAACCATGGGTGTAAGAAAACAAGAATTTGGTAACTCAGAAAATATTTGGTTAACAAGAACTGATGATCTGGCAAAGTTGTTAAGCATGAATGAGGCTGATTTAGAAAAGAAAACAGTAGTAGTGACGGGAAAGGAGCTAACAGGAGGGAGAAAGGCAAGGAAGAGAGCTCTTGCTAAAGTTTCCAATACCATCCATCACCATTGTCATCATTCTGATAGTTCCTAGCAAGTGAGGTAAAGTGAGGAGGATATCCTCAGGCAACACCCATGATGCTTCTGTCATCTAACTGGCTCCCATACAGGCTCCCTGCCCTGCTCACCCTGACTCACACACACACGTCCAGGCAAGTCTCCACATCTCCCTTCAAACACAGCTAGAAATCACTCTGCAGCAACTACGGGGTGCAAAGCAGAGAAATGCACTACAGAGAGCTGACCTTCCTTTACGCCTTACATCCCAACCTGAGGTAGTCAAATTATAACATTTATCACACTGTAATAATAATTGTTTCCATGCCTGTCTCTGATCCCCTCTCATTATAGAGATCACACTAAGGGCAGAGACATTTCTCACTCATCTTGAGATCTTCAGCACCCAATACAGTACCTGACATAGTACAGTCAATAAATACTCAAAGGATGAAAGAATGGGCTTGTTAATACTATGGATATAAACTCCAAACCCACAGTTTGAATGTCTTTGTGTACAACAGACCTTTGGGCATGTTAATACTATAAACTCCAAACAGACAGTTTGAATATCTTCTTCTACAATACACCTTTTTTTCTTTTTAAACATATTGTGGGCAGAAAATGTACTGCAAAATCTATTTTTTCTTTCTTAGGAGAACCTCTAATCAATAAATAAGAACCTAGTATGTTGTTGTTATAATCATATCTTATATAAAATTGTGTTATATAAAATCTTTAGGGAAATGACTATGTAAGAGAAACGTGCCATAGTAAGGAGACCAATGGACTAGACAGAAGCTAGGTAACCTGGTTCTGGATAGAACTAGTGACTGGATACATCTTCTTGGGCTTTCAACTTCCTTGTGAAAAAGGACTGGAGTGTAATCTCTAAGCCACCTTCAAATATTAATATTCTAAGGATCTTTAATCTATGAGTATTTCATTAATGAACAATCACAAGGTAGGAGGCACATCACATGTTGAGTATTCCTAACATTCAGTATCTCTTTGCTAGACATCAAACCAAATTATCCCATCAATATTCATTATTTCAATTCCATGAACAAAATTAAGTGCCAAAAAAGAATCTCCTTTCAAAATCAGGAACTTGATCTTTCAATTCTAATAATTCTACTCTTGCAGGAAGCATTTTTCACACATCAGAGACACTGACATAATAAACTATAAACTTACCTGCCAGGAAACTGCTCCCAGAATTGCTGTTGCAAGAAGACTAAAAAAAACTAACTGCTCCGAAATTAAGCAAAAATGACGCATTCCTTTAGATGCCATGATTCTATCAAGGCTATTGTTATCTATCCTGTGAGTAAAATATACTTTATGGCAGTCATTTAATTTGGTATGGAACCCCCATAGAGTTAAAAGAAAAATAATATGGCAAATCATCCAGAAAATTCCAAAAATGGAAAAGCCTGGTATTACAAAGTACCAGAGATGAGTGTCTCTAAGTTTAAATGCTGAAAGAATAAAAAATGTAAGCTCAATCATTCCGGTGAAAACTACTGAAAGTCTTCTGCAAATTCTTCCACGGTACAAAAAGGGTTTCCATCTTTCAGTCACTGAAAGTCCACTAAAATAAATGTCAAAGAAAGGATCGGTTATCAAGCAAATAAAAAAACATGCAAATGCAACTGGATTTTTGGGAGTTTCCAATGAGGAGAAAAACAGCAAGACTGCAAAAATAACTAAGTTTGGAATAGCTAGGAAAGACTTCATTCTCAGGTCAATAAGCAGCATGGCCAAAGCTACAACGAGTAAAATAACACTCAAAGACTTTTCCACCAACATAGTTGTGCTGGCAACGGCAAATCCAACAAGTTCCAGAAATTCAACTGTGGTTAGTAAAGTGGGTCGATAACGGACATAACCAGAAACTCTCTCCACCAAAGAGCATAATACCCTTAATACTATGGAAGTTAGGAGCAAATATTTGGTTGATTGTTCTTTCACATCGTTTTTAAAGGATGAATTATCAAGAAAACATAGGAGGCCAAGCAAGAATCCAAACCAGAGATTGGAGAGACTCAAACTCGCTGCTTCCATTGAAAAGTAATAATAGAGTATGCTAGCAATTCCAAGAACAAAAAGACCAAGAATAAAAATTACCAAAATTAAGGAATTTGCTGTTTTTTCCCATCTTACATAAAGACCTAAGCATATAGCAACCAGGAAGTTGATTCTGGCTAAATAGCCAAGATACCGCACTGAAGAATGCATGTTCACTTCTCGGTTTACTTCTTCCAGTCTTGTCATTGCTAAATAGAGACAATGACTAAAGCAGTAACGCAGTGATTTACACATGTAATCTGGCAATTTGGGCTTTCTTGCCAAGTTCCAAAAGTTAACTCCTTGTATTTCATCCAGCAAATCCAATGTACTGTAACTCCTACTTCAGCATTTTCTTGGGTGAAGTTTTTCTTTATAGTGATCTAAAAAGAAAAAGAAATATTTCAGTGTTAATTTTACATAATTCACCTCTCACATGTATCTTTTTTATACACAATAGTAAGTGAGAAATAAAGTTTGTTTTAAAATCCAGTTGAAACTGACTTGCGTGTAACTTAATAATACTGTTTCTGGCTTAGAAACTCTCCATTTTATCCAAACAATAATGGTGGTGCTTATTCATAATATGCTAGGACTGCATGACTAAATCACCATTGATGAAACTTTTTCGAGAGATGGTGAGGAATTAGCCTAATCCATTCTTATTCTAGTATCTGCTTTTTCAACAACAGCTAATGTGAATATTCTATTTAGCTTAGATTATAGTAGATGGGTTTGCCACAATAAAAAGCTACTCAGTTTTTAAACACGATGAGGGACTTCCATCATCTTATTTGAAAAGCACCAGTATTCAATAACAGTGACCATTACTCCCTGCATAAAATCCTCTACATCTTTTTACAAGGCAGCTCTAAAATACTATAGTCTTAAGTCTTTAAAAATCTTACTAGAAGTAAAGTTTAACTGTATAAAGTTACTCAGTTCCTAAAGTTGATTCATAATTTTCACTGTACTTTTATCTCTATTAAATTACTTTATAAAACCCATTTTCCAAACCTAAATACCATCTCTGTAGCAAACCAATTCCTGACCTTTCTAGTCAAAATTGAAAAGTTGGAATGCTGACCAATTGTTATGATAGTTAATTAAAAACTTCATAATTTTACTTTTAAAGTTACTACAATGATTATTTATTAAAAGACCCAGGTAAGTATTTCAATCTAAGCGCCCCTACAAGTTGCACTTAAAACACAACAGTGATCACAAAATGATTTAATTATCTACTAGGTATTTCTTCAACTTATCTAGTATACTGTTTCAGAAGAACTGATCCATGCAATGGCTCATGGTCACACACAGTATCCATGGAGAACTAAACCTGATAAAAATTCGAAAAGTAAAGTAACTGGTTTATGATTAGTTTATTTATACTTTCTTAATAGCAGGACACTAAAAGAAAGTCCCAACAGAAACATATGAGATAACCTGGAATTAATGCATAATTACCCATTTGGCTGGAGAAGAATGTCACTTGGTGACAACCTTAGAGTCTCTGGGAGGTTCCAAGTATTATTATTAAATCTACCTCTATTATGTTCAACAAGTATATTTTCTACAACTGTATCTATTTAACTAAATATTCTGACTCTCCTCAATCACATTCTCTTTCAATAATTTCTTATTTGAGATACTATATACTAATAAAGAAAATGTTGGTATATTCTGGCTTTATCTTTTTTACTTAAGTATGAGAAACTGATAAAATCTAGAGTGCATTATACTTTTTTTAACATCACTCCTGGGTGTTATATAATCATTCAACAAATATGTTGGAACATACATCCTCAAAGCATTGGTGGTATGGTTGGCTCCGGTGACTGAACACTGCTGGAGGTGGGGGGGGAATCACATACCACACTAGGTTAAATGGTTTCTACTCCATTCATAAGACATCCTTCTCTGTTTCTTTGTTCAACACCTTCTCCCCTTCTCTGTGACTAGCCAAACCTCTCTTCCCTAGACTCAAATCTGATACCCACTTCACACTGCATTCTCACCAGAGGACTTGCCTCCAAGAGAAGGCAGCTTGAGATTCCAACCCCACAAACCCACCTCCACTTACATACAGACATCCTGATACAAAAGGGCGTCCCTTCCCTACCTCAGGCTAAATCTTTCAGCCATACTGTTTTATCTTTTCCCCTCTGTCTCTTCCAGAACTTCATGCTCTCTCCTCTCTTCAAACTCCCATTCTTCTCTTGTCCATTGGCACTCAAACATTTGCACAGCTCTTTTTAAAAACAGTAGCAAAATCCAAAAATGAAACAGAAACAAAACCAATCCTCACTCATCCTCATCTCCTCTACCAAATTAGATCTTCTGTCCTCTTGACAGCTAATATTTGATTGCTTCACTTCTCATGTCATTAAACCATGTTTCACACCACACAACTGCTCTACCAAGCTCTAAAATGACCCTTAAGTCCCTAAATCTAATGAGTACTTTTCACTCCTTATCCTGCACATTCTTTGAACAACCTTTGACATGATTCCTTTGTGAAGCCTGCCCTTCCTTCAGCTTTCAAAGACCAGTCTCCAGATTTTCTCCCAAGCTCATTGGTCTCTCCTTCTCAGTCTCTTTCCAGGGTCTTTATTCTCAATCCATCCTTTGGCTGTTCAATCTGAAACCTAGGCTTTTCACTCATTATATACTTTCTAGAGCAATCTCACCTATTTCCATGTCTTCAGTTATTCTCTCTCCCTAATTACATACACACATATATATATGCTAATCTGATAAAAAACAAAAGAACTAGTTTTGTACTGTTAATAGAGGTAAAAACCTAAAAAAAGTAAATGCAAACATGAAAATAATAAAGCCCAACACATCCATATCATGGAACATATGTAGCCACCTACCTACTTATGGGCCAAAACGAACAAGGCAGTATATGATTTTTAAATGGCCAATTTACATAAGTATTTCCCCATTCTAACCTTCAAAAAACAAACAGCCTAAATCAGAGAGTAAAACAACAAAGCACTACAATCCTTTCCAACTGGTCTGCCATCACCTGATTCAGTGGAAAATTAGTTGAAAGGCAGATAAAAATGGAGCACATAAAGAGTCAACCTGCATATGGGGGGAGTTAACTAATTACTGCCAGTGTGTGTTTTATAAAACCCCATATACTACTTGCACCCTCCTCTCCTTCACTGCCTATGTTTAATCCTCACCAAGTCCTGTCCACTCTTCTTATAGACCTCTTCAATGTTTCTACTTCTTCCCATCCCCATGGTCGTCACAATCCCAATTTTGGCCACCACTGTCTCATGCTTGAACATCTTCCTGTATCCTCTTGCCCTTCTCTGTGATGTACCCTTTTTAAAACCAAAAATTCATCATGTCATCCCACAATGTAGACCCTCCAATGGCTTCCCATCACCCTTAACAATAAAGTCTAATCTCATTAAAATGCCTTATAAGGCTCTCCACATTTGATATGAGTAATTCTCCTGCCTCATGTCTTACCCCTCTTCTCTTGAACCCTGTACTCCAGCCATACTGACTTCAATTCTGAACTGCACCAATGCTATTCCCTCTTCGGGTACACTCCATTCCCTCCTCCTGGCTCCACCCTAGTCCTCACACTTGGTTCACCTTTTTTCCTTAGGTTTCAACTTTAAATCACTTCAAGATTAAACAAGTTGCCCAATATCCCACAGCTATCAAGTGGTAGAGCGAAGGGCGATTCCATGAATGTCTGGTTTGTTCTTCTCCAGCCTTGATTTAATTCATCCAAAATCCTCCAAACCAGTAACTTCTCTTCCATGTCCCACCTCGAGGGAATGGCTCGCTAACGAGTCCAAAACACACTATTACGTGCATCATCTCTTGACGCAAACTATTTTCGTCGCATCTAGGGGAAGTGTCAAAAGCTGAAAGCACCGTGCTCAGCAGCCTGGGTCGGGAAATTCCAGTGTTTCAATTCGTTAGTCTTCGGGCCCATCTCATACGAGCCGAATAGTAAGTACTTCGAGTATTAAATCCTTTAACAACAGGGCACAACAGCAGCAATTCTTCCTTCTAACAAGACGTGGGAGGCCCGAGAAGGCGGCTTTGGTTCCGACTACCCCTCTACTTTGGAAGAAAGTGACCACAACTGGGCGCCCAGCCGACTGGGAGCCGCTGGGGAGACGGAGAGGCGCCCCCGCCTGCCGTCCGCCCCCGCCACCTTCACCTTCCCGGAGGAAAGACAGCCTCACCGCCGCGCCTGGGCCTCCCGCCCGCCGTTCTCTCCCGGCCCCTACCTGACTCGGCGCCGCCACCAGCTCTCTCGCAGTCCTCGGAGGTGGCTCTGCGACCAGGACAGTCAGGGAGGGCCTTGGGGCCGAGCCTGCGACTCGGAGCGCGGAGGTGGCGCGCCAAGGGGGTTGAGGGCACGAGGCCGCGAGCACTAGCAGCAGCCAGGCTCGTTAGAAACTTTCCCCGTTACCGGCTTGGCTGCGGCCGCCATGTTCTCGCCCCCGAATCCGAGACGGTACGGAACGCCGCCGGGGTCAAGCCGCACGGCGCGCTCCCTCCGCGCCCACACCCGCCCGCCGCCGCGCCCCCGGTGGGACCCGCGCGGCGCCAGCGCGAACGGCCTGACCGCGGGCGCGAGCTGAGCCCGGCGTAAGTGGCCTCCCGCACCTGGAGAACGGGGAGCCGTGAGACCACGAGGGATCAGGCCCCCCGGGCCGGACCGAAGCTGGGGCAGGACGGCCACACGGGGGCTGTGAATGACTGCAGGAGGCGTTGCTGCTCTTTAATAGCCATGACGCAAATTATGGCTCTGTGACCCACTAAAGCCCAAGCTTCCTAGGCTCGCCTTCAAAGCCTCCCCTCTTTATTTTCTAATTAAGAGTCCCTTTAATGCGCTGTTCCCGGCTCTACTCCACTGACAGCACTAAGCTCCACCCCCGCCCCGCCCCAAGCCCTGGCCTGATCCAGTCACTCCTTTACATCCTGTCCCTTCTCCGTTCACTGGGTTTGCATCATGCGGGGCCTTCAAAATCCAGCGCTTGTTTTCATTTGTACTGTGAACTCACTGAGTAAACGTAAGGGGATATTACTTAGAGGTAGCGTTTCACAACAGCTGTGGAGCCGGATGGCTTTGCAGTTTGAATCCTGGTTCCTCCCTTTCCTATGTGCGACCTCGGTTTCTACATTTAAAAAATGGTAATGAAATATTCCTTGCAAAGTTATTGTGAATATCCAGTGAACCAGTATTTTTTTTCTGGCTTGATGTAGGCCCTCACAAATTATGAATTCCCCCTTCCCTAAGAAGGCATCCCTGCCTTCTATCATTATTATTTTCTACTGCTTGGAGCTCTTAGGGAAGTCAATTAATTTCTGTAAACTACATTTTCTCATATGGACATGGAATGCTAATAAAACCTACTTTACAGGATTGTTGTAGGGATTAAATGAGACCATGGATGTGAAAAAATACCTTAAAATCTTTAGATGATTTATCCTTTTTAGGATAAATCTCCATCCAACTCTGCACACCAGTCTAATTTCCTCAAATACAAGGACATGGTTCGGTTTTGCTCACCATTAAATCAGCCTCCCACAATGCCTAGTACATAGTTGATTATATATTATATATATCAAATATACGTTATATATAGTATTTGTTAAGTAAAATAGTATTCAGTAGCCTGGGCCTGCCCTCAATTGCTAGTTCTCTCTTCCTATATATTTTCTATTAGTGTCATCTGTATATTTGTCCTATCTCCCCAATACAGTGTGAATTTCTTCATTTTCATTTAATAGATGGGGGTCAGGGTGGGAGCATATATATAGTGATGAAGCACTGTCAGACTCAGTTTCCTTTCATGTAAATGAAAAGTTTGAGTCAGATTATCTCCAGTCTCATGGATAACTCTAAATGTGGTCAGTGCCCAGCTCTCAAACCTGTAACTCTGACTCTCTGCAGAACACAATGTCATGTTAACTATGTGCTAAATGTTTTCACTTGATTATACTGGCATCATTTCTAATCCAACTTGTCATTAACAGATATTTATAAGTTTTTGGGGGAGGAGTGGTTTTTTTTGCATTCCTACCTCCTGAACCCCTGTGGGGAAGTTGGGGTTCCTATGGCCAAGATCCTCACTGAACTTAAACCACCTGATGATGTAACTGGCCTGCTGCTAGGCTACCGCTTCCACACCTTTAGGCAATAAGCTATTATTGTACTATATAGAGAGCTAGGCCCAGTGCTCTGGGCAGAGACAGGGATGTGAGTGCTCCACCTACCGCCGGGAGAACAAGCCAGGTAATAAACCCTTTCACCCCAAAGAACGTTTTGTTGTCAATTTCTTTGGTCACACTGAATCCATAGCGAACTTGCCTGGGGCTGACACCCATTGGCAAGACAACCGCTATTCCGTGTTTGGAGAATCCCGCACCTCACTTTGGGACAGTAGTGAAAGTGGTCCTAGTGGTAGCCTCCAACATCCAGGATTAGTGGTCAATAATTCTAGATGCCCATGCATGGCTATGGCAACCTCAGAGCCCTCTCCCCTCAGTTCTGTGGTCTGTTATTGGTTGTTATCTCTGGCCATGTAGGTCCAAGCCTCTGTTTCCAGCAAGCTGCTAATGGCTTTTCTGCTTAAACCAGCCACAGATGTTTTCTCTGCCTTAGCACTAGTCCCCTCATTAAAGCAGTGCTTTTGCATCTTTCCAAAACATGATCCTCTGCCTTGTGACCTTGAAACTATTTCTGATGCTTGTTATCTTGTCGGTATACTTTAGAATACTTCAGTGGGACGTGTATGTATTTGAGAGTTATCTTTAATCTGCATACTCCAGGGTGGGTAATTAGCATTTGAAAGACTAATCAGAAATCTTCACTATAAAGCTGGTTGCACAAGTGCTTCTAATATCACTATGTAAATCTGCACTAGAGCTATGTAATTAGCATAACAAATTAGAAATAATTCTTCATTGTGGAGATAACAGGTGTTCAAGATATGTGGCTGTCCTGAATATTGTAGACACTTCTTGCATAAATGTGGCACATGTGAATCTACTGAGTCTAGCAGACTGACTCCCTGAGTCTAGACCTCTGTTTCGTACTTTGCCACAAAATATTGTTTGTGTACTGCTTTTTGTGCCTGTTTATTGATAAATATTTGTGTAATTGCATTAAGTCTGAGATTTGCTCTGATTGTAGGTCACTACCTAGTAGGAATGGAAGAAACAGTAGGTCTCATCAATCTTTAGTTGCAGAAGGCTGCCAGTAATTTATAAAAGAACCTGACAATTATGAAGACCAAGTGTTGATCATTTTCATCTACCATACTTCCTGCCTTTCATTTTCCATCGCCACTACCCTAACTGAGGTCCTAAGACCTGAATTACTTCAGTGGCCTCTATGGCTGGTCATCTTGATGTCAGCCTCACCCCAGTCTAACCCATCACAATGACTGACATTCTCAGAGCATCTGTCTTGCCAATGGGTTTCAGCCCCGAGCAAGTTCACTATAGATTCAATGTGACCCAAAAAAATGACAGTGGAACGTTCTTGGGGCAAAACGTTTATTACCCAGATTGTTCGCCCGTCGGTAGGCCCGGCAGAAGGTCGAGCACTAGCGTCTCTACCTCTGCCCAGAGCACTGGGCTGAGCTCTTCATGTAGTGACTCAGTCAATAATAGCTTATTGCCTAGGGGTGTGGAAGTAGTAGCCTAGCAACAGGCCAGTTACATCATCAAGTGGTTTAGGTTCAGTGAGGATCCTGGCCATAGGAACCCCAACTTTCCCCACTGTACCAGTCTGTCTCACTTACAATTGGATTAAAACCAATTACTTGTACAGGCTACATGATAAAGTTCAAACTCCTCAGTCTGGCATCTGAAGCCCTCAGGGCATGATTTAAACCCCTTTGCTTTTTTTATCCTGAAATTGATTTATCCTGTTACTTATCCTGAAATTGAAAGTATGCGGGTCAGTTCCTGACATCTGGTACATGCTCAGCCAAACACCTGGATATAAAACAGCCACCTGGGAACCATTTCAGCGGCAGGAGATTTCAAGCTGCAGTTGTTGACGGCAGTGCAATGATCCTAATAACTGGAATATCTATTCTTCAACACTTGCTTCTCTGCAGGCAAGTTCTGAGTACTCCATGCAGCAATTACACCCGAAGGAGTTATTTCTGATTAGAAACACATGTTGAAAATATAATCATGAGTTTTAAAAACCAAGGAAGAGGGCAGCACTTACAGCAGGAGAAATGAATAAATTGATCAGCCATTTCAGTTGTCTGTGGCAGGAAGTCACAGATGACTCCACATTGTTTCTTCCCATGTTCTCTTTTTTCCCATTTCTTTCAATTCTTCAATCCTGTTCTAGAGCTAAACTAACTCAGGTTTTCCATGTCTAAGGACCTATTCCTTTGTTATTTTTTTAACACAGATTATAAAATGCTTTCATGTATATCACATAATCAAATCTTTACACAATCCCAATGATGTAAATATTTTTATCACCATTTTGAAGGTAAAGTTAATGTTATTCCCACTCCTCTGACACCAAATGGAATGGTATCTTTTTTTCCTACATATATGTATAGCAATAACAATATTATACACAGCAGTAATAGTAGTATAACTCCATTTGGGTCCCCAGATGTGGGAGGGGGTCTTCCCACATGTACTAACACCAAGCAACTGTCAAACACCAGCAGGGTGTTGGAGAACTCAATTCTGATGCTATCTGCCTGGAGACAGCACCAGATTCCCAGGTTAAGGGCTCCATCCTACAAGAATGCCCTCTACCCCCTACTCCAGATATAGGTCAGAAGCCCCAGGCAGTTACTTGTGCTTCTGACCTACAGAATTAGAGGTTCCAATGGCCTTCCCCTTAGGTTTGATTAACCCGCTGGAGTGACTCACAGAACTCAGGAAAACACATTTACCAGTTTAATAAAGGACACTGTAAAGGATACGAGGTAACAGCCAGATGAAGACAGACATAGGGCAAGGTCCCAAATAAAGGAGCTTCTATCCTCATGGAGCTTGGAGCCTGGCTCGGTAGCACATGGAGGTTTTCTTGTTCCCAAAGCTTAGAAGCTCTCTCTCTGACAGAGAAACAGATCCAACAGAGCAGAGCACGATAAGCTCTTAGTCATGGCTGACTACATTGCTGACCATTGGCTGATTTTTACCTCCAGCCCCTTGCTCTTGGGGGGTGTCCAAAAATCTCTCATTAACATGACAAAACACTGTTTCACCTTTAAGACTGAAGTGTTTTCAGAAACTGTGGATGAAGACCAAATATACCTGAGAAGTATGTTTATGGTCCTATGAATGACTGTGGATAAAATGAGAGTTCCTGTGGCCAGGATTCTCACCTGGCCCTGGTTGGCTAGCTCACTCACTACACACGTGTGGGCAATATGTTGCCATTGACTCTATATAAAGAGCTCCACCCAGTGCTCTGGGTGACATGGTGGCACAGCTGCAAGGCTGCCGGAGAGCAGAGCAGAGGCTGGAGTGGTGGCAGTGCTGAGGACAGAGGCTCAGAGGATAGCTGTGCAGGCCAAGAGGTCCAGAGGCAGAGACCAGCTTGCTCCGTGCAGACTTGCTCTGAGTGAATGGGATTTTGGTGATTGACCTGCCACCGTGGAAATAAAGTTGGGTATAACCCTTTCACCCCAGGAATGTTCTACTGTCATTTCTTTGGTCATATTGAATCCATAGTGAACTTTCCTGGGGCTGACACCCATTGGCAAGACAATGACCAAATATGTATTTCTTATAACTCATTATCTCAGTAACCAAGATCCAGAGAAACTACAGTGTTCCAGAGCAGGGACTTAAACCTTAGTCTTTTGGCTTCAAGTCTTTGGCTATCAAGTGCAGCTTTCTAAATATCATTCCTTTCTGTAGGGGAATACAGTATTTTAAGCTCATTTTACTGCTGTTCACAGTAAGTAGGAAAAGGACCACAATGTTCAATCCTGGTATATCTCTTAGAATCATTTGGAAGATTTTAACTTACATGCCTACCCAGACCCAACTCAGAGCAATGAAATTAGTCTCTTCTGGAGTGAGTCCCAGGTTTTGTTAAATACCTTCCCTGACCCCATCCCCAGTGATTCTAATGTAAAGCAAGGGTTGAGAACCACTGAATTATTATCTCCATTAATGCAGTGGTTCTCTATGTGTGGTCTCTAGACCAGGTACATCAGCATTGCCTGGGAACTAGTTAGAAATACAAAATATCAGGCCCTCCTCCCAGATCTACTGAATCAGAAACCAGATCTTAAGATCAGGTTCAGATGCATGTGTCAGAAACTCAGTAACTATGGCTTAATAGCAGTTTGTGCCTCACATAAAAGCAGTCAAAAAGTGGGTGTCCCAGAGCAGATGGTAAAGTTAGCAGTAAAGTTCCTGATACCTTTCCTCTTGTTGCCCTTCCATTCAGGGACAGGGCTTCCTCCTCATAGTCATTCTTGGCATGTTCCTGACATTAATGGAAAAGCTTCTAGTATTTTCACCCTTGAGTATAATCTTGATTAATTTAATGGAAATATTTAAAGAATATATTCTTTCATAGTTAATGAAGAGAAGTTTTTCATTGTGTTTTATTTCAGAAACTGGTTTTCAATTCAAGCAAATTCTTTTTAAGGATCTTTTGAGATGTTCTCATGGTTTTCCCTTACTGATGCCGTTATATTAACCTCTCATTTTACTATTATTAGTTAATCCTTCTGATTCTGGAATAAATTCTCAGTTTTTAAATAAGCACTTAAATTCAGTATCCAAGATTTTATTTTTCATATCTTTTTAAGTGAAAACAGCACACTATTTTATTTTCTAGAATTATCTTTTTGGTTTAATATACATGGTATGTTTGTTCAACAAATTGGGTGGCTTTCCTTTCTTTTTTCTTTCTATTTTGTGCAACAGATTATTTGGTATGGAAATCTTATGTGTTTGAAGGAACTCAGTCCTGAAGCATGTGGTTCTAGGGTGTTCTGTGGGGTCTTTTTGAGAGGTATTTCTTTGGTATTAAAACATGGTATTGGTCTTTCAAGTTTTTATTCTTCTTGGGTTTATTTAGTAACTGAACATGTTTCAGAATATTGACCATTTAATCAAGATTTCCTATTTTACTAGGCAGTTTTAGAAGCGTCTCCTATCATTTCATATTGTTAATTTATAAATTTAACTTTTAAGAACCTATTTGATATTTTATTTTTCTGGTATTCATATACTTGCCAAAACATGTTGTCCCAGGAGTTCTGGTAGTTTATATTCTTTTGTGCCTCACTCTCTGACTTAGATGTTAGGTGTTTATTCTGAGAAGCATTATAGGGTAGTGGTTAAACCCAAGAGGCCTAGAGCCAGGCTGAGTTTGCATTTGAATGTGAATTCGGAATGCTTACTAGCTCTGTTTCCCCATGTGTAAAATGGAAATAGCATTTATTCATAGGGTTTTTGTGAGAATAAATGAGTTAATATGTGTAAAGTATTTAGAACAGGGCCTGACACTTAGAAAGTTCTCAATTGTTAACCGTTTCATTTTTATATAGATCAACTTAGCCTCTCTGGACTTCTTTCCATCTTCCTTCTCCTTCAGTTTTCCAACTGGCTCCTTATTTAATACCCAGAACTCAGCCAGGAGGCCAGAAACCTTGTTAAATAGCAGGGAGGAGGGGAGAAGCCTACACATAATAAAAGATTCTTTCTTATATCTTTGTCACATCTAATTATAAAAACAGAGACAAAACAATAACTTGACTTTTACATGTAAAGAGATTTAGCTTTCCTTCACCTTTCTCCATCCATTTATCTGATCACTACTTTCCCACATATCCTAAGAATTTAATAATTTTCTTTCAGTGTGGTAAGAATTTTTATGAAAGTTATTTATTCTTTAGCCTGATAACCAACACCCTCCAAAATATTGCCTTAATTAGTATACTCTTAATTCCGAATAATTTCTCTCCAGTGCCCTGAACTCTATCAAATGAAAGTATTCCTACACTTAGAACCCTCATCCTTTCTGTCCCTTTATCTCATTCTTCTGCCTAGAATACTTCTTTCCTTAGTTTTACTTGTCCCGACCTTAACTTTTCCTTCAAAGCTGATTTCGAATGCCACTTCTTCTAAGGTTTCCCTGATGTGCCCTGGGTGAAAATATAATTTTCTTTCTGTGATTTCTCATAGACTTTATCTGTTAGGGGACTGAAGACACTTACCTTCTTTGTATTTTTCTTTTTTGTTTTAATTGTTTTTAAAATGTACAGATTACACCAAATCACACAATTCAAACAACATTAAGCTACAGAGAGTAAAAACAGAAAGTTCCCCTTCAGCACTTTGCCAAAGCTACTTCCAAACCTATGAGAAAACAGTATTGTTCTTTGATATACCGTGTCCTTTAAGTCAGTGTTTCTCATTATACTGGCCAGGGACTGCCTATCTGCAATCACGCGGGAGCTGGTTAAAGACAGAGGCACCTGTGCATCAACCGAGACCTACTGAATCAGAATCTCATGGAAGTGGGACATAGGAAATTGCCTTTTGGTCATTCTTAATCATACTACATTTTGTGAATCATTGGTCTTATCATCTTTCCATGTGTTAATAGTTCTTATAAAATGTATAAATTTGTTTTTTGTTTGGTTATGTTCCTACTACTGCTTTTTGAATTTTTTATTTTTAGCAATTCATCTTGGAGATGTTCTCAAAATAGGACAGATTCACTGTAGAGTTTGTGTTTTAAAAAATTTCTAAACAACTGTATATACTATGATTCAAGTAACTACTTTCCTATTGATGGACATTTAGATTTTACAATTTTTTATTACTAAGAGTGGTGCTTCACTGAATATGTGACCTTTGCAGACACAGTGGTATGTCTGTGGATTAGAAATTGCTGGATTATGTGCATATTTAAAATGTAAATACTGCTAAATTGTTCACCAAAAAGATTTTTGAATTTATAACAAATTTTTGCCATTAGTGAAAGAGAATATTTTATTCCCATACCACTATCAATAGCACATATTATCGGTTTTCATTTTTGTTAGGCTGATGGATGAAAATTAGTATCTGTTGTTTTAATTTGCTCTTATCTTCATTACTAGTGAATTGAACCCCTTGTCATTTAAATTTTTTCCACTTGTATTCTTCCTTATGTGAGATGTCTGTTCCTATTTTTTTCATATTTATTATCATTTATTCAGTCATCTACCTTGAGCACTATTGAATTGTTCATTGTTTCTCTACTGATTTGAAATGTCACATTTTTCCTTAATATCTATATGTACATTGGAAAGTTTTTGGACTTTTTACTCCATTCTATTCATTTTTTTCACTTATGCCTTATCATTTATAGTATTATAAGCTTGTATGTTTTTATATCAATATCCTGTTTATTTTTCAAAAATTTTTTGTTTTTTCTTGCCCATTTTCTCTTATGAAATTTTAATCAACTTATTGATACAAAAATGTTATTTGGATTTTGATTGAGATTGCAATGGTTTATTGATTAATTTTGGGGAGATTTGACATTTTCTAAATCTTTATATCAGACTTGGTGTCTCTGACATTTAGTCTTCCCATTAGGAACCATGTCTGAAGCTATTCAATATTGTGTTCTTTGGTAAGTTGTAGTATTTTCTTTTTAACAGATCTCAATGCTTTTTTATATTTGGTTTATTGCTAAATATTTTTCTTTGTTTTTATTTTTGCAACCATGCATGGAGTATATTTTTCATTATATTTGCTAATTGGTTTTTGATGATTTATAGGAAAGCCAATCTATTAAGCTTTCCTATTCTAATCGTTTGTCATTTATACTTTCTAGTCAATGATATCACCTATAAATAATGAGCTTAACTCTTCCTTTCCAGTATATACCTCATTTATTTATCTCATTTTACTAAATTAAGCCCGTTTGTACATTGAATAGTCATGGTGCAATTGGGCACCATTGTTTTTCTTTTTGCCCTAATGAAAGACTTCTAGTGTTCATTAGTTATGAGTGTTTCTATAGGTTTCTGGTAGATTTTTTTTGTCATGTTAAGGAGACTTTTTTCTATTAAACTTAAGAGTTTATTTATGAATGGGTGTTGGATTTAATGCTTTTCTTAGCATTCAGATGATTGTGTATTTTTTCTCTTTTACTGGTGGTTATAGTGGCTTATATTATTACTTGCCTGAATTCATTCTTGGAAGAAAAAAACCTTCTTTTGTTATAACAATTGTGTCAATATGTTACCTTTGATTTTTTTCTAGTACTTTATTTTTTCATTGTGCATTAATAGTTATGAATGAAATTGTCTGTAAGGTAAGCAGAATAATGGCTTTCCAAGGATTTCCTAATGCATGGAAGCTGTAAATAAACTACTTTACTTGGTAAATGGAACTTTGCATATGTGATTCAGGTTAAAGACCTTTTGATATGGTGATTTTTCTGGATTATTCTCATTGGCCCAATCTAATCATGAGTTCTTAAAAGGAGGAAAGCCTTTTCCAGCTGCAGTTAGAGGAAGAGAGAGAAGTGATGGTAGAGGGCAGTTCAAAATTCTTGTGAGGATTTGATTTGGTCCTAAAGATGGAAGAGATCTGTGAGCCAAGGAACACAGGTTGTCTCTAGCTGGAAAGGGCAAGGAAATGGACTCTTCCCTAGAGCCTCCACAAAGGAATGCCACACCTTGATTTTAGCCCAGCAAGACCCATGTTGGACTTCTGACCTAAAACTGTTTATAAATTTGTATTTTTTAAGCTACTTTGGGGCAATTTGTTACAACAGCAATGGAAAATTAATACAACATATAATTTTATCTGTGTGCCCTCCAAGTTTGAATCAGGTATGGCTGAAAATTCCACTTTTCTTTTTGAACTTTTGACTTCTTTTTAATTCTTTGGAACAGACTTAAAAAAAAAATCTTTCATAGAAGTTTAATAAAACTCAAATGTGAAATTTGGCTCTCATGCCTTTTTAAAGGAGAAAATATGATTCCCTTTTCAATTTTTTCTGTGACATCCTGTTTTCTACCTTGTATTATAATTTCCATGTATGTAATTTGTCTTTCTTATTAGACTGGAAGCTTTCTAAAAGCATAATCTGATTTGGTATCAGAACTCAGTATGTAAAAAAAAATGCCTTGCACAGCACAATGTGAACAGTTACATGCCTATCTTATTCAACTTTGCATTCTCACAGCACCATATATAGTGTCCAGTGTTTATGAAACTTGTTTCAAAAATATATACTCATTCAGACAGCCACATTATTAGCAACTCATGTAACGTGGTTAATGAACATAAGCTTTGAAGTCACACCCAAGTTACATTCTGGCTGAGCCACTCTTCTAACTCTGTAACTATAGATGACTGCTTAACATTTCAATGACACATTTTCCTCACTAGTACAATAGTGATAATAGTACTTTGTAGACTTGTTGAAAGGATGAAAGTGAGGCAATGTTTGTAGAGTTCTTGCTTGGCGTAATACCTGATAACATAAGTCACTTAGTAAATGATACTTGTTATTATGACTATTGAAAGAACTTTATGTAGAACTGAATGGTACTTTTCAAAAGTGTGTCTTTTCTGTTGTTCTTGTTGTAATTTCCTAGGCTATGTTTAAAGGGAATGAGTCTCCAGTCTGTTTTGTGTGCAAGGCCTCTGCAGTGCCATAACTTCCAGACAAGCACTCTGCATGGATGAGGTCACGTCCATGACTTGGAATGCGATGGAGCAACAGCTGGTGTGCTCATGTAGTGCTAGAGACAGTACTTTAGTAACAAAAGTTTTTCAAGAGTTTTCTTTCCATTCGATGATGTAGTATCACCAGTCTCTACTCTTGAATAAAATTGGGATTCTCCTAGTTCATATTAAGTGCCATCCTTTATATTTACATATTTCCTATATATTCCTAAATACATATCCTATACATTTCCATATATTTTATATGCCACCTCCTTCATACTTAATAGGTAGTTACATTGTCAACCCTGAAGGGCACAGCAGACATCTATTAGTCCTCATAGTATCTCGTCCAATGTAACTGCAGAAATTAAGCCTCAACTAATGAATCAATATTGATTGGTGTAAAACTACTTTGTTTTGTTGCCAGAAATTGTATCCCTTACTTGAGCTATCTGACAAAAAACCCTCATAGTTATAAAAGGGAACCACAATGCCTAGTGGATTAGTGAAAACACATTATTACTCAAAAACAGCCTCAAGTGTATTTCCAAAGAAATACTAAATACAATCTAAAATGAGCTGTCACAAGATCTGTACTTGCTCTCTTCTGAATTTCATGCTTCATATCCTTTGGGAAGTGAAATATATCTACAGAAGTGTTATTATGCACTTAGGTTTGTCTGTAATACTATCTCTACACCAATTATGTTAAAATGTTACTTCTTTACATTTGAGAAATTCTAGGGAGGAAAACATTATAAAGGGTTGTTTGAACTTCTGGAAGTATAAAATAGGTAAAAGCAGTTTTAATATATATTACAGCCCCAAGCAAGACTAAAGAGATGGTCTGTGACATCCTAACTCCCATTCTGTAGCTCCATTCCAATAGGAAATTTTCCAGGCCACTAGGGTTCCCCTATCTTGATACTACTTTTAGTTACAAAAGCTCTAGAACATCACCTTTCCTATCAAAATGCTACTTTCTTACTTTCAAATTACCAGGTTCTTACTATTTCCACAGTAACCTTCTGACAGGTACTTTAATCTGTGCTAATGATTCAGTGTGTTGGAAAGCACAAAGCTATTTATAGTTAAGCCTTCAGTTTCTCTTGCTGTCCTGGGTCTGTTTCTAAACATTGCAGGCAGGCTCCAGGAATTTGGCCTGCCTACCTCTCTTCTTTCTTGCAATCACCCAGCTACCTTATTTTCAGAGAATGTTGGTTCATGCTTGGCTTTGGAATCTCTTGGATTCCTAGTGAAAAGACCTGTGACAGTTTGGATACTATGACTGTTTTTTTTTTTTTTTTTGGGTCCCTGATACGCTTTATTTTGAGATAATTACAGATTCACACGCAGTTGCAAGAAGTAACACTGAGACACAAGGTTCATGCTTTGCCCAGTCTCCCCCTCCATTGTGCCCTCCCATCTTGCATAACTGTACTATGACTGTTTTTTGCTCTTTCCTACATTATTTTGTAAATGCCCTCTGCAAACTCTTATTTAAACAGATGTGTTATAGGAGTTTATGTAACAGAGGCTACCATCAGTAATCCTGGGGAACTTTGTATTTGCAGTGGATTTTGGATATGAAATTTTTATTGTGAACTATCATGGAGTTTATTGCAATTCTGTTTTTTGGAAAGAATTAAATTTTTCTAACACAGACATTCTTTATAACTGACATTTGCAGTATGCTTTTTGGACTAGTAATTTAGAACTTGTTTTACACCTTTGCTGTCATCTAATAATTTGCAACACCAAGGAGGAAGCAAATCTTCAATGTTCTGCTTACCTTAATGTGTGGGCTCTTAAAGAGGAATACCATTGCAGCACTGTGCTCAGAAAAGTGTGGGAAAATGTTGCAAAAACTCATAATTATGTTTTCCCCCTGCCTTTTACAGTCAGAGAATTGGTTTTTAGCTTGCACTTTTCTAGAGGGTAACAATACACCCCTTTTCACAATGTGTTTACAATTTGCTGAACAGATTGTTGTGTTTAAAACATTTTTTGCCTCCTGTCCCATTTCTGGGAAACAAATTAAGGGACCTGAGTGGGGGCACAAGTATAGGATTGGTAGGCAAACATTCCTAGATAGAGATATTAGCTCCAAGCTTGTCCTTCTCTATTATATCATAAGCTCCATGAGAGCAGAGGTTATGACCGCCCCAATCCCTGCTGTTTCGCCAGTATGCTGCACATGGTAGAGTTCATTCATTCAATGAATAAAGAACTTCCACATCATGAGAAAGCCATCTGCTGCCCTAAAATAACTGATACATGTTAACTAAATTATCTCTGATGTAGTTAACTTTCAAGGAAAGTAGACATAAATGAACTAGTTAATGCTTGCTGTTGTCGTGGTTCTTTGATAAACAGCATGATAATCAAGACAATGGGGAAGTAACTTGAGCTCTCTGGATCTCTTCAATGATATGAAATTAAGGGATTTGACTAGATGAACACAGCTAGAAAATTCTATCATTCAAATTCTAAACTGCCTCCCAATTCTGAAATAAGTTAAGACAGGTCAAAGATCACAAAACTTTCAGTTTACAAGCAACACACAGTGCATATTAGAAAATTTAAAATTTTTAATAAATGTGCTTTGTTCACAAAATGTGAAAAAATACAACAAACACAAACATTTTCAGGTATGCCACCTCCCACTACTTGGCAACTATGATATCAACCACTTTTGATCTAGTCATGATCCTGAAGAATCTAACCAAACGATCAATTGTTTTTGAAATACCAAATTATTTTGGAGAGTCCTGTTGTTAATATGACAGGAGGCCCCTTCTTTACAACCAAATGAAATCATTCTCAAGAGTACCCATACAGAATTAGGCTCTATTAACTTCTCGTCATTACATCTATCATCTGGCACCAAGCCACACGACTGCTGATATTTTAACACTTATACATCGAATTGGCTTTGGTGGAATATGTATGAGTTTAAATCCTGTGCCAACCTAATTTGAATAAGCTGAATTTACAGAAACAAATGATATTTATAAATCCAAACAAATTTCTACTAAGTGGGATTAGGTTTTATAAAGAGACTTCTTTAAAGTACTACTTAAAATACATCGTGCATACTTTGGAGCATAAGCAGAATTAACATCTGTAAACAATCAGAATTTATAGCACCAACATTTTAGCTGTAACACAAAGCCTGACTCCAATGTCATACTTACACAAACCTCTCAAAACCACTGTTTTCATTTACTTTCAAAGCACTTTCATTAGGTATATTGTTTCTTTGCCCTTAAGAGAGTATTTTGTCAAATCAAAGAAGATGGGCAGTATGACGTGGTAAAAGAGGCACTATCAAAACAAAGTTTTGTGTTATCCTGTTTTCTTCTTCTTTTGGGAGCGCTACAAGATGTGACCTGTAGTGCTTAGCTGGAAAAAAAGTCAATCCTAATTATTAAGGAGGCTTATGCTGTTGAAAGTAAATGAAAAATTTTATGTTACTCCTGGCATATTTGAGCAACTAATATTAATTGCATTTAGTCAATTGACTTTTTTAGATTAATTACAATCTTATTACTTACATGTGAAATTAAATTTGAACTATAGGGTACACATACCCAACCACTTACATCTTAAAGGGTAAATTTTGTATTTCTAAATAAAGTTTGACATTCAAAGTTAACTACAGCAATTCACAATAAGCACAAAAACATCAGTTTTACCGGAGTAAAGAAGTGCAGTTTATGAAATTTAGGATCAACTACTGAAAAAAGTTTTTTTTAAAAACATACATACATACAACATTAACCATGAAATCTGAAACTGTGATATTTCAGTGCAAAAACCTCAGTATGAGGTAATTTTAATGTAATAACCACTTGAAAAAAAAATCCACACAGTGGCACTCTTAAAAATGATAGTTTACATGACAATTGCTGGCTGACAAGACAACGTGGACTAAATGTTCTTAGCTATTTAAACTAACCTTGTCTTGTTTGGACTTATTTTTCTCCCTAATCATTTGCTTCTGATTCAGAAACACAGGAAGGCATTTATCAATGTGGAAAGGGAAAATTCCCACAGTTAACTAATGGTTTATATATTCAAAGAAAAATTTCTGCTAGTATTTAGAAATTAGAATACTGAAAGGTCAAAACCATTTTATGAGATTACCAGCAGAGGTAATTTAAAATTTTTCTATGTAATTCCAGACTTGCAGTGCAGCACCTCCTTAACAAAAAGGTGAGAACCTGATCAAGGTTGGCCTAGACAGAACATAAACTCTCTCACAAGTGCAAACCCTTTCCTAAAGGTCTTTAAGGTCAGTATTATTATATTGTTCCTTGCTTAAATAGAAAATTTTGTAAATGACCCCTAAATTTAAAAAGATAAAAATGAACTCTCACAGTTAAATATACTTAACACCAAGGCCCAAATCAACAAGATATGAAAATTCTATTTTGGCAATGGTGTTTACTGTACTAATGAAACTGGAATACATACTTTGAGGGAACCTCTCCCCCAATGTCTGATGCTGTCAAATGAGTGAAAAAGAATTATCAATTCCAAAAAAGTTCAGGAAATGGATCATCAGACAACACAACAGAAAATGGCTTTCTGTTAACAGGTAATGTAGTTAGAAAAAAGAATTAAACTAAGTGCACCACAAAACAACTAAACCAATCTATCTGTGTCTCATTTAATTTATGAGTCATCAAAAGTGCAATCTACGGCTTCCTACATATCTTTCTCATTTCAATGGGTTAAACACTGAAAAGTTGAAAAAAAGGGAAATACATATCAAATTATGCTTTATGTTTCACAAGAGCACTGAAAAAGGTACCTTTCTATGATATCTTAGTGCTAAATACTAAAGGAACAGAGGTTTCTATGACAGGAGTCACTCTGCATGAAACTTTAAGCTTTCTATATAAGAATAAATTTTAAAATCCAGAAGTAGAAAAAAATAACAAACTCTGTAAACCTTTGCATTTCTTCTATGCAAACCAGGTTTTAAGTACTGAGTTCATGTTAGTATTTCTGATTAGTGTAAGCAATTAGTTTAGGAATCTGGACTGAAAGAGCCTTTTGCTTTCATATTAACTTAAAAGTAATATGGGATCTTCTAGCTCATAAAAAGGAATAGAGCTGGCTTGACTTTCTCCAGAATCTGAGTCATATGGAGCATCAGGGAGCTCTGTGAAACCATATGCTAGTTGTTCATCTTCTGTATCTGATCGAACATAGCAGGAAGGGTTAGAATATTCCTCATCTTCTATACTGTTGAAATCTTGAGGGATATATAACATCCCTGGGTAGTTCCTACTAACCAAGTCACTTGTGGTTTTTAGGGAGATTTTTCTAAATGCCATCAGATGCATATGTGAAAATTTTGAATACTTGAAACGTTTAAAGCCCAGGGACTCTATAGCAATCTTCCAGCTTTTCATCATCATAGCATGACGGTTCTGATGGGAGGAATCAGGTGTGATGATAAGCAATAAACCATTTAACACTAACAGTTCATGGGCTTTCTTGCAGCAAATCCATCGCTGGTAAGGTGATGGAAAATAAGAAAGAAGGAGAGAGAAAACAACCACATGGAAAAGTTCTCCAGGAAGAGAATCAATAGGGTTTTTCAGCTGCTTCAAAAAGGCATCTATAGCATCCTGTGCAAGCTGGAGTGGTTGCTGAAGCTGCAAGTTCAGGAAGTCACATTTATATACACTCTGCAGAAAGGGAAAAACAAGGCATATTAAGAATTTCAAGATTACTTCTACCCTGTTATATGGATTTTACATCAAACTATTTCACAGCATTTCTATATAATATAAGCTTTAATTTTGTACCTTTCCCTTCTAATTATTCTGCTAGCACAGACTTATTCAAAACTTTTACTCACAAAAATATCAAACTAAGCCCAGAGAATTTTTAGTCATCATTAAAAATTGTATTTCTCCCTAACAATTTGAAATTAGAAATATTTATTTAAAGCATATATTTTTAAATAATAAGGGCTTATCTGAAATTAGTTTGGGTAAGAGTTTATAGGAATGATTTATTTCTAAATTGAGTCATATTTACATTCACTTCAGTATTTACAGTTACTGAAAATAGGCTAATATAAAAACAACTTGAAACAAGAAATACCATGACATAAAGATGCATCAAAGAAGTCAGAGAGGATAATTAAAGAAGCATTCTAAGTCTGTAAAAGCAGAAAACCATTTAAAGTCATGACAAATGTCTTTTAGGATGGTTAAAATTAATGTTTTAAAAGTAATTTTAATGTTATGATTATTCTATTAAAAAGTTAATCCTGGTTTAAAACAAATTGCATATTAAATTTAACTAAGTCAAATGACCATGGGAAGCACTACAACTAAAGGAATAAATGGCATTGTATAATTTGCTGCATATTAAACTCTATGGACATGATCCAGAATAAGAAAATTTTAAAATTAGATAAAAATTAGTTACCCTTTTCATACAGTAGTTATTAATTAACAAAGATAGGGGCTAATACCTTAGTCCCTCATTCTTGTTAGTAGGTAGACAAGCTGGTCACATAATCACGTGGACTATCTATTAGGGAAAATGATTCACAAAGTTCTATTACACAGAAAAACATTGTTTTTCTCCTCCTACCCTACTTTTTAAAAGATAACTTTACTGAAATGTAACTGACGTACAAACTGAAGTATCACTGGCGCATAAACATATGTAAAGTGTACACACTATTAAGTTTTGACATTTACACATTCAAAACTGTTGCCATAATTAAATTAATGAATACACCCCCAAAAGTGTATCTTTATAATCCCTTCCTCATACTCCACCTGCTCTTCCCCAGCCACTAGGCAATCTTTGATGTGATTTCTATCACTAGAGATTAGTTTGTATTTCCTAGAATTTTATATAAATGGAATAAGACAGAATAATGTACTCTTATTTTGCCTGGCTTCTTTCACACAGCAGAAGTATTTTGTGATTCATCCTTTTCTTTTTTGCATATATTGAAAGTTTACTCCTTTTTAATTGCTGAATATCCTACTGTATCAAGGATATACCACAGCTTGTTTACACATACCTGTTTATGACTATCTGGATTGTTTCTATTTTTTGGCTACTAGAAATAATGCTGTTATGACATTCCTGTTTGTCTTTGAATGGACATACTTTCATTATCTTGGATAAACTTTAGGAAAGGGTGGCTGGATCATATAGTATGTGCATGTTTACCTTTTAAAGAAACTCCAAAGCTGTCTTCAAAAGTGGTTTAACAGTTTTACATCTGCACTAGGAGTGTATGAGAGTTCCAGTCTCTCCAAATCCCCATCAACAGTTGGTATGGGAAGCCTTTTTCATTTTAGTTACTGTAATAAGTATGTAGTGGTATACTGTTGTTTTAACTTGCATTTTCCTAATGAGTAGTGATGTCTATTTTCTTTACATGTACAGATGCTTGAACAGCATGGGTTTGAACTGCCATGGGTTCACTTATATGTGGATGTTTTTCAATGAATATATTGGAAAATTTTTTGGAGATTTGGAACAATGTGGAAAACATTTTTCTAGCTTTATTTATTCTAAGAATACAGCATATAATAAAGATAGCATGCAAAGTAAGTGTTAATCGACTATGTTATTGGTAAGGCTTTTGATTAATTGTAGGCTATTAGTAAAGTTTTAGGTAGTCAAAAGTTTTGGGGGAAATTTCAAATGTGTGGGGGTAGGTGCCCATAACCCCCACATTGTTCAAGGGTCAATTGTACTTATTTGCTAGATATATATCTTCTGTGGTGAAGTATTTGTTCAAATCTTTTGCTCATATGAAGATAACTGGGTTGCTTTAAATGTTTAGCTGTTTTGCTATTGAGTTTTGAGAGGTCTTTATTCTGGATACAATTTCTTATTAGATATGACTTGAAAATGTTTTCAGATTATGGCTAGTCCTTTCAATCTCTAAAAGGTGTCTTTTGAAGAGCAGAAGTTTAAAATTTGACAAAGGCCAATTTATCGATTTATTCTTTCATGGACTGCTTTTGGTATTGTATCTAAGAAATCTTTTCCTAACCCAATGTCATAAAAATTTTCTTCTAATAGTTTTATAGATATTGTTTTTTTCATTGATGTCTAAGATCCATTTTGAGTTCATTTTTGTATATGACACATGAGGAATGGACTTAAGTTTTCTCTTTTGTTTATGATATCTGTTCTAAAACCATTTGCTGAAAAGCCTATCCTTTCCACCTTTGTTGAACATCAGTATTCCATAAGTTTGGCCCTATTTGTGAACTCTCTATTATATTTCATTGATAATTCTTGATACCAATACCAAAGTGTCTTAAATTACCATAGCTTTAAAATAAATTTTGAAATTGGGTAGTGGTACTCTCCAACAATGTCCTTTTTTAAAAGTTTATTTTAGCTATTCTATTTCCTTTGTAAGTTTTTCAGCTTCTACAAAGAAACCTGCTAGGATTCTGATCAGGATTATACTGAATCTATTAGATCAATTTGGGGGAAATTGACATATTGACAATAATGACTTTCTCCATGATAGACACATGGTATATCTCTCCACTTATTTAGGTCTTTAATTTCTCTCAGTAATGTAGAGTTTTCAATACACAGGTTCTTCCACATCTTTGGCCAGATTTTATGAAATATGTGTTTCATATAAATATGTTCATATGTTAAATGTTTTCTGTTGCTATTATAAAAGGTAGTATTTCTAATTTCTAATTGGTTGTGACTAGTATATATAAATCAATTGATTTTTGTTTATTGTTCTTATACTTTGAAACCTTCCTAAACTCATTAGTTCAAGTAATTTCTCTGTAGATTTCATGGAATAGTCTAATAGATGATCAATGTCATCTGTGAATAAAAAGTTTTGCTTCTTCCTTTCCAATCTGGATGCCCATTATTGATTTTTTTCTTGCTTTATTGCACTGGTTAGAACCTCTAGAGAACGCTGCATTAAAGTGGTGAGAATAGCTATCATTACCTTGTTTTTGTTCTAATTCTTGTGGGAAGAGCATTATCCTTTCACTATTAAGTATGATGTTAGCTGCAGGTTTTTCAGATACCTTTTATCAGGTTGAGGAAATTCTGTTCTGAGAGTTTTTCTCAGGATAGAATGTTTGACTTTTTGTTAAATGCTTTTTTCTCTATTTACTGAAATCATCTTTTTAAATGTGTTAACTGTGGTGAAAAGATTTTTTAAAAATATTAAACCGATCTTGCATTCCTGGAATAAAACAAATTTAACCATGCTTATTAAATACTGCTGGATTCAATATGCATAAATTTTGTACATAACATTTGCATCTGGGCTTATGAAGGATATGGCATATGATTTTTTAATTCTATAATGTCTCTGATATTGGCATCAGAGTAATGGCCTCATAGAATGCGCTCAGACACAGTCAATCCATTTCAGTTTTATGGAAGACTTTGTGTTTAACTGATATTTCTTTTAACTATTTGGTAAATTTTACCAATGAAGCCTTCTGGGTCTGGAATTTTCTTTGTGGTTTTTAACTGTCAATTTTAATTTCTTTAATACACCTTGGGCCATTCAAATTACTTATTTCTTCACAAGTGAGCTTTGGTACTAAGTGTCATCCAAGGAATTTGTCCATTTCATTTAAGTTGTGAAATTTACTACCGTAAAGCTGTTCATAATGTTTACTAATTGTCTTTTTAATATTGGTACAATCTGTAATGATGTCCCTTCTCTATTTTCTGATCAATATGGATAGAAGTTTATCAATTTTATTGAACTACTCAAAGAACTAGCTTTTGCTTTCATCAATTTTCTTTACTGGTTTTCTAAAAGTTTTCTATTTCACTGAATTCCACTCTGATTTTTTAATTTTAGTTCATGTCATTGCTTTGAGACCTTTCATATTTTCTAATAAAGTTTAGTACTATAAAAGTTCCCCTATATATTGCTTTAGTTCCTTTAGTGGCATCCTACACATTTTGGTCTCTTACGTTTTTATTTACCTTCATTCCAAAATACAGTCTAAATTCCCTGGTGAGTCCTTCATTGACAGAAGTTCTAATTGTTACATCAATTTTTGAGAGAGGGGTACTGAAATTCAACCATAATTTTATAAATGTCTATTTCTCCTTGCTGTTTTATTAGTTTTTGGTTTATCAGTATTTTGAAGCTCTATTATTAGATGTGTGAAGGTTTAGGATTATTTTGTATGTGTGATAAACTGACCTTTTTATCATTATGGAATGACCATCTTTCTTTATTGCTCATAATATTCTTTGTTCTGTCATTTACTTTGCCTGATTATAATTTAGCCACACCAGCTTTCTTTTTGTCCATCCCTTATTTCTGTGTTTATAATTTAAGTGAATTTTTTATAGTCAGCATATGTTTGAGTGTTGCTTTTTATTCAGTCTGACCATCTTTCCCTTTTATTTGGGGAATTTAAGCTATATCTATTTCTTTTAAATTCAATATATTTAAACTAAAAATCACTTCATCCATTTCTCCCCAACTCCACTCTAAACCTCTTGCAACCACCAATCTGTTCTCTGTATCTACGAAATTAGTTTATAAAAAATAACTATATTTATTTTTAGGTTCCCACATATAATAGGGATCATATGGTTTTTGTTTTATTCTGACTTATTTCACTTTAGCATAATGACCTTGAGGTCCACCCATGTTCACATGGCAAGATTTCACTCATTTTTTAGGGCCGAATAATACTCAATTGTGTATATATAATTGTTTTATCCATTTACCCATTAATGGACACTTAGGTTGCTTCTATATCTTGGCTATTTTAAATAATGTTGCAATGAACATGGTGGGGGAGGGGGAAAATAGCCTTTTGAATTAGTGGGTTTTTTTTGGATTTGATGGGTCATATTGTTAGTTCTTTCTTACATTTTTTGAGGTGTCTCCAAACTGTTTTCCACAGTGACTGCACCAATTTACATTCCCACCCATAGTGCATTAGGGTTCCCTTTTCTCTACAGCTTCACCAACACTTATTTCTTGTCTTCTTGATAACAGACTCTCTAACAGATGTGAGGTGATATCTCATTGTGGTTCTGATTTCCATTTCCTTGATGAATGATATAGAACATCTTTTCATGTACCTGTTGGCCTTCTTTGGAAAAGTGTCTATTGAGATCTTTTGTCCATTTTTAAATCACACAGTTTGTTTTTCCTATTGAGTCATATGAGACTTTATATATTTTGGATATTAACCCTTACCAGATGGTATGACTTACAAATATTTTCTCCCATTCAGTCGGTTGGCTTATCTCTGTTAATGGTTTCCTTTGATGTGCATTAGCTTTTCATTTTTTAGTTTGATGTGGACCCTGTTGTTTACTTTTACTTTTGTTGCTTTTGCTTTTGGTGTCAAATTCAGAAAAATCATTGTCAAAACTGATGTCAAAGAGCTTTCTGCTTGTTTTCTTCTAGCAGTTTTATGATTCAGATCTTACATTCAAGTCCTTAATCCATTTTTAGTTGATTTTTGTGTATAGTGTTAGTGGTACAGTTTCATTCTTTTGCATGTGACTGTCCAATTTTCCCAGCAACAATGTCTTATAGTTTTCAGTATACAGGTCTTTCACTTCCTTAAATATATTCCTAGGCATTTTATTCTCTTCAGTGCAAATATAAATGGAATTGTTTTCTTAGTTTCTCTGACAGTTCATTATTAGTGTATAGAAATACAACAGATTTTTGTATTGATTTTGTATCCTGTAACATTCCTGAATTCATTTATTAGGTCTAACAGTTTCCTGATGGAGTCTAGGGTTTTCTGTATGTATCATGTCATCTGCAAACAGTGACAGTTTTACTTCTTCCTTTTCAATTTGGATGCCTTTTACTTCTTTTTCATGCTAATTGGTCTGGATAGGACTTCCAGTACTACACTGAATAAAAATGGTAAAAGTGGGTATCGTTGTCTTGTTCCTGATCTTAAAGAGCTTTTATCTTTTCACATTGAGTATGACGTTAGCTGTGAACTTGTCATAATGGCCTTTATTATGTTGAGATATAGTCCAACCATAACCACTTTCTTGAGTTTTTAAAAAAATCATAAATAGATGTTGAATTTTGTGAAATGCCTTTTCTGCATGCTATTTTAAATGATCATATGACTTTTATCCTCCACTCTGTTAATGTGGTGCATCACATTGACTGATTTGTGATGTTGAATTGACTGATTTGTGATATTGAACCATCCTTGCATCCTTGGAATAAATCCCAGTTGATCATGGTGTATGATTCTTTTAATGTATTGTTGAACTCATTTTGTTAACATTTTGTTGAGGATTTTTGCATCTATGTGCACCAGTGATATTAGCCTATAATTTTTTTTCTTGTGAAATCCTTGTCTGGTTTTGGTATTAGGATAATAATGCTGGCCTCATAAAATGAGGGAAAAATTTCCTCTTCTATTTTTGGAAGAAACTGAGAAGGACTGGTATTAACTCTTCTGTGAATTTACCAGTGAAGCCATCTGGTCCTGGTATTTTGTTTGCTGGGAGGTTTTTGACTACTGATTCGATCTCTTTACTCATCATCAGTCTATCAGTCTGTTCAGGTTTTCTCTTTCATCATGATTCAATCTTGGTAGCTTGTGTATTTCTAGGAGTTTATCCATATCCTCTAGGTTGTCCAATTTGTTAGCGTATAATTGTTCATCAGTTTCTTATGGTCCTTTGTATTTCTATAGTATCAGTTGTAACATCTCTTCTTTCATTTCTGACTTAGGGTCTTCTCTTAATGAGTGTAGCTAAATGTTTGTCAATTTTGTTAATCTATTTCAAAGAACCAACTCTTAGTTTCATTGTTCTATTCTGTTGTGTTTTAAATCTCTATTTCATTTATTTCTGCTCTCATCTTTATATCCTTCCTTGTACTAACTTTGGGCTTAGTTTTTCTTTTCTAAGTCCTCAAGGTGTAAAGTTTGTTTATTAGAGATTTTTTTTGTTTCTTTAAGTAGGCACTTACTACTATGAACTTACCCCTTGTTGCTGCATCTCATAAACTTTGGTATGTTCATTTGCATTTTCATTTGTCTCATGTCATTTTTACAGTGCTCTTTTGATTTCTTCTCTGACACACAGGTTGTTTAGTAGCATGTTGTTTAATCTCCATATATTTGTGAATTGTCCAGTTTTCTTCACAGAATTTCTACTTTCATACCATTGCATTTGGAAGAAGTACTCGATAGGATTTCAATCCTCTTACATTAATATGTCTTTTGTGGCCTAAGATATGATCTATCTTGGAAGATGCTCCATGTGCATTTGAGAAGAATGTGTGTGCTATTGCTTTTGGATAGACTGTTTTAAAAATCTGTCAAGTCCATTTGGTCTAATGTACCAATTAAAGTCAACGTTTCCTTATTAATTTTCTGTCTGAATGGTCTATCTATTGATGTAAGTGCGATAAAGTCCTCTATTATTATTATACTGCTTTTTCTCCCTTTAAGTCTTCCTATTTGCTTTATATATTTAGGTCCACTTATGTCAGGTACATAAATATTTACAAATGATTTATGGAATTGTTGGACTTCTTGTTGGACTGACTGCCTTTATCATTATGTTACACCCTTGTCATTACAGTCTATTTTATTTGATGTAAGTATAGCTATTCCAGTGTTCTTTCGGTTTCCTTGCATTTAATATCTTTAACAAACCCTTCACTTTCAATCTATGTGTCCTTAAATCTAAAGTGAATCTAGAGGAGGGGCAGAAGATGGCGGTGTGAGTAGAGCAGCGGAAATCTCCTCCCAAAACCACATATATCTATGAAAATATAACAAAGACAACCCTTCCTAGAATAAAGACCAGAGGACACAGGACAATATCCAGACCACATCCGCACCTGAGAGAACCCAGCGCCTCGCGAAGGGTGAAAGATACAAGCCCCGGCCCAGCGGGAGCCGAGCGCCCATCCCCCCAACTCCCGACGGGAGAAGAGCAGGCAGAGCGGGAGGGAGACGGAGCCCAGGACTGCTGAACACCCAGCCCCAGCCATCCGGGCTAGAGTGCAGACACAGTACGTGCCCAGGGGGCCCTGGATACTAGGAAAACAGGGCAGAAAGAACAGTGAGCGGGCACTGGAGACCGGGCGCTGGAAGACATAAGAAAAGCGCGCGACCAGTTTTTTTTTGTTTTTTTGTTTTTTTTGCTGTTTTGCTTTGGCGAGCGCTTTTTGGAAGTCTTAAAGGGATAGGGACCCCAATACTAGGGAAAAAGGGCAGCAAGACCGGTGAGCAGATGCCTGAGGCTGGCGATGGAGAATAAAGAAAAATGAGCGGCCTTTTTTTTTTTTTGGTGGTCGTTGTTTTGTTTTGGCGGGTGCTTTTTGGAAGTCTTATAGTGGCAGGGCGGGACACTTAATCCAGAGGTAGGGAATCTGGGGATCTCTGGGCACCCTAACCCCTGGGCTGCAGGGAGCAGGGAGGCCCATTACGGAGATAAATAGCCTCCCAGGCCCTCCTGCTCCAACGCAACTCCACCACTTTGGAGTAGCTGCTCGAGCCAGGCCACGCCCACAGCAACAGCGGAGATAAACTCCATAGCAGCGGGGCAGGAAGCAGAAGCCCTGTCTGCCCGCAGCTACCCAGCACAAGCCACTAGAGGTCGCTGTTCTCCCAGGAGAGGAGGGCCACAAACCAACAAGAAAGGAAGTTCTTCCAGCCGTCACTCGTCCCAGTTCTGCAGACTATTCCTATCACCATGAAAAGGCAAAGCTACAGGCAGACAAAGATCACAGAGACAACACCAGAGAAGGAGACAGACCTAACCAGTCTTCCTAAAAAAGAATTCAAAATAAGAATCATAAACATGCTGACAGAGATGCAGAGAAATACGCAAGAGAAATGGGATGAAGTCCGGAGGGAGATCACAGATGCCAGAAAGGAGATCACAGAAATGAAACAAACTCTGGAAGGGTTTATAAGCAGAATGGATAGGATGCAAGAGGCCATTGATGGAATTGAAACCAGAGAACAGGAACGCATAGAAGCTGACATAGAGAGACACAAAAGGATCTCCAGGAATGAAACAATATTAAGAGAACTGTGTGACTAATTCAAAAGGAACAACATCCGTATTATAGGGGTTACAGAAGAAGAAGAGAGAGGAAAAGAGATGGAAAGTATCTTAGAAGAAATAATTGCTGAAAACTTCCCCAAACTGGGGGAGGAAATAATCGAACAGACCACGGAAATACACAGAACCCCCAACAGAAAGGATCCAAGGAGGACAACACCAAGACACATAATAATTAAAATGGCAAAGATCAAGGACAAGGAAAGAGTTTTAAAGGCAGCTAGAGAGAAAAAGGTCACCTATAAAGGAAAACCCATCAGGCTAACATCAGATTTCTTGACAGAAACCCTACAGGCCAGAAGAGAATGGCATGATATATTTAATACAATGAAACAGAAGGGCCTTGAACCAAGGATACTGTATCCAGCACGACTATCATTCAAATATGACGGTGGGATTAAACAATTCCCAGACAAACAAAAGCTGAGGGAATTTGCTTTCCACAAACCACCTCTACAGAACATCTTACAGGGACTGCTCTAGATGGGAGCACTCCTAGAAAGAGCACAGCACAAAACACCCAACATATGAAGAATGGAGGATGAGGAATAAGAAGGGAGAGAAGAAAAGAATCTCCAGACAGTGTATATAACAGTTCAATAAGTGAGCTAAGTTAGGCAGTAAGATACTAAAGAGGCTAACCTTGAACCTTTGGTAACCACGAATTTAAAGCCTGCAATGGCAATAAGTACATATCATTCAATAGTCACCCTAAATGTTAATGGGCTGAATGCACCAATCAAAAGACATAGAGTAATAGAATGGATAAAAAAGCAAGATCCATCTATATGCTGCTTACAAGAAACTCACCTCAAACCCAAAGACGTGTACAGACTAAAAGTCAAGGGATGGAAAAACATATTTCAAGCAAACAACAGCGAGAAGAAAGCAGGGGTTGCAGTACTAATATCAGACAAAATAGACTTCAAAACAAAGAAATTAACAAGAGATAAAGAAGGACACTACATAATGATAAAGGGCTCACTCCAACAAGAGGATATAACGATTCTAAATATATATGCATCCAACACAGGAGCCCAGCATATGTGAAACAAATACTAACATAACTAAAGGGGGAAATAGACTGCAATGCACTCATTCTAGGAGACTTCAACACACCACTCACCCCAAAGGATAGATCCACCGGGCAGAAAATAAGTAAGGACACGGAAGCACTGAACAACACAGTAGAGCAGATGGGCCTAATAGACATCTATAGAACTCTACATCCAAAAGCAACAGGATATACATTCTTCTCAAGTGCACATGGAACATTCTCCAGAATAGACCACATACTAGGCCACAAAAAGAGCCTCAGAAAATTCCAAAAGATTGAAATTCTACCAACCAACTTTTCAGACCACAAAGGCATAAAACTAGAAATAAACTGTACAAAGAAGGCAAAGAGGCTCACAAACACATGGAGGCTTAACAACACGCTCCTAAATAATCAATGGATCAATGACCAAATCAAAATGGAGATCCAGCAATATATGGAAACAAATGACAACAACAACACTAAGCCACAACTTCTGTGGGACGCAGCAAAAGCAGTCTTAAGAGGAAAGTATATAGAAATCCAAGCATATTTAAAAAAGGGAGAACAATCCCAAAAGAATGATCTAATGACAAAATTATCGAAACTGGAAAAAGGAGAACAAATGAGGCCTAAGGTCAGCAGAAGGAAGGACATAATAAAGATCAGAGAAGAAATAAATAAAATTGAGAAGAATAAAACAATAGCAAAAATCAATGAAACCAAGAGCTGGTTCTTCGAGAAAATAAACAAAATAGATAAGCCTCTAGCCAGACTTATTAAGAAGAAAAGAGAGTCAACACAAATCAACAGTATCAGAAACGAGAAAGGAAAAATCACGATGGACCCCAGAGAAATACAAAGAATTATTAGAGAATACTATGAAAACCTATATGCTAACAAACTGGGAAACCTAGGAAAAATGGACAACTTCCTAGAAAAATACAACTTTCCAAGATTGACCCAGAGAGAAACAGAAAATCTAAACAGACCAATTACCAGCAACAAAATTGAAGCGGTAATCAAAAAACCACCAAAGAACAAAACCCCCGGGCCAGATGGATTTACCTCGGAATTTTATCAGACATACAGGGAAGACATAATACCCATTCTCCTTAAAGTTTTCCAAAAAATAGAGGAGGAGGGGATACTCCCAAACTCATTCTATGAAGCTAACATCACCCTAATACCAAAACCAGGCAAAGACCCCACCAAAAAAGAAAACTACAGACCAATATCCCTGATGAATGTAGATGCAAAAATACTCAACAAAATATTAGCAAACCGAATTCAAAAATACATCAAAAGGATCATACACCATGACCAAGTGGGATTCATCCCAGGGATGCAAGGATGGTACAACATTCGAAAGTCCATCAACATCATCCACCACATCAACAAAAAGAAAGACAAAAACCACATGATCATCTCCATAGATGCTGAAAAAGCATTTGACAAAGTTCAACATCCATTCATGATAAAAACTCTCAGCAAAATGGGAATAGAGGGCAAGTACCTCAACATAATAAAGGCCATCTATGATAAACCCACAGCCAACATTATATTGAACAGCGAGAAGCTGAAAGCATTTCCTCTGAGATCGGGAGCTAGACAGGGATGCCCACTCTCTCCACTGTTATTTAACATTACATAGTACTGGAGGTCCTAGCCATGGCAATCAGACAAAACAAAGAAATAAAAGGAATCCAGATTGGTAAAGAAGAAGTTAAACTGTCACTATTTGCTGATGACATGATACTGTACATAAAAAACCCTAAAGACTCCACCCCAAAACTACTAGAACTGATATCGGAATACAGCAAAGTTGCAGGATACAAAATCAACACACAGAAATCTGTGGCTTTCCTATACACTAACAATGAATCAACAGGAAGAGAAATCAGGAAAACAATTCCATTCACAATTGCATCAAAAAAAAATAAAATACCTAGGAATAAACCTCACCAAAGAAGTGAAAGACTTATACTCTGAAAACTACAAGTCACTCTTAAGAGAAATTAAAGGGGACATTAACAGATGGAAACTCATCCCATGCTGGTGGCTAGGAAGAATTAATATCGTCAAAATGGCCATCCTGCCCAAAGCAATATACAGATTTCATGCAAACCCTATGAAACTACCAGCAACATTCTTCATTGAACTGGAACAAATAATTCAAAAATTCATATGGAAACACCAAAGACCCCGAATAGCCAAAGCAATCCTGAGAAAGAAGAATAAAGTAGGGGGGATCTCACTCCCCAACTTCAAGCTCTACTATAAAGCCATAGTAATCAAGACAATTTGGTACTGGCACAAGAGCAGAGCCACAGACCAATGGAACAGACTAGAGAATCCAGACATTAACCCAGACACATATGGTCAATTAATATTTGATAAAGGAGCCATGGACATACAATGGCGAAATGACAGTCTCTTCAACAGATGGTGCTGGCAAAACTGGACAGCTACATGTAGGAGAATGAAACTGGACCATTGTCTAACCCCATATACACAAGTAAACTCAAAATGGATCAAAGACCTGAATGTAAGTCATGAAACCATTAAACTCTTGGAAGAAAACATAGGCAAAAACCTCTTAGACATAAACATGAGTGACCTCTTCTGGAACATATCTCCCTGGGCAAGGAAAACAACAGCAAAAATGAGTAAGTGGGACTATATTAAGCTGAAAAGCTTCTTTACAGCAAAAGACACCATCAATAGAACAAAAAGGAACCCTACAGTATGGGAGAATATCTTTGAAAATGACACATCCGATAAAGGCTTGAAGTCCAGAATATATAAAGAGCTCACATGCCTCAAGAAACAAAAAACAAATAACTCAATTAAAAAATGGGCAGAGGAACTGAACAGACAGTTCTCCAAAAAAGAAATACAGATGGCCAACAGACACATGAAAAGATGCTCCACATCGCTAATTATCAGAGAAATGCAAATTAAAACTACAATGAGGTATCACCTCACACCAGTAAGGATGGCTGCCATCCAAAAGACAAACAACAACAAATGTTGGCGAGGCTGTGGAGAAAGGGGAACCCTCCTACACTGCTGGTGGGAATGTAAGTTAGTTCAACCATTGTGGAAAGCAGTATGGAGGTACATCAAAATGCTCAAAACAGACTTACCATTTGACCCAGGAATTGCACTCCTAGGAATTTACCCTAAGAATGCAGCAATCAAGTATGAGAAACATCAGTGCACCCCTATGTTTATCGCAGCACTATTTACAATAGCCAAGAATTGGAAGCAACCTAAATGTCCATCGATAGATGAATGGATAAAGAAGATGTGGTACATATACACAATGGAATACTACTCAGCCATAAGAAAAGGGCAAATCCAACCATTTGCAGCAACATGGATGGAGCTGGAGGGTATTATGCTCAGTGAAACAAGCCAAGTGGAGAAAGAGAAATACCAAATGGTTTCACTTATCTGTGGAATATAAGAACAAAGGAAAAACTGAAGGAACAAAACAGCAGCAGAACCACAGAACTCAAGAATGGACTAACAGGTACCAAAGGGAAAGGGACTGGGGAGGATGGGTGGGTAGGGAGGGATAAGGGGAGGGGAGAAGTAGGGGGCTATTAAGATTAGCATGCATGGGGTGGTAGGAGAAAAGGGAGGGGGCTGTACAACACAGAGAAGGCAAGTAGTGATTCTACAACATTTTGCTATGCTGATGGACAGTGACTGTAAAGGGGTTTATAGGGGAGACCTGGTATAGGGGAGAGCCTAGTAAACATAATATTCGTCATGTAAGTGTAGATTAGTGATACCAAAAACAAAAAAAAACAAAACAAAAAAAGGGCAGTTCCTGTGTGATAACCTCCAATGAGTTCTACAGAAGGGTATAAAGGGCATATAAAAGTGTAGGCAAAGGGTCTTTTTGTGTTTATACAGAGGATCAAAGCCTAATTGGGCTACCCCGAAAATGAACTAAGATACGATATGAAAAAGAACTTCCAACATCACCACTCTCTGGAAGACTCATGCCAGAAGATGATCATCAAAAAACCCCAACAAAGATCCACGCACTGCTACAGCTGTAGATGCACTCATCCCACCAGCTCCTGGACTTGCCATGGGAATGAAGGAGATATCTAAGCTGGCCTGTGCATACAGTAAAACAACAAATTTGACTGGATCTATACTGCTGGAACTCAACCAAGAATTAGGAGAAGTGCAAATTGTAGCGCTCCAAAATCTTACAACTACAGACTATTTACTGTTAAAAGAACATAAGGGATGTGAACATTCCCCAGGAATGGGTTGTTTTAATTTGTCTGATTTCTCTCAGACTGTTCAAGTTTCAGTTGGACAATATCCACCATATCATAGATAAGTTTTCACAAATGCCTAAGGTGCCTAACTGGTTTTCTTGGTTTCACTGGAGATGGCTGGTAATTACAGATATGCTTTGGTTATGTAACTATACTCCTATTATGTTAATGTGTGTGCGCAATGTAAATAGTAGCTTAAAACCTATACATGCTGAAGTTACTCTACAAGAAGATATGTCAAAGAAATAATCAATCTTCCCATGTTTTCTGCCGCCTGCTACTTCTATAGCTTTTCTTCTTCCTTCCTAATTACAACCCTTAAATAGAATTCGTGCCTCATATCAAATTTACCGAGTATCATAATTCTTCCAAGTGGTAAAGATACCTCAAGACAAATGCTGGGCATAGAAGCTACAGGGCATAAATATGCACAGAAATAAAAAGCTAACCATTTCAAACAATAAGGCTTCTCTCTCACTTACCAACTTTACATTTCCCTGTATGGCCCTGGAAGATGACTGGTTAGCCAGAGACGGGTAAGATTCCTCAAGGGAGGAACAACCTAAGACAGGCACAGTTGCAGGGGGGTCATCAGGTGAGAAATTGGGGATCAACAGAGAAAGGGCTTAGAACCTCACCCCCCCTGTTCTGAGAGAAATCTTCTGCATACGTGGATGTTTTATTGCCCTTGTCTAGCTTGTATTAACACATAGTCTACAGGCACACACCTGATCATCTACATTTGCTCCCTTACAACACTAAACTATGTTTTCTACCTTTATATTGCATTTATCTACCACTTCAGCATTTTATTAAAAATAATAATAATAAAGAGAGAAATGTGGTATCCACATATAGATCAAGTATAAAAATGAAATGAGTATTCATATTTGAACTGACTGTTTATAGTTCATAATGCATGAGCAAAACCGAAAGTTTCTGTGATGACTGCCCTTGTACTGTTCACTATGTAACTTATTCACTATGTAAGAATTTGTTCTCCATGTAAGAACTTGTTTGTTATGCCTCAGAAGATTGGAGACTGACGAAAATTAGGCTTGGGGTGGATTAATGATTGTGCATTGAGCATTGACTCCCCTATACAGAATTTTATTGTTGTTAACAACCATTTGATCAATAAATATGAGAGATGCCCTCACAAAAAAAAAAAAAAAAAAAAGTACACACTTCCAATTGTAAAATAAATAAGTAACCGGGATGTAATGTATAGCATAAGGAATATAGTCAAGATATTGTAACAGCTTGGTATGGTGATAGCTGGTACCTAGAATTGTCATGTATATAAATGTTGAATCACTATGTTGTACACCTGAAACTAATGTAATGTAATACTGTGTGTCAACTACCCTTCAATAAAAAATAATTATCTACAAAAAGATAAAAAATAAAAAATAAAAAAAAAATAAAGTGAATCTAAAGTGAGTCTCTTAAAGGCAGCGTATACATGGGTCTTGTTTTTTATCCATTCAGCCATTGTACATTTTTTTGCTAGGAGAAGTTAGTCCATTTACATTTTAAGTAATTATTGATACATATGTGCTTATTGCCATCTTGTTCATTATTTTGGTGTTGTTTTTTGTAGTTCCTCTGTTCCTTTCTTCTCTTGCTCTCTTCCCTTGTGGTTTGATGACTTGCTTTTTTAGTGGTATGCTTTTATTTCTTTTCAGCTTTTGTGTATTTACTATAGGTTTTTGCTTTGTGGTTACCATGAGGCTTACATGTAACAATGTATATCTGTAACAGTCTATTTTAACTTGTTTGACCTCATTTGTAAAGCTCAATATTATTACTCTCTCCATCTACATTTTATTTTTTTGATGACATTTTACATCTTTTTATGTTGTTTACCCCTTAACTAATTACTGTAATCGGTTACTTTTACTTTTTGTCTTTTAACCTTCCTACTAGCTTTATAAGTGATTAATCTATGACTTTTACTATATATTTACTTTACCAGTGAGATTTATTCTTTCATGCGTGTTCTAGTTACTAACTAGCATCCTTTGTTTTCAGCTTAAAGAAGTCCCTTTAATACTTTTTATAAGCTCAGTTTAGTAGTGATCTCCTTTAGCTTTTGCTTATCTGGAAAACTTTTTATCTGGCCTTCAGTTCTGAGTAATAACTTTGCCAGGTAGAGTATTTCTTGGCAGTTTTTTTTCTTTCAACACTTTGTATATATCATATCAATCCCATCTGGTCTGTAGAACTTCTACTTAAAAAATCTGCTGATAGTCTTATGGGGTTCCCTTAAATATAACAAATTGTTTTTCTTTTGTTTTAAAAATTCCCTCATCTTTAACTTTTGATATTTTAATTATGCAATTTAAAACTATAGCTCCCAAGAGCAGAGGCATTCTCTTCAGTGATAAGCTAAGAACTGCTGTTTTACCATAAAGCAAACATTTGTCCATCTTTAGGAAATTGAGATAATAGTAATGGTTTTATTACTCGTTCTTTCCTTGTTCTTCAATGTTACTTTCTTTTCAGTGTGGATAATCATACACATCAAAATTAAAGAAAAGATTTATATGAAAGTCAAATGAATTTTCATGCAGGAACTTTTCAATAATAGCACACACTATGTAACAGGCACTCTGCTAGGGGCTTTATACTTTTTCTCAAGTAAACATTACAACAATTCTAATAATCCTATGAGGTATGGTCCATTCTAACTCCTTGAGACAACTGAGGCTCAGATATTCAAACCTAGGAAAGTTAAGATTCCATTATTTTAATAAAGAAGTATTACTGAGTATTTAATATACCAGGTGCTTTTCTAGATACTAGGAACATAGCAGTGGGGGTGAAAAAAATTTTAGCCCAAAGAATTTATACTCAAACACATATTTTCTTTGTAACAAAAAAAATTCAAATTATAAATTTTGTGTGTATGTGTGTGTGCCTGGTGCTATATCAAAAGTAAAATGATAAACATTATGAACTTATGTCATTGAGAAAAAAATCTAACTTTAAAAGTAGAAGAAACATTCTAAATAAAGTAATTTTCATGTAGTAAGTACAAATAGCTGGGATTTAATAAAGTTTTGGCTGACTCCAAAGCCCTTGCTCTTTCTGCTAGTCCATAATGACTCTACATCACAGTACATTTCCAAGAGAGATGAACTTGAAAAATAAACAAAACAAAAAGTCCAAACACTACAGCTATCTGGAAATCTCTGAAATCTACTGAAGTTTCTAACAATAGATGAGAAATAGGGAATAAAACAAAATAAAGACAAACATGGTACTGGTCAAATTAATATTGGTTAACTAAATGCTTAAAAATTTTCACAGAATATACACTTAAATTTGAACAGAAATTTCTTATCAACTTGTACACAAGAAATATATTTGCTATATTAGGAATGTAAAGACAGTACTTTTCCTTTGTAAATATACATGTAAAATATTCAAGTCTCAAAACAAACCAAAACAGAACTATGCATACCTCTACAGCAGGTACAATGTCTATGCCAACAGTTAGAAATTCTTCAAACTTCAGAAATGGGTTAAAGCAGCTGCCAACATCAAGTAATCTGATCTTTCCTGAGGTCTGTAGCAACCTAAAAACAGATTATTTTATTTTATCAAAGGCAAACAAAATAGTGTAAGAAGAATTCAAACATTTGAGAATAAAACATCATATAGATTACTGGCTCTCTAACTTCTTGGTCTCAGGATCCCTTTATACATTTAAAAATGATGAAGGGCCCTGAAGAGCTTTCATTTATGAGGATTATAGTTATCAATACCATATTTGATGTTAAAAACCTAATAATCTTATGAAAGATTCATTTATAGAAAAATTAACTTATTGCACATGTTAATGTAAATTATACTTTTTAAATGAAAAATCTAGATTAAAAAGGTAGTAAAACATGAGTGTTTCATATTTTTTCAAGTCTCTTTTATGTCCCAGCTTAACAGTAGACAGATGAATTCTCCTATTTGCTTTTGCATTTAAACCGTTGCAACATCATGTGCCATGTAGTCTCTGATAGTCTCCACTCCAAACTCAAGAGAGAACTGACAGTAAAAAAGGCAAATAACATCTCAATATTATTCTGGAAATAACCCCCTTCCCTGCAAGAGACTTTGCAGGGGTCTCAGATCTCCAAACCACACTTTGAAAACTGTCTTTGTACATGAAAGACTCCATTAGCAAATCAATTCACAGTATCAATCAATATAGCAATGTTTTTGGATTTGTCTCAATGACTTAAAAGGACCAAAGGGAAAACAGTATTAAGTTATGAATATTTTTATTGTATGCATGAGCTTCATGTCCAAAAAGAAGAGAGGAAAAAGGGTGAACAAAATCATAAACAACCATTTTATAAAGTCACTCACATTCAACTCATATGGATTTATATACAACAAGAGTTGAGCCCCAAGCCTACAGTCCTAATCTGATGTTCAGACAATAAAGAAACAATAAAACTAAACTTCAGACATATGCCATTAATAAAGGGAAACCTGACATAGCACCCGGAGGCCTGAAACTGGAGCTCTCTAGCCCACTACTCCTTGTCAATTGCAAACTTCACAGGAAGGGAGAGACAGACACCTTAAAAGTAGCATACTATTTTGGCTACTTTACTATGCAGTAGGAGGAAGGAAGAGTTTTTATCTCCTCTGGAAACAGCTCAGCCAATAGAGACTGTCACAACTCAAGCCATGAGCAGCAAGCCATGACACACGGGTCTCCCAGTTTCCTCTGACAGACTTTTGGCTTAAAACAGTCCTCCCAACTCCCCTTTTCTTCTATAAAAGAGCACTCCTTGAGGGGTATTATGATAAGTACACATGGTGTGGGGGGGAACATGGGGAAGACAGTGTAGCACAGAGAGGACAAGTAGTGACTGTGGCATCTTATTTCACTGATGGACAGTGACTGCAATGGTATGGAGGGGAGGGACTCGATAATACGGGTGAATGTAGTAACCACATTATTTTTCATATGAAACCTTCATAGAGTGTATATCAATGATAACTTTATAAAAAATAAAAACAAAACAAAACAAAGAGCACTCCTCTTCTTCCTTCTGTGGACCATAGCTTGCTTGTTCTGAATTGCAATTCTATGCTCTTCCTGAGTAAACACATTTTTGTTGGTAAAATAACTGACAGTTTTATTTTTAAGTTTAACATCATTTTCATTGATGTTAAGATAGTTTTCTTTAAAATACTGGAGTACACATTGTAAAAAATAAAGAAAATACAGAGAAATAATTGGGTAAAAACAGAATATTGGTTCTCTGAAGTTGAAAGGACAGAAAGAACCTGTCCAGCTTCTCTCATTTATACCTTGGTTAATATTTTCTGTAGGGCCCATTAGGGAGATAAAACTACAGACAGTAGGTTAAGTTCCCAAAAGAGACACTGCACGTCAAAACAATGTGAAGTTGATTTTTTTCCCAGAAAAGGAATGAAATAAGTAGGGGTTATGTTTTTAATCAGGAGCTTGAGGTCTTAACATTTATATTTAGAAATATTTATTCTAAAGTCTTATGTTTTAGATATGTCTCTTATAAGCAGCATAAATTGGAATTTTAAGTCCAGTCTGACAATCTTTTAACTATTTATATCATTTACTTTTAATGTGATTTACTGGCATAAGTTGATTTGTATCTAGTATCTTTGTACTTTCTATCTGTTGTTTCTTTATCCCACTCCTTTCCTTAGAATCACCCTGGGTGCTTTAAAATCAATAAGAAATTCTGATTTAATTGATGTAGGATGGAGTCTGGGCATTAGGATTTTTAGAAGTTCCCCAAGTGAATATATTATATAGCCAAACTTGAAAAGTGGTTTTAGAATTTTCCTTTTAAATTTTAAGAATTCCACGTTTTTTTCATATTGCTGATTTTAAAGTTCTACTATTTCTATTCCTTTAAAAAAATGTTTACTCAACTATTGATTAATTTTAGCCATCTCCCAGACCAGACAAATGCTTGAGAACACATAAATTCTATTAATCATACAACTTATAATAAGCCTTTTTGTGTATTGTTTTATGAATTTTTATCTAGATTCACCAACAGAGTTACTAGTTTTTTTGGTTCTTCATTCCTCCTTTTGCCTCAGATTTTCCCTCTGGGATCATTTTCCTTCTGCTTGAAATATATCTTTAGAATCTAGTAATGGTTTGTGCTCTCACATTCTTTCATCTCCTCCTGCAACTCCAATAAGAAGTTAAGACTTTCTTACTTCCCATGTCTTTAAACATTTAAATTTTTTTCTATATTGTATTTTGTCTATATGTGGCTAAATTCTGGATAATTTCATTTAATCTGTTTCACTGTTAAATAATTTCCTCTTCAATTCATGCCATACACTGAGTTATTCTAATTATTTTAGTTTTCATCTGTAGAATTTAATCTTTTAATTTTTGCTTTTCAAATGGCTAGTAAGTCCTTAAAGTTTCTAGTTCCTGCAGAAATTTTCAAGCAATTCTTTAAAAAAAAAAAAGTTTATTTTATAAATTGTGACTTGTAATTCTAGTATCTGATGCTGTCTTCTGGCTTTATATCATGGTCACTTATTTCCATACATGCTTAGTAATTACTTTTTACTCTATCAGTGAAATATAAAAACCATAGTTCAAATTTGCCTATTTGGACAGATGCTCTCAGGGCAAAAGCAGCTCTGTGCTCTCCTCTCAGTTTACCTGCCAGAATTTGCATTTTCACCTTATCAGCTCTTTCACATTTCTAAAAACACTTATCCAACAATAAAAAAAAAATTGCAAGAGGTTTTTGAGAAATTTGAGAGATTTTTTTTTAAGTTTATTTAAATAAGTAGAAGTACTGTTTCATTATTGTTCACTGATACAGAAGTACTATATTATGTGAATACATTAGGTGTGCTAAGGGCAAAATAGGCTCTAATCTATTAAAGAATTGGAAGTTTCTTCATCAAAAAAGGCTAGAAAGTCAAATTTGAGTGATCTTAACTGATGGACCTTACTTATGTATTAACATGTGCAATACATGTTACAGGAATTTAACTTTAGAATCAATTCATTAAATTATTTAAAAAGTAGACACTACATCACAGTGCTACTTGTAATAACACAAAATAAGAGGAACTACTTGGAAATACAGGTTCATTGCTCCTTAATGTTTTCAAATATTAGTTTCTCTGCAAGAGGTAATTGTGACTTTAATTAATGAACTTGTTGAATTCCCGTGAATATTTACATGATCCAAATTTTGAATGACCATGAATTCTGAAAAAAAGAATCTATCATCATACAACCAGGTGTACTTTATTCCTCTAGTCAGAGATTCTTAAATATTTTTGAACCATAAGCCCCTTCAGCAGTCTGGTCAAGTATATGGATTCTTTTTCAAACTAATGCTTTTAAATGAATTAACTGAATTACAAAGGAATATACTGAAATCATATACTGAAATCCAATTCTCAAAATATTATTTAAAAAGCTGGTATGGTAGCATATACTTCTTTAATAACACATTAAATAATAAGGATCTAACAGCAAATCTAATAACTATAATTTCAAAGTAGTGATGAGAATAAGTAATCTGATATATATACAATAACTAGGATGCCTAAATACCTGATTTTTGTAGGTGACAAAATCAGAGATAGGTTCATTTTACTTAGTTGAATGACTAAAATGACTTTGAGTTACCCAATTTTCTCATTTTTATCACTAAATTTTTTCTGCAAGAGAAAAACAATTCTTTCCTATCAGTACTCTATGCAAAGCTATCCTAGTCTATCTCAGATTTACCCTTAACAGATTCTTACAGGATTAGTAACCACATAGTCCAAAGTAAGATGATTTTTATTGATAAAGACTAAATCCAGACACCAATATTTCTGTATTTGAAGCACCAATACTTAAAATTCAACAATTACTAAATTTATGCAAATTCTCATAGTATATATTGACTTGGTGGAAAAGCCCTTTGTATTTGTAAGTTAAATGGTGGTTAAATACCTGGAATTCAAAAATAAAGTAAGGAAAAATCATTTAACAGAAGAAATACTTAAATGGTATAATAGGATCTTGATTTTTTCCTAATGGTACCAACTGAACTACTCTTCCTCATTGTGGTTGAAGGATCTGGGAATTCTAGTATCTTGGCATTTAAACCATATTTCGGAGTACCTTTCACTCACAGAATACAAAACAAAAAAATATCTGTCAGGTCACGTGTTCTAATATTTGGTGTGTAAGTATGGGGCTATCAATCTGAAAACTAAAGTTCTAAATTCAGAAATAAGATTAGATTTTAGAAGGTAATTTTTAAAAGATTATATTAAATAGCTATAATCATATAGTTAAGACTGTTTAGTCATAATCTTAAAAGTCATTAATTTGACATTATTTATCTAAGCAGAATTTCAAATTTTCTACGAAAAAATCCAAGTACCTTTAGCATCATTTAAAAATAAACAGCTTTAAAATCTATACGTGTCGATTATCTGATAAATATTTATCAAATAACCTATTGTATCTGTCTACTTTTAAGAGCTTGAGCTATTAAAGAGAGTTCTGACACCCAAGGAATTCACCAGTAAAGATGACACACATGCAAATATAGAACATGAAAACAACTCAATGACTGAACAGTAGAGGAGTATATATATAAAATGTTATAGGAATAGAAGAACAATGGTGGGAGAGAAGGGAAACCCATAGCTGGGACCTGCAGATTAGCAGGCTTTTCCCAGGAGAAAACAAGAAGGGGAGAGTGCAGTAAAAAAGGGAAAGACAGTTGAGGTGGGTGACTATCATTCCACTCAGAAAGCATAATGTGTAAAAGTATATGTTTCCAAGTATGTGTAGACTTTCCATGGAATCTCTGAAACTCATAAAGCACCTTTTGAAATGTGGCCCAGTTATTGTTTTTAATATATTGTACTTAAGTTTTTAAGGCCAGAGGGCCATTTTTTGTCTTTAACATTGTTTTAAAACTCACTTTGATTTCCAAAAACAAGCAAGCAAACAAAACAGCCTCTAATCATATTTCCTAGAAAATAAAGAAGAAAGTATGATCTGAAATGGCTCTTTCCTTGATTTATCTACCACTCATACCTCATATCTAACTCAACTACCATGAATAAGCACACATATATATATATAACAATGTTACAAACTGACTTATATGTTTTAATATAACAATCACAATGTCCTTTCCCCAAAGAGATAGAAAAGTTACTAAAATGTGAATAATAATAGCACCTTCCTTATAGTGCTGTATAAAGGTTAAATGAGTTAACTATACATTATAAATGGAGAAAAGAAATAACAATTATCAAAAGTCTGGTACAGTAAAAAGGCTCTGAAGACAGATAATAGAACTTTATCTTTACTCATGCTTCACTACTAAATGACCTTAGAAATTTTACTTACCTTTGTGTCTGTTTCCTCAACTGTAAAATGAAAGGGTTGGATCAGATGACTTCCAAAGACTATTCTAAAATTTTAGGTCAGTTCTTGACAGAATAAAAAACTACTCTCTTGCCAAATTCAAACCAGTCTATATATCAACTTTCAGCTAGAAATAATGAAATGATTAAAATTAAGACTTATTTGGAAAAAAAATTACCTAGTGAATTTTCTTTATGGCCAAATTTCATAAGAATCTATTCTGATTGTTAATATGTATCTAATAGTAATAAAGCTCCAAGGGGTTCCTTTTTTAATATGCCATACACAGAATAAAAACTGCTGTAATTATGGCACTGTCATATCCAGTGATAATGAGCCAAAGTCTTTAACTGCCTCAATATGAAGACACAATGAAGAGGGACTCTGTGGGGACCTCTCTCTAAGGCTTTCTCCTACTAGGTCTTCATCTTTTTCGGTAACAAACTTCTTTGAATATCTGATGAAATCTTATGGCCTTTTCCTTGTAGAAAACAATGCACATATGACACACAAATCACATTTTGATACAACTAGGGGTAGTTCACAGATTCTGCTTGGGCCAGCTGAATTTCCATGCATAAGCAGTGATGATAAAGACACGGGTTTACAAAATCACTTCCTTGGTCTGATTTAATTGCAAGGAACAGAAAATTAAACTAACTTAAGCAAAATGCAGATTTACTTTAAATATTAAAATATCTCTCTCAAGGAATTCAAATTTAAAAAGCAAAATTGGTCTTCATGGGAACAGAAAAGTTACCAAGCAGATCTCTCTTAGCAGAAAGCTGCCTCAGGTGCCTACATAAAATTTCTGGACTTCAATGACTAAAACAGATACAGTCCTGTATCCCTGGACTATATTATTGAAGTATAATTATTTTTACTTCAGTTTACTTAGTATTTATATACATCATCAGAATACAAGCTAGGAATTTTAAGTAATATTTGCAATTCTATCTCTGAATTCATGTTTAGCACTCTTTGTCAGGATATGCTCTTTAAATTCCCTTCCAAGACACCTGTAACCCTAAGACAGCCCTTCCTCAGTTTATCCTTTTCATGCTTCATCCCTCTTCCCATAGCAACCTCTGGCTTACCACAGCCTATCATTTTCTACTAAAACATCTCTCTAAAAACTAATACCAAATTCAACTACAATAGAAAATTTACCACCATTAAGAATGTTCAAAAGGAATGTAGTATAGGTATTATAACTCCATTAAATAGTTTTATTAAATTTTGTGGTTTATGGCAGCATTGTTAGAATATATCTGTTCTCTGGAGACTACTCTGGGGCATTTTACCACATTGTTCTAAATGTGCACTAAGCTGTATGCAAGCCCTATATTTGAAAGTCATGTACTGACATGGAAAATGTGATTCTGAAAAAAACTGAGCAATAAATAAGTAATAAGAATCTGTCACTACATCTTATGAGAAACAAAAAGGAATGGCTGAATTTATTAATGTTGGTAGGGCAAATACCTGGAAAAAATTAGTTCTAATAAAGAAAATCTAAACAATAGAAAGCAAATGACAACTAAGTGAAATGTTAAGATTGGTTCCTTTTTTCAGCACATATACAGTATCTCTCTTCATTTATATTTTGTAAAGTGATAAAACACTGATTTGAAAACAAAGTTTGGCTAAAAAGTTTGTTATGATTCCTTCCCATTTTAACGCATCTTTAAATTGTTAAGTTGCAATCCTCAGTAAATTTTCACTTTTAGTACCTTTAAGACAAATTTATGCACAGAATATTAAAATTGTATTTGGAAACATTTAAAAAACTATAAGAATTCATGGTCTTTAGCTTCATTTTTTTTCTTTTTTACACAATAGAAAAGTTTTAAGAAAAAATTAAGAAAAATGTATATATAAAAACATACAGGCTATTCAATTGGCAACTTTCTATTTAAATTTCCTATGCTGTTTTCCCTCAATATTATCTTTGGTTTCTTTTCCAAAACAGTTATATTGTAAGACCACATTTCTTTACTCTCTCTCCCTCAATTCCCATCCTGCTGTTTAAGTAGCTTAATAAGTAAATACAGAATTTTACTTCCTACATAATTTTCTGTCTGGAATGCTGCCAGTGTCAACAATAGCATCTTGACCTTTTCAAGACATATTAAGAGGAAGCTGTAAACACTAAGTAAAATTTTTTGCTCATTACATAAAATAACCTGGCAATATTTACCCAAGTATGCAGTTTAAACAGTGATTTTCCCAAAGTACTCTCTACAGAACTGTAGGTATTTTCTAAATTCCAAGAGCCAACAAAAACAGATATAGGAGATAATGGAAGGCTACAACTTCTATATCCATTGACCAGACCATAAATGTTTCCTCTGAAGAAAAGGTTCTGTGGTTAAAAGGGTCAAAATCAATGATTTAGCCCTTATTATTCCTGCTGGTTTGAAAGAGGGCAAGAGGAAAAACAAATTTTCATCTCATATCTTTTAAAGGTTGGGGAGAGAAAAAGAAAATGTATTTTTGAGAGTCAGTATGTAAATAGCACTGTCACTCCTTGAACTCATGATAGTCAAATACATTTTCTAAATTTTTCTAAAGCCAACTTTTAGGTCTGACAGATGACAAGTGTGTTAAAATCATTACAAGATGCCTTGAAGCACATAAAAACATTAGTTCCAACTGTCCTCTTGTCTCCATCATTTCTTCAAGGAAAAGCAGAAAAACAGATAAAAAGACAATTTTTGACACTGATCAGAATATCACTTATTTAGCAATTCATTCTTAACACTTTTCATATAATACATCTCATTTCTATATGTATCTCAAATCCCCGAATTTCTGACTGCTAAAGATTACTGACTTTGATGGCAATGCCTAGCAGCCAGACACTTCCACTCCACATTTTGGCAAGAAAGAACAAAAAATATTTTGCAGGGAGATTAAGTATGCTGATTAAGAGTTCATTATGGGCTAAATAAAATCTGCTTTAAGTAGTTGAAGTCAAGCCTTAACAAGTAAAAGAGAAGACAAATGTTGGCTCATGGAGTTAATTATTTAGGGACATTTTTTTCCTAAAGTACATTTCATCAAATAGTCTTGCATGATGCTATTTCTGTCAACAGGTCAGTGAATGTGGGAAACATATTACTTTTTTGAAGCACTACAGGCATGTAATCACATAGTAGCTCTATAATTAAGAAACTCAATTTAATTCTTTTAGTTCAGTGTTTTCCAAGATTACTTTTGTTGACAAACTCTCTTTTTGATTACTTTACAGAACTTCTCTGGGAATCTTTGAGATCAGGAAAGGGGAATAGAAGCTTTATAACAAAGGCATGGATATCTAGTTTCTAAGAAGGCACCTGAAAAAAAAAATGGAGAGGATAAGCCAGAAATTCCATATATACAGATTAGAGAGGAGTGTAAAGAATTAATGAAGAGATCTCGGCAGTGACTTCACCAGAATGCCCAGACTCTTGCTCTTATGGACATTCTTTGTGCTGCTATCTTAGTGATCATTACCATACAGCAATGGCCACATCAGCAATGTAAAGTTCTTATGAGTAGTTATCTTTACATGCAAACAGGAAAATTATATAAAGAGATAATGAGGGAAATGCTATTAAGAACTAAAAGAATTAACATTAACTACAGTACACTAATCACATTAGTAATCACAAAAACAAATATAAATATACATCTAAAGTTGCAAATTCCAAGTTATAAAAATATTTTATACTTACTGAAAGTAAAGTTTTATTTGCACAACTGTCACACTAATGACAATGAAAAATGATAAAATTCGAGAGCTGTTCTCATCTATATGGTGTCTTTGATTTAGATAAAAGGTACCCCTCCTTCAAATAAAAAATATATTAAGTTAGTTTATTACTGCACAAACTAAATAACTGAATGCAAGGCTCAGCCTGGATTTGCCGAGAGGGTTTCCAGAACACATGAGAAGCAACCTGGCTGTGCAAATATGTGGGTCACGTATATCCCAAACCCTGAAGTGCACCCATTGCTAGGAATCTATTACAATCTCTATGGCACCTGCAAGATTAGCTTTCCAGTGTCAGAGTGGGAAGGGAACAAATACCACATCTCCAAGAACAGCAAGTGAGCAAGGGAGGTGACCCCTGAGATGCCCAGTATTGCTGAGATTACACAGGCAATATTGTGACAGTTTGAATAGTGCTTTATGAATTATTATATTGTTTTTTGCTGCTCCAATCTAGGCCAGGAGGCAAGACCACAACTCATTCTTCTTTGAGTTAGTATGCCTACCATGTGAATGGCTCCTCCTCAGATACGGTGAGCTTTCATGGTACAATACACAATCTGAATACTATTTGTAGCAACCTTTTATAACTTTTTGTAAAACAAAACAAATATTTAGCAGAACACTGAAATATTCATACCCTTTAACTTGCACTCTCATTATAAATTTTATCTTAAGGATAACATGACAGAAGATATCAAACATGAACTTGATGAATTATTATACAACTATTAGAAATAAATATGAAGACCACAGAAGACACATGTTTATGGTGTTGGTGAAAACAGAATAGCATATATACTTTTGAAAGAAGCAATGCCAAAACACACAAGCAAATGGAAGGTAACAGTAATTTTGAGATGGTAAAATCATTAAAGAATGTTTTCTCAATAGCTATAGTGATTTTTAAAATAAAGTCTGAAGTCCCCAGTCTTAAATGTTTAAATATCCCAACTGTAATACTTATGTTATTTATTTAAAAATCCTGTTTCTAGTTTTGCAAAGATAAGTTTTTGATGTTAATAATCACAAATTTCAAATTAATGAGGTTTTACTACATGTCAGTGATTTACTTCTCAAAGCTCATATATTTACTGAAACATTCATAGGTATTTGAGTTTTAACAAATAAGGCTATTTGTAAAGGGCATCTCCTGGAGTATCCTTGAAAATGAGGAATATATCAAAACATCTGTCAGTATAAGAGGCCAATATCAGAACTTCTATTTATCTGTGATTTTCCTTTCCACAATAAGAAATTAAGCTTTACTGGTACATGAATTGACACACCCTGTGATGGTTAATTTTATGTGTTAACTAGGTCACAGTACCCAGATACTTGGTCAAACATCAGTTTAGTTGTCCAAGTGAAGGTATTTTTTTTAGGATGAGATTAATATTTAAAATAGTAGACCAAGTAAAGCCGATTACCCTCCATAATGTGGGTGGGCCTCATAAAATTAGTGGAAGGCCTTACGAGAAAAAAACTGAGGTCACCTGAAGAAGAGGTAATTCTGCCTCCAGACTCACTTTAGACTCAAGCTGCAACGTCATCTGTTGCCCAGGTCTCCAGCTTGCTGGCCTGCTCTGCTGATTGTGGACTTGCCAGTCCCCACAATCACGTGAGCCAATTCCTTACAATCATCAATCACTCTCTCTCACATACACACATTGTTTCTGTTCCTCTAGAGAACCTTAATACACACCCCACCACCCCTCCCCAGAGTGTCTGTGTCTGGTGGTCAAGCTTCCCGTTTTTAAGTAGTACCGGAGGGAGGTCCAAAACATGGAGGAATGACAATGGCGCATCTCTACTATTTGTTCCCTAGCAGCATACTGCAATATACTGAGTTTCCTTGCTCCCAGGTAAATGAGTAGCTTAATTAAGATGAGAAATTTAGTTTAAGCTTCATGAAAGAGTACCTTATTAAGATTCCTGGCAAAGAAACTAAAGACTGAAGATAATCTAAAAATGCAAATATAAGGGAATTACACAAAACCCAACAGATCTGACACTTTTATTCCTGGCAAAAACACTTTTTAGCTACACTGAAGCAAAAAAAAAAAAACGATTAAATTAGATTTGATGTGAGGTGGAAAAAATTCAAAATACAAAGTTAGCTTTATAAACTCTAATGCTGAATTCTGCAGATTTATATTCATTCACAACTTTATCATATGTGATCATACCTTGAAATATCAGTTAACACCGAGAAACTACCATAATTTACAAGATATTGTAAAAGCATTGTTTATTTCAACTGTCTCATTTGTTATTATTTATGACAGAAAACAACTTGGCAACCCACACTTTGGTATTTTTTTAACAACTTGCAATCTTATGGTAGGGCATGTCTTTAAGGGCAGTGATCTAGTGCTTGAGTGAGAATGTATTTTATATGTAAGGGAAATCTTTTAAGAGTTAATATGGACTTATCTTAAAAATGACTTAATGAACACTATCTTTTCTTGACAGTAGAGGCATTGATCATGATTATCAATAATTTTTGTTGAAGTATAGGACTCTTCCCCTACAATAAATATGCCTTTGCTTCTGGAATTATTTGTTGCTTTTCTCTAAGATAGTTGGTCTTTTTTCTCACTGTTACATTTTATTATGTATCTGACTCTTTTCCCATCTTTTTACTTAAGGTTTCTAATCTGTTACGCTTTGAGAAACCTTCCCTTCCCTTTCTTTCCTCCTCTTCATTTTTGTGTATGAAGGCCTTACTTCCATGGCAATTGCTTGAACTGAACTCATCTTTATTCAGGGTGATTAAATACAAGCAGGCTGAAACTGGATATACTGTCTTAACTAGGGCAAGAAGCCAAATAGTAGATAGAGATATTAGATTACCAATGTTTTCTGAAGACATAAAAGTCCCACACCTCACCCCCTTAAAAAAAATCTTTTCTTGGTTTACTTCTAACATTTTAATCCTTTGTTTTTCTCCTTGGGAGAAAACATCCATAATCTGTTGTACTTATGGCTCTAGCCTACTCTAAATACTTTGGGCCAACATCACCTTATTCAGTGGTTCACGGAAATGAACAGATATTCTGAGAATAAAAAGAAAACAGAAGAAACAAAGTACTACTATTTTCCATTTCTAACCTTAATTAAGTCATCTCTATGTTCTAAAGTCTGTTAAGTTAGTCATGAGGTTGGAACTTTTGGTTAAAATTAATTCTATAGTCCCTTATAACACAGTTCATTCATTCACTGATTTGCTGGGTTCCTTTACATGCAAGGTTACGGTGTGAGACCCCCAAATTACAACAGAGACTAACACAGTTCAACATCTGTCCTCATGGAGCTTTATATAGTAGTATAATAATTTGGAAAATTATAATGGTTAGGAAGATTACAATGCCCCTGCGCTAGTTACTAAGTGAATAACTCACCACTTTTACAATTTTCTAACTCTTTCATAAGTTCTCAACTACTATTAAGGCCTAAAGAAAACTTGGCCTTTAAACACAGGTTCTCTTGTGATTTTATGATGAAGTGGAGTAATTTATTTAGAATACAGTGAATTCTGTCAAACATACATTTTCCCAGGTTTTCAAAATTTTTCTACCCTTGAGAACAAGTATTCAATCAAGAGTTAATCCATAGCAGTACAAAGATCTTGGGAGAAATAGGTTTTTCCTCTTCAATGGTTATTAAAGCAAATAAAAGCTTAGATACTCAGTGAGAAGGTAGACAATGTCATTCTGACATACTTGACTACACTCACATTTATAGCTTACAAGTTCTGTGCTGTGACCTCTATGACTGCTGGCTTAGATAAAAATTAACACAGGGAACAATATTTCTTTGAAGTTTAAAAACCACTTCTTTGGAAAACTAAAGTGGGAAAAAATCTGGCTGGCTAAGTTTCTTCAACAACTTACATATTTCAAAGAAGGTTTCCACCAAAATTAACATAGGTAACAATATTTCTTCGAAGTCTAAAACCACTTCTTTGGAAAACTAAAGTGGGAAAAGAATCCAGCTGGCTAAGGTTCTTCAACAACTTAACGTATTTCAAAGGCTTCCACCTGAGGGTGACCTTCTATCTCTGGTCAAGTTCTTAAGGCCAACCTCTTAATTTAAAATACTCTCCAGAAAAAAAGCAATTACGCTCAAACTTTCTGTATCAGCCTGTTCGATTGTTTTTATATTTTTCACAGATTTTAATTTGTACTGAGTAGTTATCATGTGTCAAGTATTCCATAGGTGTTGATTATACAGTGATAAGGAAAAGTTATTACTCTTAAATTTACACAGCAGGAATATAATCTAGGTAATTACTATATATATAAAATGTCTTATGAATTATTTTCATGTCTTTGAATAAGTAGAGCTGAAGTGAGTAGAAGCATATATAATATAATATAAAGTACTACATGAGGACTACCACTTCAAAAAGAATCACGAATATGATTTAAGAATTGTATATATACTTTTCTATATACATTTACCCAATATAATGAATTTGGCTTTTATCAGTGTAATGCATATATAAAGCATAATATATATATATATATATATATATAATATAGTACATAATGTGTTATTCAATTTGTTGCATGGGAACATTTTGGAATTCTGTGCAATACTGTGACTAAAGAAGCCAGCTTTAACTTTGGTAGATCCACAGATAGGGAGGGAGTCTCCCTGCTTCTCCCTGAAGTAGGGAAAGGGTGAGAGCCACAGACAAAGGGAATGAGCTCCAGTGGCTACAACTGCTGCCTGGTGACACAGAAGAGGTGAGGGAGGGAGAGGGCTGAAAGCCAAGAAGGGTGCTTATTGATTAAGTTTCAGCTCCTATTGTGTCTCTTTAGCAGCTTATCATAAACTTCATGGTAGAAAGTTTAGGAAGCCAAAGACTATTCTTCACCACAGGTCTCAAACCTATATATTGTGTCCAGGCCTGAGAACCAGATCTCAGAAGAGTTTTACATTTCCTTTCTGTTTTATAATTAATAGCTGTCTTCAAACTTACCCAAAGTTTTCTTTTTTTTCTTCCCTCTTAACCATACCTTCAAACAATGTTACAGCTATACTTTCTCGAAAGAATGAAACTGTAAGCAAAGTAGTTAACTGTTAACACCAGATGAGGTTATTTAAAAAACTGCAGTTCATGTTTTCCCCTATATATGCTATTGTCAGTTTCACCATTAAATGCACTAAACATTATGTTATATAAGTAACTGGAAAATTAAAATAATGCCAGTAATAAGGACCTTAGTTTTATTGGTCTTAGTACAACTAGACAAATATAAAATTCATCAAGCCAGCTTAAACCAGTGAATTGTCAACCTCTCAATTTCATACTCACTGGACATGCAATTGAGAAGCTAAAATTAAACTGTGTACTCAATCTTACAATTATGTATGTTAAAGATATAACTATTCAATAATTATTAAAGAACATGTCTGAGATACTAGAAATATACTGTTACTAACTGTTTATAAAGTATGGGGTATAATTAAATTTTATTTCTCTTAAGAGAATGGGAATAAAAGACCTCTTCTAACTGTCCAACTTTATTATGACTCTATCTGACTCCTTTACACATTTTTCAGGAATTCTTTATGTATGAAGAGGACCTACCTGTACACAAAGAGGTTACAGTGTCTACAGGTCCAATACTACTTAGTACACTAAGAGTCTAAGTGAAATTAATCTGTTCCATTTTTCTTTTCCTTGCTACTATACTATGATATGCATGTATCAAAGTGTTTTTGAATAATAGTCCTGGATGGGTAAAACATAAAACATGGCATAAGGATTCTGAAAGCACAAAATTTTTCTTTCCTGCACTTACTTAAGAACTATATTTAAATTAAGGTAAAATGCGAGGCGGAGCCAACATGGCGGCGTGAGTAGGACAGTGGGAATCTCCTCCCAAAAACATATATACTTTTGAAAATACAACAAACACAACTAGCCCTAAAAGAGAGACCAGAAGACGCAGGACAGTGGCCAGACTGCAGCTACACCAGCGAGAACCCAGCGACTGGTGAAAGGGGTAAGATACAAGCCCCGGCCTGCGGGACCCGAGCGCCCCTCCCCCCAGCTCCCGGCGGGAGAATAGGCAGAGCGGGAGGGAGACAGAGCCCAGGACTGCCGAACACCCAGCCCCAGCCATCCGGGCCAGAGCGCAGACACAGTATATGCCCAGGGGGCCCGGGATACTGGGGGAACAGGGAGTAAGACCTCTGAGCGGGTGCTGAAGCTGATGCCCCTGTGACAAAGAAAAGCGGGGGCTTTTTGAAAGTCTTAAAGGGACAGGGACTTAACAGCTTGACGGAAACAACCCAGGTCACAGTACAGCAGCTGGAAATCACAGGGAAAACCGGGTGCACTAACCCCCTGGGCAACAGCTCTGAGACCCCTCACGGAGGCAAACAGTCAAGCAGCCCCCCCATCCATCACCCCACCGGGCGCTGCGAAAGCAGAGAAGCAGCCTGAGACAAATTCCGCCCACAGAAAGGGAAATTTCTCCCTCCCGGCCAGGCAAGACACAAAGACCGACTCTACACGCAATTACCCAACACAAGCCACTAGGGGTCGCAGCTGCCCCAGTAAAGAAAGGCCAGTAGTAAGTGAAAATTTTGGCCCTCCCAGCTGACAGTCAATAGCACCTGTCAACATGAAAAGGCAAAAAAATATGATCCAGACAAGACTAACCCAGACAGCTTCAGCATCTGCTACATCTTCCCCTGAGAAGGAATCTGGGGAGATAGATTTAGCCAGTCTTCCTGAAAAAGAATTCAAAACAAAAGTCATAACCATGCTGATGGACTTGCAGAGAAATATGCAAGAACTAAGGAAGGAGAATTCAGAAATAAAACAAGCTCTGGAAGGACTTCAAAACAGAATGGACGAGATGCAAGAGACCATTAATGGACTAGAAAACAGAGAACAGGAACGCAGAGAAGCTGATGCAGAGAGAGATAAAAGGATCTCCAGGAATGAAAGAATTTTAAGAGAGCTGAGTGATCAATATAAAAGAAATAATATAAGAATCATAGGCATTCCAGAAGAAGTAGAGAGAGAAAAGGGGATAGAAAATGTCTTCGAAGAAATAATTGCTGAAAATTTCCCCAAACTAGGGGAAGAAATGGCCTCTCAGACCACAGAGGTACACAGAACTCCCATGACAAGGGATCCAAGGAGGGCAACACCAAGACACATAATAATTAAAATGGCAAAGATCAAAGACAAGGACAAAGTATTACAAGCAGCCAGAGAGAAAAAAAAGGTTACCTACAAAGGAAAACCCATCAGGCTATCATCAGACTTCTCAACAGAAACCCTACAGGCCCGAAGAGAATGGCATGATAAACTTAATGCAATGAAACAGAAGGGCCTCGAACCAAGACTACTGTATCCAGCACGAATATCATTTAAATATGAAGGAGGGATTAAACAATTCCCAGACAAGCAAAAGTTGAGGGAATTTGCCTCCCACAAACCACCTCTACAGGGCATCCTACAGGGACTGCTCTAGATGGGAGCACTCCTAAAAAGAGCACACAACAAAACACCCAACATATGAAGAAGGGAGGAGGAGGAATAAGAAGGGAGAGAAATAAAGAATCATCAGATTGTGTTTATAATAGCTCAACAAGCGAGATAAGGTAGACAGTAAGACAGTAAAGAAGCTAACCCTAAACCTTTGGTAACCACAGACTTAAAGCCTGCAATGGCAATAAATTCATACCTTTCAATAATCACCCTAAATGTAAATGGACTGAATGCACCAATCAAAAGACACAGAGTAATAGAATGGATAAAAAAGCAAGATCCATCCATATGCTGCTTACAAGAGACTCACCTCAAACCCAAAGACGCGCACAGACTTAAAGTCAAGGGATGGAAAAAGATATTTCAAGCAAACAACAGAGAGAAGAAAGCAGGTGTTGCAATTCTGGTATCAGACAAAACAGACTTCAAAATAAAGAAAGTAACAAAAGACAAAGAAGGACATTACATAATGATAAAGGGCTCAGTCCATCAAGAGGATATAACCATTATAAATATATATGCACCCAATACAGGAGCACCAACATACCTGAAACAAATATTAACAGAAAAAAGGAGGAAATAGAATGCAATGCATTCATTCTAGGAGACTTCAACACACCACTCACTCCAAAGGACAGATCCACCAGACAGAAAATAAGTAAGGACACAGAGGCACTGAACAACACACTAGAACAGATGGACCTAATAGACATTTACAGAACTCTACATCCAAAAGCAACAGGATACACGTTCTTCTCAAGTGCACATGGAACATTCTCCAGAATAGACCACATACTAGGACACAAAAAGAGCCTCAGTAAATTCCAAAAGATTGAAATCCTACCAACCAACTTTTCAGACCACAAAGGCATTAAACTAGAAATAAACTGTTCAAAGAAAGCAAAAAGGCTCACAAACTCATGGATGCTTAACAACACGCTCCTAAATAATCAATGGATCAATGACCAAATCAAAATGGAGATCCAGCAATATATGGAAACAAATGACAACAACAACACTAAGCCCCAACTTCTGTGGGACGCAGCAAAAGCAGTCTTAAGAGGAAAGTATATAGCAATCCAAGCATATTTAAAAAAGGAAGAGCAATCCCAAATGAACAGTCTAATGTCACAACTACCGAAATTGGAAAAAGAAGAACAAATGAGGCCTAAGGTCAGCAGAAGGAGGGACATAATAAAGAAAAGAGAAGAAATAAATAAAATTGAGAAGAATAAAACAATAGCAAAAATCAATGAAACCAAGAGCTGGTTCTTCGAGAAAATAAACAAAATAGATAAGCCTCTAGCCAGACTTATTAAGAGGAAAGAGAGTCAACACAAATCAACAGTATCAGAAATGAGAAAGCAAAAATCACGACGGACCCCACAGAAATACAAAGAATTATTAGAGACTACTATGAAAACCTATATGCTAACAAGCTGGGAAACCTAGGAGAAATGGACAACTTCCTAGAAAAATACAACCTTCCAAGACTGACCCAAAAAGAAACAGAAAATCTAAACAGACCAATTACCAGCAACAAAATTGAAGCGGTAATCAAAAAACTACCAAAGAACAAAACCCCCGGGCCAGATGGATTTACCTCGGAATTTTATCAGACATACAGGGAAGACATAATACCCATTCTCCTTAAAGTTTTCCAAGAAATAGAAGAGGAGGGGACACTCCCAAACTCATTCTATGAAGCTAACATCACCCTAATACCAAAACCAGGCAAAGACACCACCAAAAAAGAAAACTACAGACCAATATCCCTGATGAACGTAGACGCAAAAATACTCAACAAAATTTTAGCAAACCGAATTCAAAAATACATCAAAACCATCGTACACCATGACCAAGTGGGATTCATCCCAGGGATGCAAGGATGGCACAACATTCGAAAGTCCATCAATATCATCCACCACATCAACAAAAAGAAAGACAAAAACCACATGATCATCTCCATAGATGCTGAAAAAGCATTTGACAAAGTTCAACATCCATTCATGATAAAAACTCTCAGCAAAATGAGAATAGAGGGCAAGTACCTCAACATAATAAAGGCCATCTATGAAAAACCCACAGCCAACATTATATTGAATAGCGAGAAGCTGAAAGCATTTCCGCTGAGATCGGGAACTAGACAGGGATGCCCACTCTCCCCACTGTTATTTAACATTGTACTAGAGGTCCTAGCCACGGCAATCAGACAAAACAAAAAAATACAAGGAATCCAGATTGGCAAAGAAGAAGTCAAAATGTCACTATTTGCAGATGACATGATACTGTACATAAAAAACCCTAAAGACTCCACCCCAGAACTACTAGAACTGATATCGGAATACAGCAAAGTTGCAGGATACAAAATCAACACACAGAAATCTGTGGCTTTCCTATATACCAACAATGAACCAACAGAAAGAGAAATCAGGAAAACAACTCCATTCACAATTGCATCAAAAAAAATAAAATACCTAGGAATAAACCTAACCAAAGAAGTGAAAGACTTATATTCTGAAAACTACAAGTCACTCTTAAAAGAAATTAAAGGGGACACTAACAGATGGAAACGCATCCCATGCTCATGGCTAGGAAGAATTAATATCGTCAAAATGGCCATCCTGCCCAAAGCAATATACAGATTTGATGCAATCCCTATGAAACTACCAGCAACATTCTTCAATGAACTGGAACAAATAATTCAAAAATTCATATGGAACCACCAAAGACCCCGAATAGCCAAAGCAATCCTGAGAAAGAAGAATAAAGTAGGGGGGATCTCACTCCCCAACTTCAAGCTCTATTATAAAGCCATAGTAATCAAGACAATTTGGTACTGGCACAAGAACAGAGCCACAGACCAATGGAACAGACTACACAATCCAGACATTAACTCAGACGTATATGGTCAATTAATATTTGATAAAGGAGCCATGGACATACAATGGCGAAATGACAGTCTCTTCAACAGATGGTGCTGGCAAAACTGGACAGCTACATGTAGGAGAATGAAACTGGACCATCGTCTAACCCCATATACAAAAGTAAACTCAAAATGGATCAAAGACCTGAATGTAAGTCATGAAACCATTAAACTCTTGGAAGAAAACATAGGCACAAACCTCTTAGACATAAACATGAGTGACCTCTTCTTGAACATATCTCCCCGGGCAAGGAAAACAACAGCAAAAATGAACAAGTGGGACTATATTAAGCTGAAAAGCTTCTGTACAGCAAAAGACACCATCAATAGAACAAAAAGGAACCCTACAGTATGGGAGAATATCTTTGAAAATGACACATCCGATAAAGGCTTGACGTCCAGAATATATAAAGAGCTCACACGCCTCAACAAACAAAAAACAAATAACCCAATTAAAAAATGGGCAAAGGAACTGAACAGACGGTTCTCCAAAAAAGAAATACAGATGGCCAACAGACACATGAAAAGATGCTCCACATCACTAATTATCAGAGAAATGCAAATTAAAACTACAATGAGGTATCACCTCACACCAGTAAGGATGGCTGCCATCCAAAAGACAAACAACAACAAATGTTGGCGAGGCTGTGGAGAAAGGGGAACCCTACTACACTGCTGGTGGGAATGTAAACTTGTTCAACCATTGTGGAAAGCAGTATGGAGGTACATCAAAATGCTCAAAACAGACTTACCATTTGACCCAGGAATTCCACTCCTAGGAATTTACCCTAAGAATGCAGCAATCAAGTATGAGAAAGATCAGTGCACCCCTTTGTTTATCGCAGCACTATTTACAATAGCCAAGAATTGGAAGCAACCTAAATGTCCATCGATAGATGAATGGATAAAGAAGATGTGGTACATATACACAATGGAATACTACTCAGCCATAAGAAAAGGGCAAATCCAACCATTTGCAGCAACATGGATGGAGCTGGAGGGTATTATGCTCAGTGAAACAAGCCAAGTGGAGAAAGAGAAATACCAAATGGTTTCACTTATCTGTGGAATATAAGAACAAAGGAAAAACTGAAGGAACAAAACAGCAGCAGAATCACAGAATTCAAGAATGGACTAACAGGTACCAAAGGGAAAGGGACTGGGGAGGATGGGTGGGTAGGGAGGGATAAGGGGGGGAGAAGTAGGGGGGTATTAAGATTAGCATCCATAGCGGGGTGGGAGAAAGGGGAGGGCTGTACAACACAGAGAAGACAAGTAGTGATTCTACAACAGGTTGCTACGCTGATGGACAGTGACTGTAAAGGAGTATATAGGGGGGACCTGGTATAGGGGAGAGCCTAGTAAACAAAGTATTCGTCATGTAAGTGTAGATTAATGATTAAAAAAAAAAAATGCAGTTCCTATGTGGTGACCTCTAATGAGTTCTACACAATGATATAAAGGACATATAAAAGTGTAGACAAAGGGTCTGTTTGTGTTTATACAGAGGATCAAAGCCTAATTTGGCTACCCCGAAAATGAACTAAGAAACGATATGAAAGAGAACTTCCAACATCAGCACTCTCTGGAAGACTCATGCCAGAAGATGATCATCAAAAAACCCCAACAAAGATCCACGCACTGCTACAGCTGTAGATGCACTCATCCCCCCAGCTCCTGGACTTGCCATGGGAATGAAGGAGATATCTAAGCTGGCCTGTGCGTACAGTAAAACAACAAATTTGACTGGATCTATACTGTTGGAACTCAACCAAGAATTAGGAGAAGTGCAAATTGTAGCGCTCCAAAATCTTACAACTACAGACTATTTACTGTTAAAAGAACATATGGGATGTGAACAGTGCCCAGGAATGGGTTGTTTTAATTTGTCTGATTTTTCTCAAACTATTCAAATTCAGTTAGATAATAACCATCATATCATTGATAAGTTTTCACAAATGCCTAGGGTGCCTAACTGGTTTTCTTGGTTTCACTGGAGATGGCTGGTAATTACAGATATGCTTTGGTTATGTAACTATACTCCTATTATGTTAATGTGTGTGCGCAATTTAAGTAGTAGCTTAAAATCTATACATGCTGAAGTTACTCTACAAGAAGATATGTCAAAGAAATAATCAATCTTCCCATGTTTTCTCCCGCCTGCTACTTCTATAGCTTTTCTTCTTCCTTCCTAATTACAACGAATTCTTAAATAGAATTCGTGCCTCATATCAAATTTACCGAGTATCATAACTCCTCCAAGTGGTAAAGATACCTCAAGACAAATGCTGGGCATAGAAGCCACAGGGCATAAATATGCAAAGAAATAAAAAGCTAACCATTTCAAACAATAAGGCTTCTCTCTCACTTACCAACTTAACATTTCCCTGTATGGCCCCGGAAGATGACTGGTTAGCCAGAGACGGGTAAGATTCCTCAAGGGAGGAACAACCTAAGACAGGCACAGTTGCAGGGGG